>NC_140921.1:30000611-30147724 GCF_045865225.1 Trachurus japonicus | reverse complement strand
GCTGATTATCAATACTCATTGGTCATTTGTTTGTATCAGGTAACCGAGGCAGATATTATTACGTTTTTGGGATTTAAAGGCATAGTTCAACATTTTTGGCAAATTGGCCCACTGCCATAATGCCTATAGTTTTAAAGGACAATTCCAGGCGAATTCAACTCAGGGGTGTATTTTCATATCATTTTAGGTCTAAAAGAATGAATCTGAAGATTTTCAGTTTAATCGCTCCTGTTTTGCGGAAGTTGCGTCTGTCCCTGCGTCGCCACGGCAGCAATGAATGGGAGTGGATGTAAGTTCCGCTGTTTAGGCTGTTTACAGCCCTCAAAGCCGCAATTTTTTTCCACAGACAGCGTCAGATGGCGACTCAAACATGCACCGAGAAGTTTATTTACTTCAAGCAAGCCGACATGTTTGTAAAAGTCGATCTAATTCAAAGTCTCCCGGAGTCTCGCGCGAGACCCAGTTGCCGTGCGCGGTGTGTTCAGGTGCAGTGGGAAAAGCTACCGTTTGTGTCATAAACACAGGAATATCAACTCTTTACTTGCTTCAAGTAAAAAAAACTTCTCGGCGCATCTTTGAGTAGCCACCTGACGCTGTCTGTGGAAAAAAATTTACACTTCAAGCAAGTAAAGAGTTGATATTCCTGTGTTTATGACACAAGCGGTAGCTCTTACTGCACCTGAATACACCAGCACTGCAACTTCGGGCTCGCGCGAGACTCCGGGAGACTTTGAATTAGATCTAGTTTTACAAACATGTCGGCTTGCTTGAAGTAAATAAACTTCTCGGTGCATGTTTGAGTAGCCATCTGACGCTGTCTGTGGAAAAAAATTGCGGCTTTGAGGGATGTAAACAGCCTAAACAGCGGAACTTACATCCACTCCCATTCATTGCTGCCGTGGCGATGCGGGGACAGACGCAACTACCGCAAAACAGGAGCTCATCTGTGTCGGGTCTCGTCTAAAGCCGTCGGGTGTCGGGAGAGTAGACCCGTCGGGTACTCTGATTGGCTGTGTGCTAGCTATGGCGATTCTGATTGGCGGTGCCTAAGCGAATCAGCACAGTGTGTGGGAGGGGCAGAAGTGACCACATTAAACAAACGGTGTCCTAGCCTGCCCTACAATAAAAATGGCACACAAAATAAAAAGAGGAGTAAACCAATATATTAAGCGGCAATATATATTTAAGCATCAAAGATGTTCAATCAAACCCACATAGTTTGAAACAACGTTTAAAACACACACAGCCAGTGTCACAACTAAGCATATAAAGTCTACTAGCTTAATGCTAACGTATAATGTAAAACCTCATAGACGGGCTAACAGAAATTAGCATCGCTAACTGTTTTAATTCTGGCTTTAGCGCTGTTAACACGTCACCGTTTAATCAAGAGTCTGTGGTCAGTTTATAACACTTGCTAGGAATATTGCTTCGATGTTTGTTTTGGGAGAAGTGCAGAGTCTGTGGAAGCCGCGACCGGGGACCTGGCAGCGGCTGTCACAGCGGCAGCAGCCGCTCTACTGACCTGATCTGCCGGGGTCGAGCTCCGTCCACATCCCAGGGGATCCTGCACACTTTTAGAGGTTTACCGCTGGCTGGTTAAATTCTTTTTAGGAGATTAATGTTGGTCTCATCGATTAAATTTAATAACTGTAGCAGCCAGTCGCATTATTAGTTTGTTTGAATGAAAAGTGAGCAGGGCTGCCTCTGGTCCATAACCTTTAATTGTTGGTGCAAACTATTTTTAGAACGGCGGAGCAGAGCCGCGAGCCACTCAGAGCTACGCTACGGAGGCTAATGGGATTTCTTGGTTTCCCTCATCAAACTCATCAAATCCAAATCCAACAACTCCAAAATAGAACGTTAGAGATGGGAGTTGTTTTCGAGGCAAATGCAGACGGGAACGCGCATCAGCGGTTTTGCATGAATCTGCCTCTAAAACAACTCTGTCTGGTAACGTTCTGTTATTATCTCATAGCGTGGTGAATGTGCAGGTCACAACTTGTCCACCAGAGCGTTGTGGAGTTGTTGGATTGTGTATTTGATGAGTTTGATGAGGGAAACCAAGAAATCCCATGAGCCTCCGTAGCGTAGCTCTGAGCAGCTCACAGCTCTGCTCCGCCGTTCTAAAAATAGCTTGCACCGACAATTAAAGGTAACAAACCTACTGCTATGACTATAGGGATTATGACAATGGGCCAATTTGCCAAAATGTTGAACTATCCTTTTTAAAGAGTACTGAGTTCCATAATAATACAGATTATTATTATGAGATTATTCACTGACCAAGACTGTGCAGTATGACATGAGTGGTACAACCAGCAGCCATGAGTTCAGTGGTAATACTACATGTATTCTCTATTACAAAGCTTTCCAAGGGATCTGGCTCAAAACCATCCTGCAATGAGGTATGCCATCCTTTTGTTGTTGAACCAGACTGGGACTACTGACTAAATGACTTAATTGTTTTTATTGTCCATGATGTGAATTGATTCTCCATCCGACTCTCATGGAACTCCATCCATACTGACACCTGATTGTGAGTTGGGTTTCTCTCTCCCCCCCTCTCCCCCGCCCGTGGAAACATGAGCTGGTGGTCATTGTGATTTCATGGTGTGCACTCTCTCCTCTTGCATTTCCCCCTTGTTCCCGCATCTTTTCTTTAATCCCCATCAGTTGCTATCGATCTGATATCATCTCTCACACCGTCTGAGTAGAGAGGCCAGTGTGCAGTCTGAGCAGAGTCACAGATTATATGTGCATACACTGTATAATCTGTATTTCTGCATAGAAACATAGAAGCAAGGAGGAAGCGCTTGATATTTTCGCAAATATGTTTTTTTTCCTGTTGTCTTTTCGTTTGGTTCTTTTTATTATTTGCGCTCACAGTGACACTGAGTCACTGCTGGGCATCAATTGTCTAAAAATGCTGAACTGATGGAGATTAACATGACAAATGCAAATGGACATTAGCAGAGTCCTTCCATTGTTATTGTAGGGTGTACACTTGTGGTCAGGGTTGGATATGATACCTGTTGGATATTTAGTTAGGACCATAACGTGTGTCTCCCTGTCCAGTGCAGAGCTGATAATCAACTATTTTTGATAATTGACCAGTCTTGTATCAAACAGCATTGCTAGACATTCAGATTCCTACTCCTCTACTGCTTTTCTCAGTTTAATAAAATATTAAACTGAATAACTGCGTTTTGGAAATGTTGATCATCAGACAACAACAATAACAAAGTCTATCAAAATATCAAAAGTGAAATAATCATCATATTAACTAGTAATAAAAGCATGTAGCCCTAGTCAACTAGCAAAATCTGAAATCAAATGATTGGTCACATTTTTGTCGTATTGTTATTGTTTGATTATATTCTCTGTTCATAGTTTATCTCCCCACCTAGCTACAGCAGCACATCTAGTCCTGTAATGAGGGTTCTGGTGTTCACATTGTAATTAAGTGAGAGTTGTAGAGTTGCTAACTCAGCTAGCTTGTGTTAGCATCCTTCCAGTTTGGAGAAGCAGCCGGGAACGTTGGCACAGAAGCTGAGAAATGTCATGATGTGCACGGGGTCAGCACAAAGAAAAGCCATCTGCAGATAGAGGGAAAAAAACTTCAGTTAAGTGTGTGTGTATATTTTGAGACTTTCACAGCTCTATCTCGACGACGAACAGCTGACCTGCGGTGTAAAACGGTGTAAAGCAGTGATTCAGTCAGAACCACCAGCTGTCATGCTTTTATTGACGTGCACTGTTCTCCCTTCCAGAGTGTTTGTCAACCGAAGCTTGGCCATGGAGAAGATCAAGTGTTTTGGATTTGATATGGATTACACTCTGGCAGGTAAGTGCAGTTTGAACCTTTTGGTATTAGTCTTGATTACACATGAAGATGAATCCACTGTGGTCTGAGTCCACACACCATCTGCGTGTGGAGTGGGTTCTGATGTGAGTCCTGTTTGATCATTCTCTGTGAGTTTTGCACACAAATACTTGCAAATACTTTACATTTGCTCAGTTCCTCCTGGATTTAATGAGTTAAAGCAAATTACTTGCAGTATCTTCTGTAAATTGCAATGAGATTACAATCTATTCCTTTATGGGAGAAAAATAATAATCGTGTTGGCCTTTTTGTCTAACCATTTTCTGCTTAAGATAATGGAATGTAAAACATGTAGATATACTGTATATAAACCAAACATCTGAAAGCACACACCCAGCGGTGTGTTACATATTCCTGGCTTGAGGGCAGCCAGACTAATCCCACATACCATAATAGGGGAATGAGTTAGTTGACATTATAACCCATATATCTGAAGTAATATCCTGTTTCCAAATGACTGTACCACTTCATTAGATGGTGGCGGGGATAACTGGTACACCACTGAGTGGTTATTTTCTAGTTTGTGTCAGATAATATAGAGAAGAGCAGACCGTGCTCCTCTAGCCTGTGGGGTTCCTCAAGGCTCTATCCTGGGCCCAGATTTATTCTCACTGTTTGTTCCCTTTAAGGCGCAGCGTCTGTAAGTCTGGCTGTGTCTGTATGTCGATGATGGTCAGCTTTATGTATCGGTGAAACTAGGGGAGCATTTAAATCTAGTAAAGTATAGTTTGCAGTTAAACTAATGAGAATCACATTAAAGTATTTGTCTGAGAATGTGTTTCAGACTCCACCTTTCTAGCTTTGTATGGACTGTTGTAGCTGTAACGCACTGTCGGCTCACAAAACTTAGCTTTAAGACTACAACTTAGAGACTTCTCATAACCCAGTCTCTACACTGGCCCACTGTTAAATATAGAACTAAACTCAGTCTCCTCCTAATAACTTCAGGTCATAAACAACTTGTCTTCACCATATTCCAGTGAATAACTGACCCCATATATATATCCAACAGAGCTGGCAGGTCATCCGGGCTTCTGCTTGTGCCACAGTCATAGATCAGGACCCATGGTGACTGAGCATTAACTGTGTTAACTTGCAATAGTCATCACCAGTCAGTTGAACCATTTTTAAACATCAGCAACTGAAAACGTGTTTGCATACAGTCTGTATAGTGTTGCTCAGTGTTTTTGGTGCTCTGCCTTCACTATGGTGATTTGTGTATTGAGAACACGAGCCTCTTTCCCTGTCTGTCTGTAGTGTATAAATCTCCTGAGTACGAGTCGCTGGGCTTTGACCTGACAGTGGAGCGCCTGGTGTCTATTGGATATCCACAAGAGCTGCTCAACTTCGTCTACGACCCGTCTTTCCCCACCAGGTCAGCCCACAGAGCCTTGTCTTTTTAATGCTTCGTGTTTGAACACCACTATAACAGATTCTGCATCTGAGCTGTGTCCTCTGCTCTCTGTCCTCCTCAGAGGTCTGGTGTTTGACACAATGTACGGCAACCTGCTCAAAGTGGACAGCTATGGGAACATCCTAGTGTGTGTGCACGGGTTCAACTTCTTAAGGGGGTGAGTTGTCAACATCTCTAAAGAACTGGGCAGCTTTCCACATTGTGGAGTCCTTCTCTGACCCCCCCCTATAACAATACTGTTCAAATACATTGCAAACAAACCAAGAACCTACAGCCACGCCGGCAGCAGAGTATCACTCAGGCTGGTAGGACTGTCACTAGTTTAGCAGTCATTTTGGTAATACTGCAAATTCTCAAATAAAAGCAGAGTCTCAAACAGACGCTCTCAATTAGAAGCCTGGGGCCTCATATATCATTGTGGATACACCTTTTTTTTTACACCCTTTTTCCCCCGTTTTGTGCGTACGCACTTTTCTCCGCCAAATTTGGGATCTATCAAGCCAAAACCTGACGGGAAAAAGTGCGGACATTTACACCCATTTTGACACTGGCGTACCGTGATTTACGCCTTTTCTGAGGAACAGGAGGAATTGGCGACACCGTTGCTGAGTCACAGAACTGCAGTGTGAGAGGGAGAGAGGAGCGGAGTACATTTCGAAGAGCACAGAGGATTTTTTTGAAGTAATTGTGGTAGTGGTGGACCGTTGATGCTGGCAATACAACCCGCTCTATAATAACACTAGGCTATATGTTCATTGATAAACAGAGCGGATTGAGGATTTTGCTTTTTTGCTTTTACACACTCTAGTGTGACGTCTGACAAGGATCAAACCCGCCAAGTTTAAAAACACACCGGCAGCAGCGCACACTGATCTACAGCCTATTGTTATTATTCTGTCACCTGAGTTAACGAGGTGCACGTGAGTTTGGAGCTGACGAGAGGAGAGAATAAAGAGTGAGACAACGCGGCCCTGAGGAGGAACTGTGAAGGACTCAGCTGTAATGGAAAATGACCCAAACCGAGTCCAGTAGAGCTGTAACTGTGTAGTGGAAAGGCGTGCAAAGTAATGGTAACTATAGACCCTTTCAGAGAGTATAAACAAAGACAGGTGTTACCAAGAATACTAATTAAAGCTCCATTCCATTTAGTGTACCAGAGCGTTTTCTAATGAGCCACACCTGTCTTTGTTTATACTCTCTGAAAGGGTCTATAGTGGAAATCCTGCTTTGTTTTAACATCTAGGTGTAAAAAAAAAAAAAAAAAAAAAAAGATTTTCTGGGATAAAGGGGCAGATTACATAAGATTATTCTTCTTTCTGCTCCTGTTTGTTGAGATTTGGGAGGTTTTTGGTTTTTATTGTAGTTTACTAAAATGCAAGATCATTTTTCTGACTGATTTATTGCCCGATATCGCCCGTGTATGTAGTTCTGCTTCTTTCCCCCGCCCTCCGCCCGTTGCCTCCGTTGTCACTTTGTTGTCACTTTGTAGCGGCTCCACAGAGCGCACATGGCTAATTAATATGCACGTGCTGACCATATATGGCGTTCTGGGGGTGGAGTAAGAGGTGTGTTCACGTGTGCACCATTCTTGGGTCCGGTGTGATTTACCAAAGGCAAATTGCGGAGAGTTGTGCGTACGCACAGTTTGATTGATCTGAAAAAGGTGTAAATATTTTGGGTGTACGCCATTTTCGTCTTTTCGCCATACGCAAAACTTTAGTAGCAGTTTTACACCCTCTTTGATAAATGAGGCCCCAGGGGCCCGGACTTTTATTTGAGAATTTACAGTCAATCAAAGTTGAACACAGTGACCTGTCACATAATGGAGTTAGTTCAGATGAAAAGTTAATGCAGGCAGGAACATGACCAATTTTATGTCTAGTAGTCAATAAATGCAGAGATATTTGATTCAGAAGCACAAATGTTAACTTGATGACAAGAAGAAAAATAATCAGCATTTTTTCTGTCTAGATTAGGTGAAAAGTTTCACCTGCTGTTGGTGCCACAGAAAGTTGAGTCCATAAAATTCACTCACTGAGGACCATCAATGTAGAGTCTAATCACACAGCATATAGAAAGGGATCGAGACAGGAGCACTTCTGATATCCAGACAAGTCCTGAGCAGATCTCTATTGGTAGTGTCCTGTGTTCAGAGAGCGCACACACAAACACACATTCCTGTAACAAGCACAAGAATGGCAACACCGACACTTCACACAGCTGAAGAAGGAGCTGATAGAAATGTAATGTTGTGCACAACGCTGACTCTGTAACTGTCTCCTGTGACCTCCTCCTCCTCTGCACAGGCCAGACATCAGGGAGATGTATCCCAACAAATTTATTCAACGTGGAGACACGGATCGCTTTTACATCCTTAACACACTCTTCAACCTTCCTGGTAAGAAATGATATCAACACAATACTGCAATGTAGGAGGCAGTTTGTTTTGTATTTAGTTAATTGGGCATTAGTTAATGTTTAACCCTGTTTAAATATAGATTATCTCAGTCACACAGTGGTGTTACTGCAACCTTCTGTGTGGAGATCTGGTGCTATAAGATAATGTAGCCTGACCTGACCCTGCACCTAGTGTGTAGCCATCAGCTACTATCAGAGCTGATACTTCTGCTGATAACAGTAGTTTATAAAACAATGACATGGTCTGCCTCTGTCTGCTGAGCAGATGCTGGAGGGTGAGACATGTTGTGTGTGTTGTGTACTTGTTCGTCCAGTGGTCCTGAACTATGTTTGACAGTGAATTAGACTTAGTCCACACGAGCCCGGGTATTTTTGAAACCGGAGTTTTGCTCCGCGTCCACACGAGTGGTGTAATAAAAACACTCTGTACACACGCAACCGTGAAATCCGCTACCAAGTGACGCAATGCATGTGTGGAAGGCTGTTTTAACCAATCAAAATACAGTGGAAACTGCTTATGGATCAAAAGGCTTGGGACGGAATCATTTCTATACAAATGCTGTTAAAATAATTCGTCATCAAGAAATCCGCTTATAGTGTTAATGTTTGGTCATTTTATGGATGAAAACATGCGCAAAAACAATTTCAAAGCTACGTGTAGCCTATTTATTTTATTTTCGGCGGTGTCCCTTTGACGTGCACTGCTGCAGCAGCCTGCACATGTTGCTGCACTGTGTTGTTGTGCTGTGTGCATCACCTGGCTGGCTGAGCTGTCGGTGCGGCGCAACTCATTATCACTGGCTGTTGTGTTGTCTGTCAAAACATGGATGAATGAAACATATCCACTTTATATCGACCGCGGACGTCACGAATACATTTTCGGCTTTTGGCTCGTTCCTCATCTCCGCATAGGCTCTTTTTATCACTGCATGATGCGACGCGACGCCCCCCCCCCCTTCCCGTCGTAGCCTACCCGGTCTGACAGTGACATAGGCTATTGCCTGTTCATTCATGAAAATCATCCCGAAAAACTCTCAATCAAACAAGGTGGGGAATAAGAAACTGCGGAGCTACTGTAGTAGTTCTGTAATTTTAAAAACACACCGGCAGCGGCCCAGCTGATCTGTAAATGATGCTGTGTGGAAAACCAGCTGTGGTCTGTGATTGAGGGTGAGTTTGGAGCTGACAAGAGGATCGCCCTGACGACCGTTTCGTTATATTTTTCTCATCGAAAAACTATACAAATAGCATTTAGATGATGTGGAGAAAAAAAAGTGATAAAAATCCACTCTGTCACCTCCATTTTTGTGAGCTCACGTCAACTCCTGCTGCTGCAAACAACCTCTGGGGCTGGCAGTGTTTACATCAGCACGTGTGCAGCTATGACGTAAACGAGAAAAACAATCACGGTTGCAGTGTCCACACGCACCCGGTGAAACCAACCCCGGCCGAAAACCCCACCCTGGACTCCGGTTTCAAAAAACCACGGTTTCAGGGTTCCAAAAGCACGGTTGCGTGTGGACAGGACATACAACCGGGAACATATGTTCACGGTTTCAAAAATACCCGGGCTCGTGTGGACTAGGCCTCAGATTCCACTGGTTTCTTTACTTTTTTAAGGGTGTATTCACACCTGTTTAGTGCGCACCCTGGTGCGCACCAAATGTTAAAATGATACATTGTTTCATTTTTCAGTTAGTGCGGTTGCGTTCACACCTGCTTTTTGTCACTCGGGACCAAACTTGGAGAACGTCACGTCTCCATGACTACCGGTTGGAATCTGGACGCGCTGATTGATAAAACTTTCATGATGGAGACTCCAGTAGGGCCGGTTGTTAGTAGCTCTGGTCATTTATTTCTATATTGTTTGCATGTATAACTCTGTTTGGTACTTCCGGCTGATTTCCGGTTGCGTTCACCCAGCTCGGTCCCGTTAGTTCCCGGTTAAACGTTAAACACGGGCGGACCTCCGCTGCTCGGTAATCAGCTGCTCCGCGGACCCGAGGGACAGACCCGCTGACCTGTCCGGTGTCTGAGCGACTCAGCGGACACGCAGCGACCGGCTGCCCCGCTGCTGCTGCTGCTGCTGCTGCTTCGTTTGTGGGGACAGAGCTCCGCAGCACCGGAGCACCGGGCGGTCTCCCCGCTGCGTTAACCCGTTGTCAGTGACTACGGGAGCCCTTTTAGCTCAAACTTGTTGAGTTCGCCTGGCAGTTGGCTCGCACCAGAGTGCAGTTGCTTTCACACCTAAACTAGTGCGCAGTGCGCACCAGAGTTCAGCTGGAGCCGAACCGAGACCACCTCCTCAGGCCGCACTAGTTTTGGTGCGCATTAGAGTGCGATGTGCTTTCACACCAACCCAAACTGGACCAAATTTAGTGCGCACCAGATTTAGTGCGCACTAACACTGCAGGTGTGAATACACCCTAACTTGTCACATTGGATGCATGTTGGTACTCGTCTTTACAGTTCCTTCCCTGTCTTTTCCCACAGAAACCTACCTGTTTGCTTGTCTGGTTGATTTCTTCAGTAACTGCTCCAGATACTCAAGGTACTGCAGCGCCGTCCACCCGTACAGTGACACTAGTGTGCGTTTTCTGTGACCTTCAGAATAGGACCCCGTTTAAAGGGATAGTTTAACATTTTGGCAAATTGGCCCATTGTCATAATCCCTATAGTTTTAGGAGTAGGTGTGTTACCTTTAATTGTCGGTGCAAGCTATTTTTAGAATGGCGGAGCAGAGCCGCGAGCTGCTCAGAGCTACACTATGGAGGCTAATGGAAGGCTTCCCTCATCAAACTCATCAAATACACAATCCAACAACTCCACAACGCTCTGGTGGACAAGTTGTGACCTGCACATTCACCACGCTATGAGATAATAACACAACGTTATGAGACTGAGTTGTTTTCGAGGCAAATGCGGAGACTGGAAAAACTTTCCCCACAAAAGTATTTGATGAGGGAAGAAATCCCATTATCCTCCGTTGCGTAGCTCTGAGCAGCTCGCGGCTCTGCTCCGTCAATTTTCTTAGACTCGCCGTCAATTAAAGGTAACAAACCTACTGCTATGACTATTGGGATTATGGCAATGGGACAATTTTCCAAAATGTTGAACTATCCCTTTAATAAAGTTCAGTTGAATTGCAGCATCCTGTTCTCTTAGAAAGTTTATATTGATCTCTGCAGTTGTGAGACTGGCTTCAAAGATGGCGACCTCTTGCTGTCCTACAAGAGCATGTTCCAGGACGTGCGAGACGCTGTGGACTGGGTTCATTTCAAGGTAAAATCATTTCCTCCTCTTCGTTGGAACTAGGGGTTTTCAACGGGCCCGAAAATGAAATCCTGACCCAGCCCAACCCGCGGGTGCTGAATCCCAGACCCAACCCAACCCGAGTCATTCGTAGCCTATATATTTTTGGCCCAGACCCGGCCAAAAATGTTTTTAAACAAGTGCCTGATGCGTTGGTGCCGACAACAATCAGCAAGAAGATGTGTTTGATTTAAACAAAAACCAGAAGCCCAAGGCCCAACCTGACCCAAGTCATTTTCGGCCTGAATCTTGCCCGAACCAGCAGGTCTGGTCGGGTTGGTCAGGAACTCTAATTGAAGCCAATGAGCAGACGGCTGTAGGTCGTCTACTGCAGTCAGAGCTCAGCCCACTCATGTTCTCTCTCTGTTCTTAGGGGTCCCTAAAAGAAAAAACAGTTGAAAACCTGGAGAAGTATGTAGTAAAAGATGTAAGTATGTAAAGCAACTAGTAGTTTATAGTTTGGTGTCAAACACTGTCGTTCTGTTGTGGTGATATAACACATTTTAGCCAAGTGTCATTTTTCTGCTACTCAGCTTGTTTTATTTCTCCTCCAAGCCCAAGCTTCCTCTCCTCCTCAGTCGCATGAACGAAGTGGCCAAAGTATTCCTGGCCACCAACAGTGACTACAAATACACAGAGGTGAGATGAAAGTTCAGTCGAACATGTTTAATGAACACTGAAAGAAAAGCACCACCTGCCATCTTGATTTATTCCGTGTTGTTCTCTCTCCTGTCTCACAGAAAATCATGACCTACCTGTTTGACTTCTCTCACGGCCCAAAGGTAACACTCAGGATCAGAAGATGATGGTCACTAAATGTGTCTGAATAGATTCAAGTTCTGTGTCAAGAAAGTCGCAGAGCAGAGATGGATCTATGATGGTGTGTTAAGAGATCAAGAGATGACAAGACAGCCACCAGCCAACAGATGATGTGATTTAACAGAAAGCACTTTGTAAAAATAGTAGGGCTGTCAAACGATTAATTTTTTTAATCGCGATTAATCGCATTTTTTCCATAGTTAACTCGCGATTAATCTCTATTAAAAATATTATATATGGCGCTTTGGACTTTCATCCCTCCAAAGTGTTATAATCTCTAGACAAACAACTTTTAGACCAGACCTAGCAGGCCTAGTACCTAATCATAACACATGATGCATGAAACTCACACAGAATTGAAACGAATTGCATCCAGTGGAAATTGCCCTTTACTTTGCTACGCCTCTGCCTGGCCATGTGCATTTGTTGACAACAGAAGCCGTCAAAAAATCAATACATCCCACGTGCATTTGTTGACAACCGACGCTGTCAAAAAAATCAATACATGGCCATGTGCATTTGTTTACAACAAAGCCGTCAAAAAATCAATGGATGGAGCTGTGGATATATGTTAGACTGTGTATATTTGTGTAGCAACCAACTTGAAGGTGCCTTACCGCCACCTACTGCTACACTACTCCAGTCCAGCAGACAGAGGACAAAATGGGCCGCGATTAACCGCGATTAAAAAATTTAATCGCGTTAATTTTTTTAATTAATCTAATCGCGATTAACGCGTTAACTCTGACAGCCCTAAAAAATAGTAAATATGGGTTACCGTAATACAGTTTAATGATTAGTTTTAAACATGTACTTTTAATATGCAAGATTTTTTATTTTTAATGTATTAACTCATTGTTTTTATTAATTTTATTTGTCTTTTTTTTATATTTAACCAACCACTTTAACTCTTTCGCGACCACACTAATTCCTCAGCACATCCGCTCAGGACCACATGTTTTTGGCTATTTGTTTACCTTTTTACTCACGTCGAGCCGAACTCTGTACATCACCTAGAAACAAACGGTCTTCACGTGGTTGAAGAGTGACTTTACAACGTGCTCCTCGAAAAAACGGCGAGTTTTTCCGCCGTTTCGTTCGTGAGTACGAAGTAGAAGAAGAGAGCTGGGTTTCTCCAAAAACGGAGCTCCCGCTCTAGTTTCAGAGAAAAACGCACTTTTGTGTCAAGTGGCAAACTGCTCATTTTACCGGTACTCTGCAGTGTGGCATGTCTCCCAAATCCTTTCTATGGATAAATAAATATATTTGTAGGCAAATCTGGGGGGTGTGGCAGCGTGGAGAGCAGCGGTGCATCGGTGCGGGTCTCTGGCTGCAGCGCAGCAGCTCCGGGACACTGCTGTGTGACTGGCCGCCGGGTGGGTGCTTCGGGGCGGGGGCGGCTGGCTCACAGCCCCCGCTGCACAGCCCCCGCTCCGCTGCACCGTGAAAACAGCAGAGATAACCGGCTTTCAGATCCGAGTCTCCAAACAACGTTTGTAACAGCACTGGAAAAAGTCGCCAGATTTGTCGTCAGTCGCTTTTGTCAAAAGAGGGTTTGGAAAGTCGCCAGATTCAGCGAGAAAGTCGCAACACTGTAGCCGACAGCCGCACAGCGCTGCACGCTGTCCCCAGAGCAGCATTCAAGGAGAACGATTACTCAAACAAAACCAAGATCACACAGTTTATAAAAAACATTATGTTTTGATTTTAGTTTAAAACAGTTTTACATATCAGAGGACTACCATATTCACACACAGGGTACCTCAGAGTGTCTATTATCGTAATCTGTAAAAAAAAAAAAAACGGTTTTGACGAGTTTACTCGTCAGTGGTCGTGAACGTTCGGCAGGCTGTGACGAGTTTACTCGTCAATGGTCGCGAAAGAGTTAAAGTCTGTAATTAGATTTCTTTAATACCGCACCGCACCCAGGTATAGAGTGTATTCTTTCTGGACTAACCAAGAGAGCTACTGAACATGGCCACCCATCACCATGATGCTTTGCAACTGTATGATGTTGTGTGTGTGTGTGTGTGTTGCAGCCCGGTACACCCCACCGGCCCTGGAAGTCCTACTTTGACCTGATCCTGGTTGACGCCCGGAAGCCTGTGTTCTTCGGAGAGGGAACGGTGCTGCGGCAAGTCGACACTGTGAGTGTGTCACACAACCATCTTCTGTTTCTATTTGAGGGCAGCAATGTGGGTCAAATACATTTTGACATATAAACACTGTGTGCGAGTCTGTGACTCAGTCTCTGTTTGTTTGTTTGTTTGTTCCAGACCACAGGCCGGCTGAAGATCGGCACATACACTGGACCTCTGCAGCACGGCATCGTTTACTCTGGAGGTTCATAACAAACTTCTTTCTGATTTTAATTTGGTTCAAAAATGAAATAGTTACATAAGTAGCAATTATTATTTATGAATCATATTTTCTTACGTGTATATACTGTAACAGGTGGTGATTGTTTATCTGATTCTGGTTCTGGAGTGTGTCACATTTACAGTTCTAATCAACAAAAATACTTTCATCTTCATTCAGAATAAAAAACTAGAAAGTTTTTCTTATTGTCAATGTACAAAATATACAAATAAAATATGGAGCTCTACTCCTGGTCAGTGCAGTTAAGACCAAAGGACACAAAAAGGGTACTGCACTCAGCACTGTGTTATAATATAACTTTATAGGCTGTAGTCAGGATAGACACGATGTGCTGAGTCATTAAAGTACTTGCTGAACTGAAGCATACTCCGCATTGGAGCCACCAGCCTGTAATGTAACACCCTGTGCTCAGATGTACAAGAGGGCACTGCAGGCCGTAGGTGGAGAACACCAGCATCAGATTCCTCCTCCACCTCTGTGGTGCTCATGCTCACTGTCCTCTGCTGCTGCCGCTGTAAACGTAGGAGACTCGGGTGAATGTGGGTGAAAGTGATGAAGGTGGTATTTTTCTTTTCTTCTCACAGGTTCCTCAGACATCGTGTGTGACCTGCTCGGTGCTAAAGGTAAAGACATCGTCTACATCGGAGATCACATCTTCGGAGACATTCTCAAATCCAAGAAGCGTCAGGGCTGGAGGACTTTCCTGGTGATTCCTGAGCTGGCCCAGGAGCTGCACGTCTGGACCGACAAGAGCTGTGAGTAGGACCACACACCAGGGTTATTATAGTTAACCAAAACTAAAACTAGCAGTGAAAAAATAATTTAGTAAACTGAAATGAAAATAAAAATTACATTTTTTCCAAAAATGAGAACTAAATAAAAACTACAGTGAACAATGTAAAACTAAACTGAATATCAGATAACATCAGCTCAGTTGTAGTTTTCTTAGAGATGCTAAAGCTGCAGGACACACAAAATAGGATGACTTGGAGTATATGGAGTTATTTTTGTCTCATTAATATCTGTAAACGCACAGAAGGTGATCTACAAATGTTCCTTGGTTTGCACACGTGTTTTGCTATCCACAAAGGGTGATCTACAAATGTTCCTTGGTTTGCACACGTGTTTTGCTATCCACAAATACAAATTTCTAATTTGTAACTTGTATTTTGGTTTTTACAAATAAATGTGTATTTGTAAATATATTGTATATTTGTAAATGTATAATTTTCCATTGGTAAAAACAAAAAAGCCATTTGTAAAACCGAAAATTCTGTCTGTGAAGTGTGACTCTGCATTTGTGGATCACCAATCACACACACGCATCTCTTTCCGCAATGACGTATTTCTGACCTCACCAGGAGGGGCAGTGCAGAGCGATAGATATAACTAGGCTAACGGCGGAGCAAACTTCCAAACAGGCGTCATTTGTATAAAAATAACCACATATTGGGGATCTAAACAGTCTAACATCTAAACATCTAATCAGATCTAAACAGCAGCCGGGCTGCTGCGGTGGGCTGGCTAACCAGCTTCATCATTCCGGGGGAAAAAACGAGCCGGGGGAGACCTGGATGACAGCGGAGGTTAGCCGGCCGACCACCACAGCAGCCCGGCGGTAGCCTCTGTGATAGACCGCTCGTCCGGTGGTAGCCTAGTTAGCTTAGCTGCTCCACAGATGGAGCTTCACTGCTCCGCGAACGGCGGAGCAAACTTCCAAACAGGCGTCATTTGGATAAACTAACCGCATATTGGGGGTCAGTTACTTTATCGCATGAAAAAACATTAAAACTTAATAAAGTGACGCATTAACAGTGGGAATTAAAATAATTTCTCGAGATAAACCAATAGCAGTCTTCTTCGTTAGTTTTCATTCAGCTACTCGCCAACACTGCCCCTCCTGGTGAGGAGAGCGGCCCTTTGTGAATCAGCAGCTGTGAGTTTGTGGATCTCGGCAGGAATGTCTCAGAAATACGTCATTGCGGAAAGAGATGCGTGTGTGTGATTGGTGATCCACAAATGCAGAGTCACACTTCACAGACAGAATTTTCGGTTTTACAAATGGCTTTTTTGTTTTTACAAATGGAAAATTATACATTTACAAATATACAATATATTTACAAATACACATTTATTTGTAAAAACCAAAATACAAGTTACAAATTAGAAATTTGTATTTGTGGATAGCAAAACACGTGTGCAAACCAAGGAACATTTGTAGATCACCCTTTGTGGATAGCAAAACACGTGTGCAAACCAAGGAACATTTGTAGATCACCTTCTGTGCGTTTACAGATATTAATGAGACAAAAATAACTCCATAGGAGTACAGCCCACAGATAAGAGTGAATGTAACGTAATGAGGACTGATGGAAAACATTATATGATGCAACTAAAAGGGAAAAATCCCACAAATTTGGAAATTAATTTTCAGAGGTCTCACAGAAGCTAAATCAAAACTAGTCAATTCCTCAAAAATAAAAACTAAACTAAAACTGCTTCATCACTTGTTGAACTAAACAAGTAACTAAAACTAAACTGAAATAAAAATTCAAACTTAAAAAACTGAATAAAAATAAAAACTAATGAAAAATGTAAAATATAATAACCTTGCGACACACAAGTTATTCATCCATAACACAAATGTAAAGCTGTTCTAACTAATAAAGTTGTTGAACTTGAGCAGCAGCAGTGGTTTTAGTGTAATGAGGCTCGTGTGAAGGGAAAAAATAGCACATAGCTCACTTTGCATGAGAGAAATGTGAGTGGGCTTCAGTTTGTATGATTTGTCATATTTTTGTCATTATCTTGTGAATAAAGCATCATTAATGCAGTGTGCTGTACTAATGCCAGCGTTTGTTTTCCAGCCATATTTGAAGAGCTTCAGTCTCTGGACTGCTTCCTGGCAGAGCTTTACAAGTGAGTTCCCCTCAGCTGTTTGTTTGTTGTGTTTTGCAGAAATGTTAAAGGTACATGTAAGAAATCTAAAGCGACTGGCTGTAAAATCCTCATAATATGTCACAGAGACTCAGTAATAATGTTCATATAACATAATGAACTCACCAACAACAATAGTACAGTCAGAATATTCGCATTCAAAACTTTTTTTTTTTTTTTGCAGACCACAAATCATGTTTATGTTTTGAATTTACGTGTTGGCATGTGTCGCCACCCAGCGCTCTCTCACAGTCACAGCGTCAGTGGCATTTCAGCCTCCGGGTTGCCAGTTAAGCTTCCACTGAGCTGCAGCTACAGCTGGGAGATAAAACGACATCGCGAAAATTATGGTCATATTTCCTTAAAGCAGAAGTAAGCGATCTGGTCGTTTTGGCTAATGCTGCGTTCCAGGCAGGCTTTTGAAACCGTAAATTACAGCTTCAAGTCACGACTTACGACTTTGTAGCGTTCCAGGCAACCCACTCGTGTTTCTCCGACCTGTTTTACCGGTGAAAGTCACTATAACGGCCACTCGTAACTTCCGACCCGTGAGTCGTACCAGTTCGATCTGGTACGACTTCACAGGTCGGAAAAACACGAGTTACGGGCTGCCTTGAACGCACCATAACAGTCCTCGTCCCTAGGTCACCACATTCACGGCATCCCTTGGCTGCACCAGACTGGCTCTGGCTGCACACACAGCCCTTCATGCCGTTCTCTCTCCTCATTGGATAAAACTTGTAGGATACGAGAAATGTTTTCTCCTCGGCTCAGAGCAGAGCAGAGTGACTGACAGACCCGTGTTTCGGTCCAAACACTCTATGTAAGTGATTGCTGTCGGAAGATATAACTATTTAAAGGATCATAGGGCAGGATTTGTGAGAAAATACCGGAAAATACCCATGCGTTTTACGTTTTTTAAATAATAATGGGTGAGGAAGCGTTCAAAACCAAAAAGAACGAGCCCATCCGCGTATCTCTCGATTGCCCTGAACGGGGTCTGTGCTGCAAAATGCGCTGCAATTCAGGGGGTGAATTTCGCGCGCTGGCCGGTGGACCTGACGTCAGCGCGTCCACGACTGCCTTCGAATGGATCAATGGAATGGAGACATGAAGAGGGCAACCGCGGCAGAGCCATTGATATAGTAACAGAGTGGCGACACTCCCTGTTATATCAATCGCTCTGAACCAGGTAGATCCAAATTAGGCCTACTGTTACTGCCAGCAAACGACCCAGCACAACTGAAAGCCCTGTAAACCCCCCCCCCACCGCCACTCTCTCTCCCCCTCCCTTCACACACGCTCACAGCAGCAGGCAGGTCACTTACACACCCTCTCCCTCTTCACTACTGTCTTATTATTAGCCGTTAGCCGCAGCTAGTGGTTAAAAGCCGACGTTATAACTTTAACAACGTTATCAGGCAGGTGGACAAACGTCCTCTTTTGCCCGGACACGTCCACTTTTCACGTCCTGGCCGGCGTGACCGCGACGCGTCCGTTTTTTTTTTTTTTTTTAATGAAATCATGAATATGTCCGGTGTTGATTGGTTTTCATGGGACCGCGGACCCTGACAGATGTGGTCCGACACCCGGACCCGGCGCGTTAATTCTCAGTACCGGCCTGTAGGAGTAGGAGCCCATACAGATCCATGCAGAGGAGCTCAGAGGAACAGACAGCAGCCCCCTGCTGCAGCACAGTGAAGAGGCGTGTGTGTGTGTGTGTGTGTGTGTGTGTGTGTCTGTCTGTCTGTCTGTCTGTCTGTCTGTCTGTCTGTCTGTCTGTCTGTCTGTCTGTCTGTCTGTCTGTCTGTCTGAGAGAGAGAGAGAACCTACAGTAAAATACCCCCCCACCCACCCGAGATAGGAAAGACTGTAAAGAGTAAAGTAAACAGCGAAGAGTCTGTGCGCGCTCCCGTGCCGGTGGCTTCGCTGGTTGCTGTAGTTACGCGCAGCGGCCGTCGCGTCACTGGCCGTTCTCATTAATCCTGCCCTATGATCCTTTAAGACTTATATTAACACAAAAATATCGCTTACTTCTGCTTTAATATACCTACAGCCAAGTTTCCAGTATCTCTTTTTTTTTTTTAGACGGTTTATAGATTTATCTCAAAACTGTAATCTGAATGTGTCTGTAACTTCAGACAAAAAAAATCAAAATAAGAGCTTTAGGGGCTGTGTCCACCAGACGCGTTTTCAGCGCTCTGGGCGTCTACTTTTCATTCAAACCCTATTGAGTTGGGCGCTCACAGCGCTCAGCGCCCTCGGCGCTTGCTTCTTTTTGTCGCGGCGCTCACAGCGCTTCGAGTTGAAATCTGTTCAACTTTTAGAACAGCGCTGCGCTTGTCAATGTCACTTTTCACCGCACTGACCAATCAGAATCAAGAAGGTTCGGGACATACGTTACCGACAGCAACACAACCGGAGACGTGGCTCGGTTTATATCATGACCCACACTTGTATTGAAGGTAGGCCGACCTCAGGGTCCATGTCAAAAGCTGCTGCTAATGCTGTTGTGTATTTCTGACACTCGTTGTAGTGTTTACATTAAACAAGGCAGGAACACGGAAGTGTCAGAGGACTCGTTTTGTAACCTAGCAACAGCGGCATTCTGACGAGGGAGAGAGAGAGCGCTAAGCGCTGGGAAAGCAGCGCTGAGAGGCTGTCAGCGCTAAAAACGCGTCTGGTGGACACAGCCCCTGTCATTTCAAAATAAGAGTAGGCTACTGATGTGTTGATGATTTTTGTTTGTTTTCAAATATAAAGTCACATGATGCAGCCATCACTGGGTTCTGTGTGATGTCACACATGACGGCTTCACACATGATGTCATACAGAATGTTCCCATGGACACCTGTGTGATGTCATACAGTTCCTTTGATCTCTGCTGAGGTGGGCCAGCACTTGACTTCAGAGACACATTTCTCTTTTGATACTCACAGTGAACGGCCGAAAGTCTGACCTCTCTGTTAAGTTACAAATTATTCATCGCAATTAGTTAATTACGAGATATTACGAGTGATTATTATAAAATTTACATAATAACGAGTAATACATTCAAGTAATTAATTTATAACCCACATCTTGTATTCCTTCTCCAACCGTGCTATACAGTCTGTGTTAAGCAAAGTTGGCAGAAAGTGAAAACAAAATGTCATCCGCACCAGCAAATCCTAATAATGGGAACCAGCAAATGGGGAATGCCCCTCAAATGCTGCAGCTCCTCAAAAAACCCCTTCTAGACACAAATATTGTAAAAGAGTTGGCTGAACAAAACGCTGCTCTGAAGCAACAGCTGCTCAGCAAAGAGAACAGCTGGGTGCAGGAAAAGAATAGGATGCAGGCTTGGTATCAAGGCAAGCAACGGCAAATGGAACAATTTATCGATGAAAAAATGCAGGAACTCCACCGCTGCACGGAAGATCTCACTGCCTGCCGAAAGAGCATCAGTTGGTTCCACAACCAGTTGAAGGAAAAAGACGAAAAGATTGAATCTCTGGAGGACTCCTTCGCCAAGTCACTCGGTATGTTCAATGAAACATGGACGAACCGAATGAGAGCAAAAGAAGAGAAAGCTGCAGCTGAACTCCAAGCTCTGCAGGAGAGCTACAACAAGAAGATTGTACTCATCATGAAAGAGAAAGACAAAGAGGTCTCCAGTGTTAGGAGTGAAAACATGTCACTGGTGACAATGAACGAGGAGTGCAGGCAGGAGCTCCTGGACATGAGGACCAAGTTGCAGAAATGCGAGTCTGACTGCGAGGCCAAAACCAATGCCCTGCAGCAGGTGACTAGCAAGGAAAAGAACATGGCAGATGAGCTCCGAGCTCTGTAGGAGAGCTGCAACAAGACTGAACTTATCATGAAAGTGAAAGACAAAGAGATCTCCAGTTTTATACGTGAAAACATTGAACTGGTGAGAATAAGGCAAGAGCGCAGGCTGGAACTGATGGACATGAGGACCAAGTTTAAGAAATGCGAGGCCAGAGTCAACGACCTGCAGGAAACACTTGCACAGGAGACGACAGAGAAAGAGGAGCTGCACAGACAGACAATGGACATTGAGGAGAGTTGGCTGAAAAAGGAGAGAGACTGGTTGTTATGGACCAGACGAATGGAGGAGGACATGCAGCGCCTGACTACTGAAAAGACAGAGTTTCAGGAACTGGCCTGCAAAACCGATAAGGAGAAAGCAAAAATTAAGAAAGATGAGGAAAAGAGGCTCAAAGAGGAGTTGAAGGAGCAGAAGGAGCAGAAGAAGCAGGAGAAGAAAGAAAGGGAAGAGAGAGAGAAAAATGAGAAGAGGGAGAGGAGAGAAAGAGAAGTGCAAGACAGGAAAGAAAGAAAAGAGAGAAAGAACATTGAGAAGAGGGAAAAGAAAGAAAGAAAAGAACAAGAGAAAATAGAAAGAGAGGAGAGTCAGAGGAGAGGAAGAGAAATGACAGTCCTCCCTTTACCCACCTGAACAACTCCTCCTAGCATCATGCTCTCCTGATAGAAATGAATGGATTCAGTGTCAAGATTGGGTTTTCTCCAGGAAGTCTGGTTTCTCCCACCTGTTTCGTTTAAAAAAAAAAAAACATCTGTTAAGTTAATTTTGTTGTTCTTGATAACAAACATAAATTAATCAATCTATGTAGTATTTTAATCAGCAACAACTGAATGAATGATGACACAAATCCACAAGTATTTGAAAAAAGCAGAGAAGATATCCCACCGATCATCATTTCTGTATGAAATCTCCCTCTCTCTTTCTCTCTATCAAAATAATCTCTCTCTCTATGAAATCTCTCTCCCTCCCACTTTCTAACTCCTACCCTCCTCCCTTTACCCTCCACCCCCTGCCACCTGAACAACTCCTCCTAGCATGATGCTCTCGTACTAAATTAATGGATTCAGTTTCAGTGTCAAGATTGGGTTTTCTCCAGGAAGTCTGGTTTCTCCCACCTATTTTGTTTAAAAAAAAAAAAAAAAAACATCAGTTCTGTTCATTTTGTTGTTCTTGATAACATACATAAAATAATAACTTATGTTAAATGAGCAACAATTGAATGATGGCACAAATCCACAAGTACTTGAAAAAGCAGTGAAGATACTGCAGCAAAAGCAGTGAAGATCTACCACCGAGCATCTATGAAATCTCAAAATGGCAAGAACTTCCTAGGATTTCAATAGGGTCCTCCATCCAACTTCATCGTCACTTCATCTCTCTCTCTCTCTCTCTCTCTCTCCCTTTCTATTATATATATTAAATGACATGATTGTTCAATGCATGTAATTGTATTTTTTGTATTTCTTTGTTATTTAGTTTACTTTAATAAGTTTATTTGTATCAGAAAGAATTTACAAAATATGAGATGATAACGGAACGTTACGAGTCGGAGTTGTTTTCAAGGTAGATTCATGCAAAACAGCAGATGTGCGTTGCCCACAGAGGCAGTTTTTCAGCAAGCAGTCTCTGTCGGCTGGTTACATTATTTTTAGGAGACAAATGTTGGTCTCATTGATGAAATCTAACAATTTGTGGCAGTCACATTAGTTTGTTTGAATGAAAAGTGAAGCTTCATATCTGTAAGTGATTGGACAGAGGAGCAGCGCTGCTGGGGCTCTGTAGCCTAACGTTACATACAGAAATCACAACTTTTACATCAATACAGTAAATGAATATTTTACAATGAACCGATCCGTCTGCATTAAATTTTATTTTATTAAGTTATATGACATGGCAGCATTTTTAATTTGTAAATTTTCAGATTTGTACATATTTCCAAGTAGTTGCGCTTCCTGTTGTAAACAACAAGAAACACGCATATGCACACAGCAATCACAAACCGGGATACTGTATTTATCATGTATACAGAGATACTGAATAACCGGGTTTCTCTAAGTTCAGGTAAACACCATACCCCAAATTTGATCAAAATCAGGATACACATCAAAACCAGGATACTTAAGTCCATGTAAACACAGTGTTTATCTGTAGTCAGTTAGCCCTGTTGTTATGGAAACATGTAGAAATGTCTGTGCACCTAACTTAGTCTGAGGTCACTTTTTGTAGAATAAATAAATATCTATGAAGTTCTGTTGAACCTGAATTACATTTGTGCTATAGTTCTTATGCTGATTCATCCTCTGGTGCTTCATCAGTTTATTTTCAGCTTCATTTCTAAGACCGGAATAGCACCTCTGTGTGTTTGTGCATTTGAATGCAGCTTCCTCTGTGTGCCAGTCCGTATTATACTAAACTGACAGTACAATGAGTAGAAACTGGCAGCATGTTACGTAATCTGACGGAGCTTGTGCAGCGTCCAGCTGATGTGGGAGCTGCATTTTAGTAAAGTTGTGTTGTGTGTTCAGGCACCTGGACAGCAGCAGCAACGAGAGACCAGACATCAGCTCCCTGCAGAGACGGATTAAGGTAGAAACTCCTCTGACACTGACACACAGAAATCAACCATGAGACACTTAGAAGGATAAATGTGTAAAGCTGCTGATGTTTCCATCTCTACCACTGTTGAACATTCCTGCTCCCGCACCATCAACGTGTTTTTTGAAGCTCGTCTCTGTGTCCCCTCCAGAAAGTCACCCATGACATGGACATGTGCTACGGCATGATGGGAAGCCTGTTTCGCAGTGGCTCCCGTCAGACGCTGTTTGCCTCCCAAGTGATGCGTTACGCCGACCTGTACGCCGCCTCCTTCATCAACCTGCTCTACTACCCCTTCAGCTACCTATTCAGAGCTGCACACGTCCTGGTCAGTCACTGTCATCACATTTTAGTTGATGATTAATTGCCATTACTTTTACTTTTTTACTGTTGCTTGTTATGTGTGTTTTCTTAGCCTTCGCTGTCTCTTTTAAAGGGATAGTTCAACATTTTGGTAAATTGTAATCCCAATAGTTTTAGGAGTAGGTTCTTTACCTTCAATTGTCAGTGCAAGATGCCAGGCAGAGATCCAAGCTGCTACTAACAGTATAGGCTTGTGGTATTTCCAGACTTTCTCTCAAAACTCATCAAATACACAATCCAACAACTCCAAAACACTCTCTTGGACAATTTGTGACCTGCACATTCACCACGCTATGAGATAATAACGTTAGGAGACAGAGTTGTTTTCCAGGTAAATGCAAAGCCGCCCATGCGCGTTCCCGTAAACTGTCTTGTATGTAACAACATCTCTGTCCCGTCTGTCCGTCCTGGGTGAGGGATCCCTCCTCTGTTGCTCACCCTGAGGTTTCTCTGATTTTTCCCTGTTAAAAGAGTTTCCTTGGAGTTTTTCCTCAGTGGATGTGAGGGTCTAAGGACAGAGGATGTTGTTACGATGCCATGTAAAGCCCTTTGAGACAAACTGTTTGTAAAAACGGGCTATACAAATAAAATTGCCTTGCCTTGCCCGTCCTGGGCAGTCGTTTTTCGGCAAGGAGTCTCCTTTCAGCACAACACCAGCTTTTGCACACACACACTAAAATAAGGATTCAGATGGAAACAGAGATGTCTTTTATTCCACCATTAAAATATGTTCTGTCATTATGAAACAAAAGTTACATCTTATGTTACATATTATTCTATTCACATAAACAAAAAGGCAGACAGTAACTGTCTACATCTGTAGCTGTTCAGAAAATAAAGTGATGGGTGGATATAAACTCGCACTCACATGGCGTTAAGACGCACAATGGCTCATCTGGCACTGCTCGAGGATGTGGTGCACTGGAGACCGGCACATGATGAGTGGCTCACGAGCCGGTTCCAATATGTGCTGTGGCTGGACTCACTCGCATTAGGTCTTGGCCTGAATCCGGCCAAAAAAAGAAAAAAAGATGTGCCTGGCCTGATGCGTCAGCGCTGATTCAGTGCATTTCACAATAAACAACACAGACGCGTTTTATATTAAAAAAAATTTAAAAAACGAAAGAAAGAAAAAAAGCACCGAGTCATTTGTTCACTCAAAGCAGCACATCTGAACAGGTCGGCCCCTTTTCTGACGTCATTGATTTGGTATGAATGAATATTCATCACCTTATAGGCACCGTACGGGCGCGCTAAAGCCCTTCCTCATGAGCGCCAACTTTAGAATTGATTGTGATTTATAAATGGAAACAGGCGTAGACGTGCGTGCGCAAAGTTTTTGTGTGCGCATTTTCTGTGTTTCCTCCGTAGCTGTAGTGATCTTTCCTACGCACAGTTTTCTAATTGAGGCCCCAGGTAATTCTGTAATAACTGTGCCAGGCCTAATAGAGTGCATCTATAAGTGTGTGTCTGTCATCTGTGTTTGATGCAGTTTTGGTGATGTGATTGTTTTCTGCCTCCAGATGCCTCACGAGTCGACGGTGGAGCACACCCACGTCAGCATCATCGACACAGAGTCTCCGCTGGCAACGCGGAACCGCCACGACGTCGACTTCAAGGAGATGGAGTGCAAGCGGCACCAGCTGACCCGGTCCATCAGCGAGATCCAGCCCCCCCACTTCTTCCCACAGGCTCCACAGGAGATCACCCACTGTCACGATGAGGATGATGACGAAGAGGAGGAGGAGGAGGAGGAGGAGGAGGAGGAGGAGGAAGAAGAAGAGGAAGAGTAGATGGAGGAAGATGAGTTTTTTCTCTCATCCAGTTCTTCCAGGTTTTTACTGTTTGGCGTTGATCCTTGTGTTTTGTTCCGACCCAGAGCCACTTTTCCGTTTAGAGGAACAGCTACGTGACGTTTACTGGTCTGGACCTGATCCCCTACATGATGGGGACTACTGTAGATTCAAGTGGTCCACGACTGAATCACAACTACAAAGTGAATTTAGCTTGCTGCCTGTCAGTGTAAGAATCAGGCAAAAAATGGGGGAAAAAAGCTACCTTACACAGGTAGAGCAGCTGTTTGTTTCATTTCCTGCTTTTGTTGATCTGTTACTGTCAACAGTTCACTGCCCTGTCGCTTTGTCCTGCACCGCACCTCCAACCTCAAACCGTGTCACATAGAGGTGAAGATGTCCAACTTAATCCATCTTAAAGGAGCAGTCCACCTTAAAACTCTGTGCCACAGCTGACACAGACACATTCGTCACATACTTTACATTTTTGGGACCATACTGTTTGTTTTTGAGGGGTCGTTTTTTTTTTTTTTTCCACTTTTCTACCCCAGGTCAAATGTAGAGATGTGATGATATGTTGATGTTTTCTTAGCACAGTAGAACTTTACAGAAGAAATGATTTTAAACATGTCTGAGAGAGGGAGATGCAACAGAGCACAAAGCAATGCAGCAACTAAACAAGACGGAGTGTCTTGTTTTGTTCTTGTTGAAAAGCAACAAACCTTCAACTGGATTTGAGTTGTTGTTGTTTTTAAATCCCATTTTGTGTTTTATAAGAATTCTTGGATATACAGAAAGGATTTAAGAACACATCTGGATGAGGGGGAAACTAAACTGTAGTGTGTGTGTGTGTGTGTGTGTGTGTGTGTGTGTGTGTGTTTGTGTTGAACACAGCTGCTGAGTGCGTCATTAAATGTTATTTTCTGTTACAGTTTGTGGTGACGTGACGTCAGCAGCCAGAGCCACTTTGTTAATGACCCACTTCTCCTCACTGCTGTTAAAACAGGACCACACGTCTGCTATTCCACACAGTCGATGAGCACGGGGGCCCAGGCTGTGGCCCCGGGGCCCCTGCTGGCCCTCCTCCAGTCTGCCTGCATTATTCTGTACTGACAGAAGTCTAATGTGATGTTACTGCCTTAGTCATCAAACTCTGAGCCCGTACAGTGAGTGAGTGATATCAATAGTTAAAGACTAGATTTTTAACATGAATGGTGAATTATTTTCATGAGTGGGAGAAATGTCCCCAGTCTGACAGGAAACATGTCCCCAGTCTAGATATCTCATGGGATAGTAAGAATAGAAGAGACATCATAGATTTGATGTTTTATGACAAGTTAAAAATTCTAATTTCTGTGCATCATTTCAAATTTTGTTTGTCAAAGATTTGATTTAATGACCTTTTTTTTTATCAATGCTTTTGTGACTTGAGTCGGAGTTATAGGTCATGTTTTGTTTTTCTCTCTGTTCATAGATTTGACATGCTATATTACAAGTGTGTAATAAGACGTCCAGATGTTGACTGTATGTATTTCTGCTGGAGGTGATGGTGAGGTGATCAGGTGAACATGCTGCTGTTCTCTGACTGAAGCTGATCTGTGATCAGATCTGTCTGCTGTAAACATGCTGTTACTGTAATTGGAGGAGGGGGCTGAGCTTACTGCACTACTGCCATCACACATACTGTCAGTATATGCACTAGTGTGTTTTTTTTTTCTTTGATTATCATGTTTTTCTGCCACTGCCCCGGTCAGTAAAGCAGGAGGAGACCTGGTCAACTGGAGTAATAATAATGCACAGTATTGATCCTTAGATGAGGTGAACAGTGAAAACTTGTGTTACAGCCTCACACTCATTCTGTTATTTGAGTATGGGAGCAATATGTTACAGCGCTGGTTTCAGAGTGGACGTCTCCAGAAGTGAGCAGTCACACTGACCTCAGAGCAGTTTTCTTTTCAGTTTTCTTACTTGATTGATTTCAGAGCTGTCGTGCATGCCCGTGTTGACGACAGCGGTCGCCGCCAGCCGCTTGGAAAAACCTGCTTCAGCCTTGATAATCAGACATAACTCAAGTGTAAAGTGAACCAAATGAATGTATTTTTATCCGCGACTGTCGATGCATGTGTTGAAGTTGCATTTTGATTTTAAATGTTGCCTTTGTGTTGAACAGATTTGAGACGGTTTGAGTCATGACTGATGTTTGTATTAAATTTTCTGATGCAATATTGTAGCTGTGTTTTCATTTCCCTGTTCCCTGTTGATGATTCACTTTTCAAAGTTATTCATACAATCCCAGTAACGTGCAGTGACATATCTGTGGGTGTTGTGTTTTTTAGATTGTGACAAGCTCTGCAGAGGATGGATGGATAGATAGATAGATATTATTCAAGACTCAAGGTCCATACAAAAACACAGTAGTCTTAACAACTTGTACCTTTGTACCAGTACCTCCAGTGCTCAGACGTGCAATGTGACACTGTATGCAATGTTCACCAGGACCAAAAGTATTTGATTTTCAGATTAATTTAGTCGGCAGATAAACTTGTACATAAGCTTCTCAAGACAGTTTGAAGTGTATTAACTCGACATTAACTTTTCACTGGTGCTGATCCATCTGGGCCTCTTGAGCGATATTCTCATATCTTTGTTTGCCATTTACAGTCTCAGAAAGTTGTTTTTTTATAGTTTGACCACAGATGTGCAGTGTTCAGAGGTGTGCAATATGTTTTAAATAGAGTCAGCTTCACTCCCATCTGTGCAGCAGCCAAATTTTCATGACAATACATTTGCTTGCACATACAACATACAACACTGATGATAGCTGTCCTCGTCATCTGTCAGCCGAACTTCATTAACATTTGAATTAATTAAACTGTGTCCGACCACAACAGGAGGATGAAGAGAGAGGCCGAACAGTGGCCATGCAAAAGTTCATTGATTTAAAGGGATTGTTCAACATTTTGGAAAATTGTCCCATTGCCATAATCCCTATAGTTTAGAGCAGAGCCGCAAGCTGCTCAGAGCTACGCTACAGAGGCTAATGGAATTTCTTGGTTTCCCTCATCAAACTCATCAAATACACAATCCAACAACTCTAAAACGCTCTGGTGGACAAGTTGTGACCTGCACATTCACCACGCTATGAGATAATAACACAACGTTACCACACAGAGTTGTTTTAGAGGGAAATGCAGAGACTGCTTGCTGAAAAACTGCCCTCGACAGGAACGCACATCAGAGGTTTTGCATGAATTTACCTTGAAAACAACTCTGTCTGTAGCTCTGAGCAGCTCACGGCTCTGCTCCACCGTTCTAAAAATAGCTTGCACCGACAATTTAAGGTAACGAACCTACACCAAAAACTATAGGGATTATGGCAATGGGCCAATTTGCCAAAATGTTGCACTATCCCTTTAAGTAGTTTAGTTCAAATATGGTAGATTTATTACACACAAACTGAAATATTTCACGTCTTTATTTCTTTTCTCCTATCAACTGTACCACAGTCAGCCACCAGGAGTGATACAGTAGCTTATAGATATTTTGACTGGAAAGTTGTGTGTCGACTCCACTGCCCGTCACTGGCTCCAACACGAGGTTCAAGTATGCAGCATCTCCTGTTCCACAAATGTGTTGTGGAATGTCAAGCTCACAATGACCTCTTTCTGATAAAGTTTGTTTCAATCTGTGTTGTTTGCTTTAATAGTTGGGACCACAAGATATTTTCTTTTTGATCCTCACAAATTCAAAATCCAGTCACGGGCCAGATTCGGCCCAGGGGTCGCCAGTTGATGATCACTGGTGTAGGGGGGTCTAGTCTAGAGCAGTGGTTCTCAACTGGTGGGTCGGGACCCAAAAGTGGGTCGCGGACAGCTGGTCAAAAAAGTAAATAATATTTAATGCACATCTGATGTTGGACATGTCTTTTATTTTGAAAAATAACTTATATTGAAAGGCACGCATCACGTGAACACATGCAGTTGTGATGGTCCTCCTCACTTTCTTATTATTTGCTCTGAATGCAAAGATATCAGTTTCTTATTAATGTGGCCTGAATGCAGTGAAAATACCTTGTTTTGTGGGTCTTTATTTTGTGCAATTTGATATTTATTCACTTTTGTGAATATGCTCTGAATGCAGAGATGCATTAGAAGTCAAATATATAATTTTGTTGGTCTCCATTTTGTGCAGTTTGATATTTTTTACAGTAATTCACTCCCATACATGCAGTTGTCATGGTCCTCCTCAGTTTCATTCATGTGCTCTGAAATGCACTTTGCTCAATAAAGAGCAAAATTAGTTTTTAAAGGCTTAAAAAAAAAATCTTGGTTTGAATTCTATTAAAGTGGGTCGCGACTTAATGACCATGGGAAAATGTGGAGCCCAGAGTGAGACTAGTTGAGAACCCCTGGTCTAGAGCATGTTGAACCTGTGGCCTTAGAAGACTGAAGCAGCTGCATGATGTGATGTGATGTGATGTGATGTGATTTGAGGGCATCTGATTGCTCTAATTTGGGTCCAGAACATGATGATGTGATGTTTTCCAAAGGATCAGGAGCAGAGTGCGAAATACGGGGGGGTTTGGGGGGGTCGGACCCCCCCCGATTAACCCCTTGAGACCCCCTGAAAGACTCAAAAGCAAAATCTGAGGGGGGTCTCAATCTTGTCAAAAAATAATATAATATAATATAATATAATATAATAATTTTATTGTGGTCAATTAAATGTGTTTAAGATCACCATGTCCAGTATTCATGATTCAAAACATTTATTCGTTTAACATTAAGCTGAACCATGTCACCTGCGCATTATGCAAATTAGCCATGTGCGCCAGCCCAGCGCAGGAGTCGAGCCCACTCGCTATCAGAACAGAGGATCCCGTTCCTCTCCACCCTCTGCCGAAGAAAGTGAAGTTGAGGCCGAGTGCTCTGAAGACGTAGCCGCAGCCCCTGCTGCTAGCACTGGTGATTGGCCGCTTTTCTTTCTTTTTTTTTTTACACCTAAGCAGGTGGGGTAATGGAAATACCGCAACCCTTGGCTTGACATTAAGGCAGGAAAATAACTTAAAGTAAGAGGCTAGCCTGCTTCAGCATAGGCTACTATGGCCTGAACCCCCAGTGGTGTTGTTTGGCCAGGCGCCTGTTGTGAGCTATTTGTCTGTGCTTTTTCAATTTTTATGATGGCCCGTTATACGAATGTGATTTGTGGATGTGTTCAATTCTGTGTTTAAACGTTTCTAGATGGATGGTTAGATAAGGCTACATGATCGGTCATAGTTGCAGGCTGAGGATCTCGTGCACATAATTGCACGTCAGTCTCCGATCTCCAGATTTATACAGTTGGTTGTTATTTGAGTGCACGAGTTTGGTGTCTTTCATTCATTTTAATTATTGTATTTTATTTATTGTCTATTCGTTTCTGCATTGCCCTGATCGCGCGCCAGTCTCTGATACCTGGCATTTATTCATTGTTCAAGTGTGGTGCCAATTATTGTCTTTTATTTATTTGAATTATCGTCTATTTATCGTCAATTACTTTCTGCATTGTAATGCACAACTTTGCCTCTCCTTTTTAGGCTGTAGGCTAATTTTCTTGGCTTATTGTAGCCTAATGTTATAGTCCTACTTTATAAAAAGGAAAAAAAAATAACGGTATTGCGCAACAATCGCGAGTTAGGGACCCCCCCGAATATTGATGGGTATTTCGCACACTGATCAGGAGCCTCCCTGTTTGAGAACAGGTGAGCCTCCGTCAGACTTGTCGGACAACAGGTTGAACTCATCGGCCTTGTCCACATCACCTAGTGTTGATTCATTCTCTGAAGGCCATCACACCAGATCCCCCCGCGCTCCTCTTCCTCTGCCCGTTCCTGACGCGCCACAAAAGCCGTGTCATCTGAGTGTGTGTGGATTTGGCAGAATCAGAGTTGTATTTCAGTCCACTGTATATACAGAGTGATGAGGAGCCGGGCCAGACCGGTCCCCCGGGGGGCCGCGGCGCTGCTCCCTGCATATTATGTTTTTGTTCTGTTATTTCTGGGCTGCACACCATTAGGAAAAAATGTCTTCACTAGATGTCTGTCTGGTTGTGCAGAGGCCGAATGGGAGCAGGTTAATAACTGGATATAACATCTCATAACAGACTTGATATGTTGATAGAGCTGCAGGCCCAGTGTGAATGACACTCAGATCCAACAGTCAGATCAGACTACAGCTCTCTGTAGTAACCACTTCATGAGACAAGATTCATCACTTCCTGTCCACCACCAGCACTGATTCATCCTCACATAGAGGAAGTGTGACATGTAGTCATGCGAGATGCGCCGCTCATGGCACCAAAGTTTGGGCACCCCTGGTCAAGATTTCTGTTAACTTGAAGAGTTCAGCAAGTGGAAGATGAAATGATCTCCAAAATGCATAAAGTTACAGACATATTCCCTTCACATTTTCAAATTGACAGAAAAAGAAAATGTCCCACAGCAAAAGTTTGGCCACCCTGCATAGTTAGTAACTATAGCCCCCCCCCCTTTGAAAACTATCACAGTGTGTAAATAGCGGTAGTAGGCTAAATAGTCTGATACCTTGGTCAAAGTTATCTGAGAACTCAAGTCTCAAGGGTTTCCCATTCTTTTACAGGCTGCTGCTTGTTTCCCTTTTTAACTCCAAAATTATAGAAAACAACATAATACACTGATATTGATTGAAGTGTTTCATCTGTAACTTTATGTCTTTTGGAGATCATTTCATCTTCCACTTGCTTAACTGTTCACATTAACAGAAATGCTGACCAGGGGTGCCCAAACTTTTGCATTTGTGTTGTCTATGTTTATGTGTTGTGTGGATGAGTGGAAGTGTGGATGTTGTTGTTTTTATGAGCTACTGGAAAAAATGAATTGAAGTGAATAGCTAAAGTTCTATCTCTCTATCTGAGTCTGTGGAGTCCTGGGTTTCAAACCTCTACTGTACAACAGCACAAAAAGTCTTATCCAATGGGGTCCAGTTTAATTGTCAGTCAGGGCCGTTGTATAGGGGAGAAAAGTGATGATAATTCTAGGGGCGCTGCCAGCGCCCAGTGGGGCCCACAAAAAACCCTAGTAGTCTTATCTTTGTATGACTGGTTTGTTCTGCATAAGACCCTGACTAATACTCATAGTAATGCTGCATTAGCATCAAAACAAAGTAGGCTAAATAAAAAATGATACATACGTAGAAAAAAGTGGAAAAGTCAGGGGCCCACTTTGGTATTCTTTCAGGGGGCTCAGAAATCCTAGCAACGGCCCTGGTGTCAGTTCAAGTTCCTCCATGTGAAGAGGTCTGAAAGTGAAGAGGTCTCTGCGTGTTTTCCCTCACATGTTGCTCTCTATGATCCCATACGTGTTTCCCCTGCATGCAGCCTGCTGGTCGCCACTGAAGGACAACCCCCGGAGCCTTCGGCCTGTTCCCTGATCAGCTGCTGAGCTCTGGTGCGGCGGAGAGGAACACGTGCAGCGTTCAGTGACGAGACTCAGCAGCGTGGCCTCAGGGACAGCGCCAGGGTCAAGCAGCTGTCCGGCCTTCAGCCTGCTGATAAGTCAGTTCCTCCACCTGCTTATCACGAGTCTGAGCTGATGATGCAGCCAGTGAAAGACCTTTACAATACAATCTGTATGTAGAAATCCTCACTTCATCATATTATGATGAAGGATGGAGGATGTACTGAAGAGGTGTGTTGTCTCTCCTCAGTCCTCACTGCAGACTGAAAACTTCCCCACACACAACACACACATTAGATTCACTCAGGTCTTTACATTTCTCCCACATCCCCGTCACTGTTTGATATTTAATGTCTCCCAGCATTGCAACATTCTTCATGTTTAGATCATGAATATAGTCTGTTTTGTTTTGTTTATCTAGCACATATTAAAAGTGGGTAATACAGTTACCATTAAAAAAAATAACAGTGGACAAAGCAGACATGCAGGGAGGTCCAAAAAAACCCTAGTTGGGACTTCCCTTATAAGGTATCAAAATGGATGTTGTCATTACACAAAACACACACACACATCACGCTATTAAAAACTTAAAATATATTAAGCAATTGATAGATTAAGATGTTTCTTTATTGTATGGAGTCTAATCTACGATTCCCTGCAAACAAGAGCTGGAGAAACCTACACCATAATTAAACATCCAATGTTTTGTTTATTTATTTATTTTTTCTGGTATTTATTACTAATTATTATTATTTATCTGTTTTTTTTCATTTACCACTATAGTATTATTATTACTGTGAGTATTATATTTTCAATTTCAGTATATGTATGCATGTGAGTGTACGTTTGTGTATACAGATGTTTGATATAAATTAAAATATATATATAAATACTACTAATAAAAAAGATTAAGCTATGTTTCACTGATTTTTTTAAATGACACATGGGTTTAATGGAGTGAGGGAGGAAATGAATTCCACATCTTGGAACCTCTGTAGGAGATCTGAACTGAGATGAGATGTGGAGGCAATGATTCTCACTGCTCGTTTTTGGCAACCCAAGAATTGGTTGCAGTGACTAGTTGCCCAAGCAATGTTGCAGTAACTGATGGAGGAATAAATTATTGACAACTCATGTCTTACAGCTGTCTGTGGCATTAAGAGAAGCAGATAACACAGGTATTAAATAAAATCATTTAATACAACTGATCAAAATATTTTACATGACAGACAAAAGAACAAACTCTCCATGGCTGCTGCTTTGCAGAGGAATGCATGTGTAACCGGCCTGTCCTGTCACTGGCCTTCACGTGCGCACACACACTGCGGCGTGCAGCACCTCACAGTCCCAGCTGTACCAGTGTTAAAGGGATAGTTCAACATTTTGGCAAATTGGCCCATTGCCAATATCCCTATAGTTTTAGGAGTAGGTTCGTTTTATATTTAATTGTTGGTGCAAGCTATTTTTAGAACGGCGGAGCAGAACCGTGAGCTGCTCAGAGCTACACTACGGAGGCCAATGGTAAATTCATGCAAAATCGCTGATGCGCGTTCCTGTCAGGGGCAGTTTTTCAGCAAGCAATTTCCCTCTAAAACAACTCTGTGTGGTAACATTGTGTTATTATCTCATAGCGTGGTGAATGTGCAGGTCACAACTTGTCCACCAGAGCGTTTTGGAGTTGTTGGATTGTGTATTTGATGAGTTTGATGAGGGAAACCAAGAAATCCCATTAGCCTCCGTAGCGTAGCTCTGAGCAGCTCACGGCTCTGCTCCGCCATTCTAAAAATATCTTGCACCGACAATTAAAGGTAATGAACCTACTCTTAACACTATAGGGATATTGGCAATGGGCCAATTTGCCAAAATGTTGAACTATCCCTTTAAAGCAGAAATGTGGTGTTAAAGCCTGCGGATGGTGCAGCTCTGCTCAGGCAGCGTTGGTTAACAAAGGAAGACTTCAGAGGTTCACTTCAGCAGGTGTCTCAGCTGGTCCTGCAGGTTTTTAGAGTGTTCCACACTGGAGGAAGGAGACAAGCACACAACAGTGAGAGGCAGCGCACGTCATCAGTGTGTGTGTTATGGCTCACTGAGGAGACAGTGATGTCAGTGTTTAGACTTACTTCTTCTGGATGGCCTCCTGCCTGAGTGACAGACAGACAGACTATATTTAGTTTGGACAAAAGGCAATGAGCTACACATATCAATGCTGACTGATACTCACTGGTACTGTAAATGTGTGGTGATAATGGACATCTTTCTCAGACTCTGGAAGACACAACATTATGATGGCGGATTAAAAGAACCAGACAGACAATAATAATGAATGTTACCTCTCAGAGAGAGACTGAGAACAACCCTGTGTGACTGCACCTTTGTGAAGCTGTTAAAGTTCACAAATAAAAAGGTTTGATTCCCGGCTCCTCCAGACTACACTTCAGTGTCCATGGGCAGAATGACCCCAACTGCCCCCAATGTATCTTTGATTTATGAATGTGAGAGAGTGTGTGGTAGAAAAGTGCTGCATGCGTAAGAAAAGTGTGCCTATTGGTAAACAGGAACTAGCCTACATATAATAAAGTGCAGACACGAGACCATTTGCACCTGTTCATACTCACATCTTCAGAGTGCAGGATGGCGTCCTCCTGAATCACCATGTTTCTTGCTGCTTGACCAAGAAGCTGAAGAAGAGATATGTGCAGCAATGTGGATCAATTAATTATTTTTAACATATTGTATCAATGTGACAGTCATTTTCTCGTTAGAACTAGTTTAAACTCTCAGCTCAGGGAGTGGAACAGGAAATCTGAAAAGCCTCAAACAATGATAATAGACAACAGTTTGACTGCAGAGCTGTGAAGCTGTCTTCTGCACTGGCTTCCGGGTTTCATTAGACCAACGCTAGCATTAGTCTACATTATAATCATTTAACTTTATCGTTACATGCGCCTATCTAGGCGTTTAGCTACATTGAAAACCTAGTTACATTAAAAAAAACCTGGTTACAGAGCCTTGTTAACGTTGTCCCCTTTATCAAGTTAACGAAAACAAACCCTTAAGCTCTAGTGTCAAAATTAAATTCCTGTCACCAGAGTCCGTGCCAGGGGCTTTTATTTTGAAAACAGAGTCGCTACCCGGGCGAAGTTTCCGGTTCTTTCTCCGCCTATCAGCGTTCCGAGGAAACAGATAAACCCTCTCATGTCGCCTCACCTCCTGGCTGCGGGAGCCCTTCAGCACCTGACGGGTCAACGCTATCACATCCCCGCTGCAGGAGCCCACCTTGTCGGATAATAAACCTTTGACAGACTGGCCGAACCGCGGCTGAGACTCAGCTGACGCCATTTTCTGTTTTGGTTTAGCGACGGCGAGCGACCAGGGTCAAAAGACACAGCAAGGCGTCCGAGAAAATCGCGCCAAATACTTCCTTTCAGACCAGAAAAAATCAATAGGCTACTATATTAGATTGATAAATTTACTCTCTGTTGTATCTCATTGTCACTCTCATGTAATTCACTTTTCACTCATTTTAAACCTACTGATTCACCTCATCATGTTACAAATCATCTATTTTAGGCTACTCTTAGAAAATTTTCAAAGAACCATGTCCTTGTAAATTATGCTTGTTGTTTTTTCTTTTGCCAATTGCAACAACATAGCCTAATAAGTAGCCTATTGTTGGGCGTTTTGTCAATAGTATTGTGGTTTTCTTTGAATAACACCTTGGTCAGCTGATCAGAAGAGAAACTCACTGTTTACTGACTGAGGGATGGCTGAGGTGGGTGACTGTTTCGTTGTGACATCACAAAGTCACAGATGGTCCTGGCAGCTCATTTTAAGATTTTTTTTTTTTTTTTCATTTTTAGATGTGATCTGTGTTCATTTTTTCTGGTTCCCCCAATTTGATACTTTCTCAGTAGTAGAACATAGACCTGCTTTATAATTGAAAATAATATTAACTTCTCAATTTGCAGCTTCCAATATGGGTGATGGTGTTGCATTGGTGTATCACATCTTGTGCACATTTTCTAAGGTGGTGTGTGCAAAATATAAGTGCCTTGTACACTTGTACTTCATTACAACAATGAAATTAGTGTAAATATACAGTATTTCTTCCTGCTTTTTGCAAGGATCCAATAAATTAAGTGCTGCCTTATCTTGTTTAAATTGGCACCGCCTTACATATTCACAGTCAAGGATGTGGCATTGAAGGAGCAGCATAAAAGCATGTCACTGCAGCAGCTCAGGGCCGTCCCGCACAACTCCTCTCTGTGATGCTTGGCCTCCGCTGATCCCACACCACTCTGTCAGAGTCCCTCTGCTGCTGCCATGGATTGGCTTCTGTGTCTGTGTGCATGTTTGGCTGTGGCTCTGGCCTTGTTAGCAGTGCAGTTAAGGCTCAGATCATCCATGCGTGGCCCCCAGGAGCCACCACGCCTCCCGGCTCTACCCCTGATTGGCAGTCTGCTGAGTTTGCGAAGCCCTCACCCTCCTCATGTACTCTTCAAAGAACTGCAGGGGAAATACGGACAGACGTACTCTCTGATGATGGGCTCCCACACTGCCATCATTGTGAACCAGTACAAAGACGCCAAGGAAGTTCTCCTGAAGAAAGGGAAAATATTTGCAGGAAGACCCAGAACTGTGCGTATACCTCTTCTTCAATGTCTTCTTCTCCTTCTCAGCAGCAGTCATCACTGATGTTTTCTCCTTTTCCATCCCTGTCCTGTGCGATGAAGGTGACCACAGACATTCTGACCAGAGATGGGAAAGACATAGCGTTTGGAGACTACAGTGCTACCTGGAGGTTCCACAGGAAAATAGTCCACGGAGCTCTGTGCATGTTTGGAGATGGCTCTGCCTCCCTCGAGAAGATCAGTGAGTACAGCAAACAGTGTTAGTGATGAGTGGTGGAGGTTCAGTCTAAAACAGATGATCAGTTAAAGGGATAGTAGCATTTTTTTAAAGTGGGGTTGTATGATCTACAAATAGCCCCTACTGTAATTGCAGTAGAAGACTCTCTGCACTCCTCCCGTTAGCAACGCCAGCCCATAGCCCTGCCCAGAGATTTACAACATACATTGTTGTGAACAGACCCAAAGAAACAACCTATTTTCGTGGCCTAAAAGAGGTCTACCTGAAAAAAAAATACACAGTTCCATTGTTCACTATAATATAATTTTTTCCAGCCCCTCAAAGTGCAGGAAAAACACAGTTTTTATTTGGACCTAACCAACTCACGTATCCCTCCGCCCAGGGTTAGCGCCCGCCGATCAGCAGTTGGGTCCAAATAAAAACTGCGTTTTTCCTGCACTTTGAAGGGCTGGAAAAAATTATATTATAGCGAACAATGGAACGGTGTATTTTTTTTCCAGGTAAAACCTCTTTTAGGCCGCGAAAATAGGTCGTTTCTTTGGGTCTGTTCACAACACTGTAGCCTATGTTGTAAATCTCTGGGCAGGACTATGGGCTGGCGTTGCTAACGGGAAGAGCGTGGAGAGTCTTCTACTGCAATTAAAGTACTTAGGGGCTATTTGTAGATCATACAACCCCACTTTAAAAAAAAATGCTACTATCCCTTTAAAGCATCAGTTTTCTATCTGCAAACCAAAACTATCTATGGAATAATTTGAAAGTGTGTTAGGAAGAACTCAACAGACTCGAGCTGTGAAGCTGGAACATCACTGTAACACTGTTTCATGTTTTCATATGTCTGACAGTTAAAACTGGTGACATGTAAAAACTGAGCAGAGAGACAGTGAAAGCTGTTACCAATGCTTGATTATAGAGGAGGACGTGACTATCTCCTGGAGACAGTACAAGTGTAAACTCAGTCAACATCGAATCAGTAGAAAGTATCAGGACTATGATGGAGGCATTAAAGAGCTGTTCTTATGTCATTATGTTTATCAATGTTAACATGTGAGCATTATTACAATAGAAAATGAGTGTTTTAATGAGAATAAAATACAATCAGTTCCTAAAATATTATCCAAAATGCTACATACATGTTTCTGTAATAATCCAGTCAATATAACATCACAATAGCAGGTGTTATTCTGCAGCATGAGTAAGCTACTATACTTTTGATATTTACTGTAGTGTGTTTCCCATGTTTGATTCTGACAGGTAATGAAAAGAAAAAATGACTTGAATGAACTGAATTGAAATACTTTATTGTTATTCACATAGGCTACAAAGTGATGCACAGAACAACATTTCGTTGCATTTGTTTCTCCAACAGCAGTGCTGTCGTTGATGATAATAAAACAATAGATAATAAATAAATAGAGTGAAAATACCAAGTATAAAGTGCAGTTTGCATTAAAAGGTGCTTGAGTTCAGCAGTCTTATGACATGGGGGATGAAACTGTCGCAGAACTTGGCTGTTCTGGTCCGAAGTGGACAATCCATGCTGGGGATGTGTGGGATGATAGAAATGTGAACTTCTCAGTTTTATTGACTGTGCATTGCACTAATATCTCACCGTGGTGTGCACAACTTAAAGGAGCAGCCTGGTGATATTCTCTATTTTTATGATTTTCAATAATTCATCACATAAAAACTTCTCCATCTCATTCCTCTCTCTGTGGCTCCCAAGTATTAAGAATAAGTGTCAGTGAGTGATCATGGTCTGTCCCCCGTTGTCCTGCTCAGTCTGTGCAGAGGCCCAGTCTCTGTGCTCGGTCCTGTCTGAGGCAGCAGCTGCTGGACTGTCCCTGGACCTGTCTCCTGAGCTGACTCGAGCCGTCACCAACGTGATCTGCGCGCTCTGCTTCAACTCCTCCTACCACAGGGGAGACCCCGAGTTCGAGGCCATGCTGCAGTACAGCCAGGGCATCGTGGATACTGTGGCAAAGGACAGCCTGGTGGACATCTTCCCCTGGTTACAGGTAGACAACACCAACAACACACTAGTACAGACGGTGTGCATGTGAGAAATGAGGACATGAACAATAATCAAAACAAAATCAAGCTAATGAATGGATCTTAAAATCTATTCTAAATCTGACAACCAGAAGAGGACACAGAACAGGAGACAGATAGGAACATCATGATGTTTTACCATCAGATTTACTTGCTGTGGACATAAAAAACAGGCTCTGATTTATAGTGAACTAGTGAGTACAGGCTTCCTCCCACAGTTTAAAGATATCCAATCCAACTTTATTTGTTGAGCACTTTAAAACATCCAAAGTGGACCAAAGTGCTGCACAGAATAATAAATAAAAGACATAACAGCTCACATAAGGCATACAATTACATATAAAATACAAATACAATAAATTGAAAGACATACAACATGGGTAAAAAATAATAGCCATACAACCAAACAAAGTCAACATCTTACTTTGGGTCAAAGGCCTAGTTCAACATTTAGGCAAATTGGCATATAAAAAATCCCTACATTCTTAGGAGTAGGTTCGTTACCTTTAATTGTTCACCACACTATGAGATAATAATGGAACGTTACGAGACAGAGTTGTTTTTCGAGGTAAATTCATGCAAAACAGCTGATGCGCGTTGCCATCGAGGGCAGTTTTTCAGCAAGCAGTCTCTGCATTTGCCTCGAAAACAACTCGGTCTCGTAACGTTGTGTTATTATCTCATAGCGTGGTGAATGTGCAGGTCACAACTTGTCCACCAGAGCGTTTTGGAGTTGTTGGATTGTGTATTTGATGAGTTTGATGAGGGAAACCAAGAAATTCCATTTAGCCTTTGTAGCGTAGCTCTGAGCAGCTCACCGCTCTGCTCCACCGTTCTAAAAATAGCTTGCACCACTCAAACATTTGAAGCTGGAGAAATTGAGGTATTCCTCTCAAGGCTGTACTCAGAAATTCTACAATGTGTGGCAGCCATTTATTTATTATTTTAATGATAAATGTTCTGTGCCTGCACAAGATAACGATAACCCTGACGCTTAACCCCCCCCGCCTCCCCGTTGTAGTAATGTGTATTGTTGTTGTTTTTTTGTCTTGTTGTTCAGTTGATGTGTGGTCGTATATGTACATAATAATTGTTGAATTGTTGTATTGCTGAATTGTTGAATTGAAAATTCTATAAAAATATTTGAATATAAAAATAGCTTGCACCGACAATTAAAGGTAACGAACGTACTCCTAAAACTATAGGGCTTATGGCAATGGGCCAATTTGCAAAAATGTTGAACTATCCCTTTAAAAACCGGCAGATAAGAGGCCTGTCTGATGTGTTGAGGCAGATCGTTCCATAGTTTTGGAGCTGCAACAGCAAAGGCACGTTGAGGTTAACTGGTGATTGTAGGTGTGAATGTGAATATGTTTATCTATGTGTCCTGGCCCTGTCCCCTGTCCTTATTTCAGCTGGGATCAGTCAAACTTCATCAGTGTCTGTCTTTCCATCCATCACAGATTTTTCCCAACGCAGACCTGAGTCTTCTAAAGCAGTGTGTTTCAATCAGAGACCAACTCCTGCAGAAGAAATACGATGAACACAAGGTAGAGTCTTCCTCTGTCTCAACATTAGATTCCTCTACTCAACATGTGTTTGCTCCATGATCACTGTCACGATACACCGATGCTGCTTGAGAGTATCAGAGTGTGTGTGTGTGTGTGTGTGTGTGTATGTGTACCGTACACTGACATGCTTGCCCCCTTGCCCTCCCAGGCAGATTACAGCGACCACGTGCAGAGGGACCTGCTGGACGCCCTGCTGAGAGCCAAACGCAGCGCCGAGAACAACAACACGGCAGAGGTCGGCGCCGAGTCCGTGGGGCTCAGCGAAGACCACCTCCTCATGACTGTAGGAGACATCTTTGGAGCCGGCGTGGAAACCACCACCACCGTGCTCAAGTGGGCCGTCATCTACCTCATCCATCACCCACAGGTGAGTCCAGGCAATCCAGCTCATTTTGGACCCAAACATAGAACTAATTGTAACAGAATGTTTTTCACCATACATCATTTCTTTGAGGTGTCCAGAACAACATACTAAAAGTCAGAAATCCTAGTTGGAGAAATATGTTTAATTCTCATCAATCCAAGATTGATTTACTGTATAGGTCTATCGGGTGCTAATAAGGCCAGACAACAATACAACCCAATGGGGCTATTTTTTTCCTTTACTGCTATCACAATGTATTACAAGTTTCTTTTAAAATGAATTTGAATATGCAAATGAGCAATACTAATGGTATATGCCCAAAATACACCCAAATAGGCTTGTTTTTTTCCTTTACTCCTACCACAATGAAACTTCACACAATGAAAAGTAAAATTTTTTGTATTACAAGTTTCTTGGAAAATGAATTTGAATATGCAAATGAGCTCAACACTAATTGAGTTATGGTCAAGAAGCAGCTGCAAGCAGCAAAAACAGGGGCCAAATAACTAAGTTCTTGGTCCCGCTCATATGTTGTTGAACATAACATCACACACAGTCGTTGAAACGACTTTAATGTATTCTGACTTTCTTCTGATGTTCTCTGCAAATTGGGGGGAAAGTCGTTAGGTAAGGCTTGTTTGCTAATAAAAAATGGATTTAGAAAGCAACTGGAGACAAGACTGTGCAATCAATTCTGTTTGTGGCAACTAGTGACCCAGGTAAGTGTGGCAACAAGTGACATCAAATTGTGTATATGCATAGAGTAGGTTAACTTACTGAATGGACATGAATGTGTTAGTTATTTGGCCCCTGTTTTTGCTGCTTGGGCTTTATGGCTTGCCTTGCCTCATTTGCATATTCATATCCATTTTCAAAGAAACTTGTAATACAAAAAATGTTACATTTCATAGATACCTTCATTGTGTAAAGTTTCATTGTGCTAGCAGTAAAGGAAAAAAATAGCCCCATTGCGGTTTATTGTTGTCTGGCCTTATTGGCACCATAGACTTTATATACAGTAAATCAATCTTGGATTGATGAGAATTAAACATATTTCTTCAACTAGGATTTTTTTAGGACTTTTAGTATGTTGTTCTGGACACCTCATAGAAATGATGTATGGTGAAAAACATTCTGTTACAATTAGTCTGTCGGAAAACACTATTTTGCCTGGACTAGAGGGCAGGGCGAGCAGCAGGGCACGGTGCACGGTGATGTTGTCCAGCCATGTAGCTGTTGTGGAAATTTCTAAGCCTGCCTGCGGAGAGTCAAAAAACATGTCAGTCTGAGTAGCTCAGGGTTGTGCCCACTAAGTAGCTGCTGCAGCCCCTTCTTTTACTGACTTCTTTTCCTCTGGCAATCACCTTATAGTCATAGGATAAGATACAGGCAATAAATCAATCAAGATACAACACATGTTTCTCAGATTTTACCCTACAGGCATATACAATACTGTCGTAACAAGTCACATGGTTATCTTGTGGTCAACTGATCATTCTCACTTCCTACAGACCGTTTAACACACCAGGGTATAGGTTACACTAATCACTCTAACAGAATAAGACTCCATCAAAATTTCCACCACATCGCCACAGATAATGATTAAATGAACACTTGTGGGGCCCAATGTGATTTTTTTCCATGGGCCCCAAAATTTCTGGCGGTGTCCCTGGTGACAGACTTCTGCTGTCTAGTCAGCCACAGGCTTATTGAGTAAGGCTAGGATTATTGTTAAAGCTCAGTTTATTGGTTGAGTTTGTACTGTTATTGATTTTACACAAACATAAGGAAGCTAAGAGCTGAAGAACTGAGAAGAGAGGTAGTGGTATGCTCAAGGACTGATCATTTTTGTGCAAAAAACTCAAGGAGAAAATGCAGGAAGAAGAGACTCAAAATCATATCAGCGACAAAAAAACAGAACTTCAGGCGCTCTTGTAGCTTGAGTTGTAGATCAAAAAGCCTTTTTTTTATCATGGCTAATACATAGACAACCGGTTTCAACCACTTCATCAGGTCTTCATCAGGGTTACAAATGGAGACATGATGTTCAAACAAGCCTTCTATAGGCTGGACTGGGAGTGTCACATTTTGACACAGGTGATGGACCTCAAGTCAAATCTACAGTACATTCAAGACAGTGATGCCAAACTCCAATTATGTTCAGGAAATACAGGTCATTGAAATAGGACAAGAGGTCATCTCAGTCCTAGGGAAAGAACACAACACAAAGAAAAAATAACAAAACAGCCAAACCAAACTGGCCGTCTTTGTATTAGCCAAGAACTGAAGACCCTGAAGCTGCAGTTCCTCTGGTGTCCACTCGATGTCGCTGTGACCCCACTATGTAACAGACTATGTAGTGGTAGTGTAGCTGGCACTAGTTTATCTTGGAGGATGCACCTTCCCTATGTTTTATTGTGATGCTAGCCCAAAGTCATCTGTTCCAACTTTATGGTCCATGGAGAGATGGAGCCCAGTAGTTCAGGCTTCTTCTCCCTCTGTGAGTCTTGCTTACAGTTTTGTGAGTAATTCAAGAGATTTAAAATTTTAGATTTAAATTTGTTTTATTTTATTTTAATTGAACCTTTATTTATCCAGGTAAAATGCTTGAGATAGATAGATAGATAGATAGATAGATAGATAGATAGATAGATAGATAGATAGATAGATAGATAGATAGATAGATAGATAGATAGATAGATAGATAGATAGATAGATAGCCTACTTTATTTATCCCAAAGGAAATTCAGTTTCTCAGCTGCACAATAAACAACATCATTCAACAGCGAGACATAAAATAGTAAAAATTAGTGCATTGAGAATAGAATAAATAAAAAACAATAAATAGCCCATGGTAATAATTTAAAAAAAAAAAAAAAAAATGCAGGATTGCAGTGGAATGTGCAAGTGCATAACAAATTGTAATTTACAAACATGACCTGGCCAAGAGTCTCCAGCAAAAATAAACCTTACACAATAAAAATATCAACAACAATAGTATGCAACAAACAAAATACACATGTCAAATGATGATAAGAGGAAATTATTTATGATTTCTGAAAGAAATCTGCCCCCTCCTCCTCTCTGCAGAAGCCTGGTGATGATGTCACAGATGCCGCACCCTCAGCAGTTGTTATCACAACGTGTCTGTAGCGGTTATACTGTTGTCAGGAAATAAGCTGCTGCACAACGGCTTGGGAGAGAAAAGTCTGTGTTTACGACCTGTGAAATTCATGGAGGGCGACCTCATAGCTGTCGAGTCAAGTGCAAACATGAACCTTTGCTACGTGTAACCCCACTCTCTCCCCCCACACTCACTGCCCGCTGTCTAATAACAGGCTGAAAAACAACATTATTTTGGAATATACGATATATCCTCCTCAGGTGCAGAGGCGTATCCAGGAGGAGCTGGACAGTAAGGTGGGGGCAGGCCGGTCCCCCCAGCTGAGTGACAGGGGAAGCCTGCCCTACCTGGAGGCCACCATCAGGGAGGTGTTACGGATCCGCCCCGTGGCCCCTCTGCTCATCCCGCATGTGGCCCTCAGTGACACCAGGTAGGCTCGGCTCCCCTCCACAGCGCTCGTCCAAGTTCATGTCCATACGTTAAAGGGATAGTTCACCCTAGAATGATATTTCGCTCATTATCTACTCACCCTCATGTTGACTAAGGGCTGGAAGAAGTTTCAGAGTCCACCGTCCCTTCTCTGAGTTACAGGGGGTCTTGGCGTAGCAGTGCATGTCCATATAACGGTTGCAAAGGGACACCAGAGCTCTTCGTAAAAAAACACACACAAAAAAACATCCAAATACCTCCATGATGCTCGTATGTAATGTCCGTCTTGTGCTGAAGCCCCAAATTGCGTAATTGTCCCGAAAAAAATTAAATAAGTCTATATTTTAAGCTTGTTTGTAGCGGAAGCTTCTCGCAGCTCCTCTTCCTGGTCCGTCCAAATCTCGCGTGATTCGCAGTAACCGCACTGACGCCGGCGCAAATCACGCGAGATTTGGACGGACCAGGAAGAGGAGCTTCGAGAAGCTTCCGCTACAAACAAGCTTAAAATATAGACTTATTTAATTTTTTCCGGGACAATTACGCAATTTGGGGCTTCAGCACAAGACGGACATTACATACGAGCATCATGGAGGTATTTGGATGTTTTTTTGTGTGTGTTTTTTTACGAAGAGCTCTGGTGTCCCTTTGCAACCGTTGCATTGAAATGCACTGCTACGCCAAGACCCCCTGTAACTCAGAGAAGGGACGGTGGACTCTGAAACTTCTTCCAGCCCTTAGTCAACATGAGGGTGAGTAGATAATGAGCGAAATATCATTCTAGGGTGAACTATCCCTTTAAAGGGATAGTTTTAGAGCTGTGAGAATTTTCAGAGTCCTCCGTTCCTTCTCTGAGTTATGGGGGGGTCCACGCAGCAGTATTTGTCCATATAATGGTTGTCAATGGATACCAACTTTCTTCATCCAAAAAGACACACCAAAAAACATCCAAATACCTCCATACTGCTCGTATGTAATGTCCCTCTTGTATTGAAGCCCCGACATGAGAAATTGTTCCGAAAAAAATCTAAGTCTATGTTTTAAGCTTGTTTGTAGCGGAAGCTCCCAGTGTCTCGGTTCACTGCTCTTCCTGTGGCGGAACAAATTCTCATTTCGGGGCTTCAATACCAGAGGGACATTACAGACGAGCACTATGGAGGTATTTGGATGTTTTTTGGTGTGTCTTTCTGGACTAAGAAAGTTGGTATCCATTTGTAACCAACCATTAAATGGACAAATACTGCTGCACGGACCCCCCCGTAACTCAGAGAAGGGACAGAGGATTCGGAAAATTCTCACAGCTCTTAGTCGACATGAGGGTGAGTAGATAATGAGTGAAATTTGAATTTTGGGTGAACTATCCCTTTAAACTGACGACTCCTCCTGTGTCTCTGTGCTGCTCTGTAGCATCGGGGACTTCAGCGTGAGGAAGGGGACTCGAGTCATCATCAACCTGTGGTCTCTGCACCACGATGAGAAGGAATGGAAAAACCCCGAGCTCTTTGACCCCGGTGAGAGGAAGCTTCATTATATTAGAGGAGCTCATTGAGCCGTTCTGGCCTCTGGCAAATAAATACAGACTGCTTCATATTCTTTTAACCTGACGTCGTTAAAGAACCTCATTAACGATGACAATATAAAAGAGGAAGCCCTCTCTGGCCACTCATATTGTTATTAAGGGACATGACCTCATCATCTTCCTGAGCCACCTCACTTATCCAGGGATTAAAGGTCTCAGTGGAGGAAAAACATCCTGAGACTGAAACTCTACGTGACGATCAGTATGTTGAGAAAGTCATAAACTCAATCGTGTCTAGAGCTTGTTGGATGTCCCCTGTGAAATTAAATTTCAGCTACACACAAGACAGTAAAGCAGTGGTTTCCAACCTTTTTTGGCTTGTGACTCCATTGTGACATCACAAATTTCTGGCGACCCCGGGATCACATACAGTCAAGTGATTGTGGCCGTCAGTCAAGATGCGCCAGCTCAGATATTTTTATATGCTGCATTTAATTTGAAATTGATTTATATTCGAAGTATAGAATAGGAGTTGTTTAAGATTGTGTGTGGTGTTTTTAATCATAATTTTAAAAAGAATAATAATTACTTAAAAAAAATATTTGTATTAGTAATTTACTAGACATTTCAGGCGACCCTATTTGAATTCCAGGCAACCCCACGTGGGGTCCCGACCCCAAGGTTGAAAAACACTGCAGTAAAGTAACAGCAACAGCAATGAGTCTTTTCAGAAAACCTCAATTACTCAAGATAATCCAGACTTCACATAAAACATAAAAAGCTGTTTCAGCTCACTTCACCTTAAATTGTCATTGTCATTGTAGTGAACACTGCACATGAGCTCTGGTCGTGTTCCTTTGACTCACATCCCCGTCTTCATCCTCCGCAGGTCGCTTCTTGAACAGCGACGGCACGGGTGTGTCCATCCCCTCGTCCAGCTACCTGCCGTTCGGGGCGGGGATCAGGGTGTGTCTGGGCGAGGCCTTGGCTAAGATGGAGCTCTTCCTCTTCCTGTCCTGGATCCTGCAGCACTTCACGCTCTCCATCCCACCGGGCCACGCTCTGCCCAGTCTAGATGGAAAGTTTGGCGTAGTCCTGCAGCCGGCCAAGTACCAAGTGAACGCCACGCCCCGACCTGGCTGGGAGAGCAGCAACTGCCCGGCATGTTGAGACCGACACCCAAATACACCAGGCAGCAGTGAACTGGACATATAAGTTACATCTGTTTGTATGCACAAGAGTTATTATTGAACACTTAATTATTTTTCCATAGTTCTCAACACGATTGGTGAATACAGTTTGTATTTGTACAAGTTCTCTGCTACTATACACTGGTAGTACAGTTAATGTTTCATAGGAGAAACTCCTCTCTATCCACAGACTTGTGATTCATAAATATTTATCACCTCTGCCCAGTGATCAGGACACGCCAGAGTTGATACTATATGAGACACACGGCCTCACAGATGAGTCCCGTCACTACAACAGATCAGAGTGACAGAAAGGAAGTTGAAGATTCAACTGTCTCAAAGAAACCTGACAGAAACAGCTGATGTTTCTTGTCCCATCTTTTCAAAATGTCAACAAACTTTTATTTTTGTATCATTTTAGGACTCATCTGTTAATAATACATTTAAAAACCTATATTTTATGTGGTTGTGAAGTTATGAGAAACTTTGTATGGGTCCATGAGCATAACCAGTATGTTCACGATGCTCATGTTGACCTAGGATAAACTATGGAGATATTAATTATCACCTGACCTCTAATCACAGCTGTACAATGCTGTCAGTTTCATCTCTAAAACATTATCACTGGGATGTTGGTAGGAGACTTCACATCATTCATATTGCCTACAAACATATTGACTTAAACATTGTTTGAACCCCAATAAAAAGTCAGGATGATTTAATATTGGAGTGGAATTCAATTCCAAATGACTTAAAATTAATAACTGTAGTGAAATAACCTGATTCACAGGTAGTGTATGTTTTAATGTTTGGATGTTTTTAAATAGACACAGATTCGTGCTGAGATTTCATTGTGATCTTAATTTGTTTGTAAAGGAGTTTGTGGTGACAGTAAATAGAAGCAACGTGGGATTTAAGGTGGCACCGAAACATAATAAATTATAATATGAAAATGGGGAATGAATAAAGGTCTGTTTTATATTACAGCTCAAGTTCTATTTAAATGGTTGATTCAGCACTCTGCTAATACTGACGTTCTCTCAGAGAGGCTGGTTAAAACCACTGAGGAGGGATCAGCTGTGGTGGAAGGAAAACTTAAATTATTTAAATTTAAATAAATAAATAATTTTAAATTAAAATTATTCCACAGCAATTAGGGAAATTTACACACATCAAAAGTTCTCATTCCACAGAGACTGCAGCCTGTCACTTATACAATAGCCTATGTTCATATTGATGCATCTTTGCTTCAGCAGCAGTTTAAAGGGATAGTTCAGCGTTTTGGCAAATTGGCCCATTGCCATAATCCCTATAGTTTTAGGAGTAGGTTCTTTACCTTTAATTGTCGGTGCAAGCTATTTTTAGAACAGTGGAGTAGAGTCGCCAACTGCTCAGAGCTATGCTACGGAGACTAATGGGATTTCTTGGTTTCCCTCATCAAACTCATCAAATACACAATCCAGCAACTCCAAAACACTCTGGTGGACAAGTTGTGACCTGCACATTCACAACACTATGAGATAATAACGTAATGTTATGAGACTGAGTTGTTTTCGAGGTAAATTCATGCATAACCACTGATGGGCGTTCCCATCAAGGGCAGTTTTTCGGCAAGCAGTCATTTGCCTCGAAAACAACTGTGTATTTGATGAGTTTGATGAGGGAAACCGAGAAGTTCCATTAGCCTCCGTAGCGTAGCTCTGAGCAGCTCACGGCTCTGCTCCGCCGTTCTAAAAATAGCTTGCAAGGACAAATAAAGGTAACAAACCTACTGCTATGACTATAAGGATTATGGCAATGGGCCAATTTGCCAAAATGTTGAACTATCCCTTTAAGTATTGGAGCTGCTGCAGGTGCAAAGGGCCCCAAGTACACACTGGTACTTTGTAAGCAATCACTCACCAGATAGGCCGAATGACTTTTAAAAAATAATCTTTAACAGTGTGTTGACTGATTGAACTGATGTTAGTTGTTTCTACTTTGCTCTTTCATTTACTGTGGAGCTGGTGTCAGTACACAGGGCCGTTGCTAGGAATTCTAGGCCCCCTGAAAGAATACAAAAGTGGGCCCCTGACTTTTCCACTTTTTTTTAAGACTACGTATGTATTATCATTTTTTTATTTAGCCTACTTTGTTTTGATGCTACTGCAGCATTACTGTGAGTATTAGTCAGGCTCTAAGCAGAATAATTCAGTCATACAAAGATTACTAGACTACTGGGTTTTTTGTGGGCCCTACTGGGTGCTGGGCCCCTAGAATTATCATCACCTTTCTCCCCTATACAATGGCCCTGTCAGTACAACAACGACATACAAAGATTTACCACACCCTGAGGAAGACACAGTGGCGGTAGAAACCATTCTGCCTTTTATTTCCCTATTGGGATTTTTTTTTTTTGATGTATTTTCCTGTGATAGGCTTATACCCAGACACAATAAAAGCATTTTAACTACTGTAGCTGCTTCCTCCTGTCTAAACAACCTGCACAAAACCTCCAGCCTGTTAGTTACAAAATAAGGTGACTGAAATGTCATTACATAGTGTCTGGAATCAGTGAAAATGTTCTTTTGATTTATGTATCATCATAACATGAAGGAGGTGTTGGCATGCAGAGGCTTTGCACTAAATCACAGAGGTTTCAGAGGCCACCCACAGATGATCATCTGAATACACTAAACTGCTTTTTGTGTCATTGAAAAAACAAGCCTGGTGTGTGTCTGTCTCCTAGACATTCAACTCATGTGATCTAACCACTGAGCTGTGTCTTAGTCTGTGATGTGTTGGGGTGAGACTGACCAGGCTCATCAGCTGCTCTGCTGCTCCCAGCACTAAAGCGTTTTCATAGATTATAAAGACAAAAACTGTGTGTGTGTGTGTGTGTGTGTGTGTGTGTGTGTGTGTGTGTGTGTGTGTGTGTGTGTGTGTCTGTGTCTGAAACTCCAGCTCCAGCAATGTGGGCCAGCGTGAAGTGTTTCCGTGCCTCTATAGTCACCATTCATACACCTGTTTTGTTGGGGTGTGCTGATTGACACACAAGCCACGCCCCCTGCACTTGTCCTTTCATTGTAATTGGTTCGACACTGGTGTGTATGGAAATTCCCCCGCGCGACCCCCCAGCTCACATACACCTGACAGTCTCCCAGTCCGCACGAGCCCCGAGGCCTCAGGCGGTCACACACACCAACACCCCCACTCACACACACACACACACACACACACACACACACACACACACACACACACACACACACACACACACACACACACACACACACACACACACACACACACACTCAAACACAAACTCACACTCACTCACTCACTCACTCATCCCACGGGCGACAGCTGCTTCCGTTGGCCGGCCGCTGTAGACCGGAGCCCCGTCCCCCCGGCCCCCGGCCCCCGCCCTCAGCACCGAGTCCCGGGGAGAGGGGACAACAGGACAACAGGACAACAGGACACCATGCCGCGGTCTTTCCTGGTGAAGACGCATCAGAGCGGCAGGAAGCCGAGCTACGGAGCGAGGAGCCCGGCCCCGGCCCCGAGCCCGGCCCCGGCCCCGGCGGAGGAGAGGAGAGAGGAGCCGCAGCTCTGTGAGTCACTGCGTCACTGTTAACTGTTGTTTCAAAGTAGAAACGTTCAAATAGACTAAAGTTGTTGTGTCACTGCTGAATGTTAGATTCACAGCCAGTGTCAGGCACGTTACTATAAAATAAAAAGTAGCCTACTTAGTTACCTAGTTTCCCCAAAAGGAGTGACTGAGTTTCACTGAATTTCTACATTATAGGTCTAAAGCAGGCCAACTAATAACCAGGAAAAGTAACTATTACGTTATGTTTGTTTGTTTTTTAATAAATGTTAGCCTACTTAGACTCGCCCCCCTAACTCTCTAACCATAACCCTAACCTCTTGTTTATCTGGAATAACCAAGTCCATTTTAATGGTTGTATTATTTTTTTGACGGGACTTCTTGAGTCAAGTAAGGGTGCAACAGTAACTTCTTTGATAAGGCCCATAGCCTACTCGTTACTGAAAAAAGTAGCGCCATTAACGCCGTTACTCCCATCCCATCCCATTGTATCTGGACAACAAGAACAAGGCATTAGCCTAATACATTACTGTTCTCTAATGAATCCATCAGCACCTCAACTCTAACTTTAACATTCGTAGGCCTACATTTTACTACTTCAAACTGGTCTTAGATCTCTGAGACATGTTAAGTCACGTCTCAGAGATCTAACCAATGCAAGACCATTTTCAAGACCATTATTGTAGGCTATTCAGTGCCAATACTGATAATAATCATGAGGTTTGACATTCCACATTATTCATCAGCTAAAAAGAAATTTAGATTTTATATAAACTCTATATTTGGTTGGAACAGAATAACAGCACATGCAGAACCTGCTAGTCTCCCACTTTTGACACTGGTGCAGCCAAGTTTTTCAGATGGTTACACACAAGCATATAGGCCTACTTTTGTAGAACAGTTTTAATTATCTTAAAGTTATTGGATTACACTAGGCATAAACCAAAGCAGAGAGAGACATTTGCAGTTAAAAAAGGTCACTGCAGCTGTAGTCTTGACTGGTCTTAAGAAAATTTCCAGAGTCCAGCTCGACTAAGACCGGGGAAAAATGTAGTTAATTCCAAGGCAAGACCAAGACCTTGAAAATGTGGTCTCAAGACCGGTCTGGTACTACAAGAGACATCCACTATAAGACTTAAAAACAGTCCTACCCTGATCCTGCTGCATGTTGTCAAACCAGCTCAAGCTTCTTTTTCTTCTTTCTTTTTTCCCCCTGAATGTGTTTTTGTCTTTTGCTCCAGTCAGATAAAGAAGTAGTGCTGCAAGAAGGGAAAATGATAGATTTGTCTGCCCACAAACAAAAAATGTAGTTTTGTGTTTAGCAGGTGCAAAATCCATCCTGAAAGAGTTATAGTATTGTCCCCTCGGGTCCTCAAGAGACCAGGAGGGCCCCATTAAGCAGCCTCAAGAGCCTATGTAGAGGCCTTCCAGGCTCCTACCAACAAATCCCTCCTTCAACCTTTGTATTTGTTCCAATACAACCTTTAAAGCAAGCTTGAGCCCCCCCCCCCCTTCCCTCCCCTTCTCACTCATTGATGCACCAAGAAAAAAGAGCTGGAAATAAGACTGAAATCATCTTTAGACTATACGCTGACGTCATCAACTGTGTGCGTGTGTAAAGAGTTAGCATTACAGGCCTGAGCCTTTTTAAATAGAGACTAGGGATGTCACAATGACTTGTTTTCACAATTAATCGCGGTATTAAACGCCACAATTAGGTTATCGTAAAGATTCCTAAATACCGTCACCCTCAGAAAAAGATGATGTCTGAACCATATCAACAGATGTGCGCCAAAGTAAAGGAAAATGCACAGATACTGGTCCATTTACCTAACGTAACACTGAATTGGTAGGAATTTAAATGTTAGTGTGTCATTTGTATTAATAACTGGTCCTGTATTAAGGGACAACGAGGAGTTTTGGAAAAGCGAAGTGTTTTCACACTACATTTATGAGCCTCCGCACCGTGAAATTCTTTGACCGGCGCAAGACAGACTCATGTTTTCATTCATCAAGAATTAAAGTCAGAGGTTGGAAGACGATCACATACCGTCGTAGTTCCCACCATAAACGGCGATTCGGCAGCGGTATTCTTCATACACATTCATATCGTGAAATGTATTGATGCATAATAATTGTATACAGTGATTATTTCTCTGACAATAATCACACCAAGAAAATCTGTAATCGTGTCGTCCCTAATAGAGACGTGTGTTTTTTGTTTTTTTTAAGTATATTTTTTGGCTTTTCATGCCTTTATTCGATAGGACAGTTGAGAGTGTGACAGGAAATGGGAGGCAGAGATGGGGGGAATGACATGCAGGATAGGGCCGTCCGACGCGGGACTCGAACCGGGGCCGCCTGCAGCGAGGACTATAGCCTCAACACATGGGGCGGGTGCTCTACCAACTGAGCTAAACTCCGCCCCAGAGACGTGTGTTTGCAAACAGGCACCATGTCTAGTGTTTTAGTCAGTGAAAATATATTCAGAGGAAGCTGATTAATGATGTAATGACTTTGTCTTTAACACTGGGCCTACGTGGTCTTACTTCATATTGACCCTGGAGGTGGATGAAATGTCCTGAGTTATTATGTTACCGTGGCAGACTGTGTTCATCAAGACTGTGAGGATGGAGTTTAATCTGATTTGACTGATGTTTACATGACGACTTGAGCACACACACACACACATGTAACTTTGTCCAGAGAAATGTGTTGATGGGGGAGCCAGCACTCATAGTGAGAACCTGATGGAATAAATTCAGAACAAGCTCATGGTAAAAGTGAGTGGGAGCCAAATTCATATTTAGATTTAGATTACACCCTGTTCCCTTTGTATTGACACTGTCACCTAAGATTGAGCTGGCAGTGACAGAGCATGATTATGGGATGAATGTACACAGCTGTCGTTTTTGTTCTACATGCTGTGTAAGATTGTTCCTGGCATCAGTGATGAAACAGTGTAACCAGAATCTGCAAACAAATGTCGGCATTCAGTCTCTCTCAACTATCTTCAAATGCACAATACAATAACGTTTTCTCTGGAAAGTATTTCTATCCCCAAAATAAAACCAGAAACATCTCTTACGTCATCTGTAAAATGGGAGTCAATTTGATTCAGAATTATTTTTTGATCTATATATATTCAATAACTATATTTGCACATACTAGAGTGTGCATTGACCAAGCTCCATATACAGCGACCACTCCAAAATGTTCTTAATAAATCATCTTCTCTACATGTATGGCAGCCATCGATTCCAGTGTCTATTGAACTCCAACACAAGCTCACCTCACTCTACTGAGCTGATCACCTGAACCCAATCATATTTAATTATGAGGAAGAAAGATTATAAATAAATAAAAAAAACACTGCTGTGATTAAAAATTGGGATTATTCCACCAATTTTGATTTCTAAACTCTTCCTAAGTTTAAAAAGTAGTGTTGTGTTGTTTTAAAATTAATATGAACTTGTTTTCTTTGCATTATACAAGGTCTGAAAACACTGGAACTTTTTTGTTATTTTGACCTGATGCCATTTTCTGCAAATAAATGCTCTAAATGACAATATTTTTATTTCCAATTTGGGAGAGATTTTGGCAGTAGTTTATAGAATGAAACAAAAGTGTTCATTTTACCCAAACACATAGCTATGAATAGTAAAACCAGAGGAACTGATCATTTTGAAGTGGTCTCTTAATTTTTTCCAGAGCTGTATATTTACATACCGTAAGCCGGTGCATATTCTCATTTGCCCAGGTCATAGTATTTCAAAGGAGGTTAAATCGAAAGCAACTGGACTTAGTTATTTGTCTAGGAAGACGTTTCACCTCTCATCCAAGAGGCTTCATCAGTTCATGTAGCATCTGACCAGGCTGGGACTGGTCCAACTATCTGGTGTGGAGACTCACTATTTAACCTCTTGTGTGGGCGTTCACAAGGGTGATGATGTCACTGGTTCCCTTTTGTGCTCCAAGTGCCAACGACAGTCGTTTAAATGACTGCCTTTGATGGAAAGTTGGTTTCGACTTCGTTAGTGCCCTATTGTGTTATAACGACAGTCGTTGGAGTCACTTGCCACTTGTGAACAGTTGTTGTTCTTTGAGGCTAGATTGTTGAATCTCCTGGGAAGGGATGAAAGGGCAGCATTGTAAATTGGAGATAGGTGGTGTCTGAGGCCCCCTCCCCTGTTGAGGGATGGTTTCTCTACTTTTACATTGATGGCTTCTTTAACTCCTCTTTCAAACCATCTGTCCTCTCTGTCTAGGATTTGGACATTGCTGTCCTCAAAGGAGTGGGCTTTCTCCTTGAGATGTAAATGGACAGCAGAGTCCAGTCCTGAGGAGTTAGCTCTCCTGTGTTGGGCCATGCGTTTATGCAGTGGTTGTTTTGTTTCTCCAATGTAGAGGTCTTTGCATTCCTCGTTGCATTGGACTGCATACACCAGATTGCTTTTGTGGCCACACACCCACAAAAGCAATCTGGTGTATCGTTGGCACTTGGAGCACAAAAGGGAACCAGTGACATCATCACCCTTGTGAACGCCCACACAAGAGGTTAAATAGTGAGTCTCCACACCAGATAGTTGGACCAGTCCCAGCCTGGTCAGATGCTACATGAACTGATGAAGCCTCTTGGATGAGAGGTGAAACGTCTTCCTAGACAAATAACTAAGTCCAGTTGCTTTCGATTTAACCTCCTTTGAAATATTTACATACCCTGCTTACAATATCCCAATATATCTCAATATATCATATTATATATACATATGTATTATATATTATATTATATTAATAAATACTGAACCTACTGAATGCATCATGTCTCTGAGAGTCTAAAAGGATGTGTGTGTTCCACAGCCCCCCCCTGCAGCACCCAGGAGGACAGCCCCCCCCACCATCACCATCCAGACCCCAGCCCACGGCTGCAGCACAGAGAGGAGTCTCTCTCCTCCTCCTGTGCTCTTCCTCTCAGAGAACCCCAACCGCACCCCCCATCCTCTCCAGACACCCCCCCTCTCCCCTTTTCAGCCCCCCCCTCGGAGGCTTTCGGTAGAAGCCCCACGGAGGCCTACACACCAGCTGAGTCCTGCACCACCAAAGTGAACTTGGAGATCCAGCGCGTGGTCACAGGAGGCCACAGGAGGAGGCCGAGTCTCCTCCCCCCGTCCCTCCCCCTCCTGGCCCTCTTCCCGGCCGTCCTCCCGGCCGCCGTCCCGGGCCGCAGCGGCCAGGAGAGCTTTGAGTGTTTGGACTGTCACAAAGAGTACTTCAGCTTCTCAGGCCGGACCAAACACAAGCAGCTCCAGTGTGAGTGGAGCAGCAAGAAGTACTTCAGCTGCAAGTACTGCGAGAAGGAGTACGTCAGCCTGGGAGCGCTCAAGATGCACATCAGGACACACACACTGCCCTGTGTGTGTAAACTCTGCGGAAAGGCCTTCTCCAGACCCTGGCTGCTGCAGGGACACATACGCACACACACAGGTCAGTGACACACAAACATTCACAATGTTGAAGATGTGTCCAGCTCATTGGACAGTACAGTCAAAGCACATTTAAAGGGATACGCCAACATTTTTTTTTACTGTGTCTTGCCTCACTCCTGAGTCCATGACCAGCAGATAGACACCATCCTTTCGACTGTGCGTGCAGTAACCAGGGAGATACGGGCAGAGCTGGTGCACCGCAAATTAGCTTAGCTCAAACACTGGAAGTGCATGGGTAGTGTTAGCCTGCCTCCTACCTGAGCTGAAATCAACAGTTAGAAGCCTATTTCATTTTAGCTCTAAACTCTATATATCACTTTATCGATATTTCAAACCAGGCGCGTAGGCAGGAGTGGGCCTGGCCGGGCCAGTGCCGCCCACACGAATCACTGGCCCGCCCGTCCACGTTTCATAAGAAGAAAAATTTAATTGATTAAATTAAATTAACTGCAGTTAATCGATCGTTTTCAATGGGAGTTGTTCTGTGAATTGCAAGGCCGACAGATGTAGCGGATCTCTGTTTAAAACATTGGTGCAGCCTGGGGCGGAGTTTAGCTCAGTTGGTAGAGCACCCGCCCCATGTGTTGAGGCTATAGTCCTCGCTGCAGGCGGCCCCGGTTCGAGTCCCGCGTCGGACGGCCCTATCCTGCATGTCATTCCCCCCATCTCTGCCTCCCATTTCCTGTCACACTCTCAACTGTCCTATCAAATAAAGGCATGAAAAGCCAAAAAATATACTTTAAAAAAAAAAAAAAAAAACATTGGTGCAGCCAGCAAGGGAGAGAGGAGGTGAAAAGAGACAATGTTACCTGTTGTATAATACTGGACTCGGACACGGTCGCTAAAACACTGAGACCAGTGAGTAATGAGTCAAAAAGCTGAAGACAATAACTGATCACTGCCTGAAGAGTTTGAAAGTAGCCTCTAACTTTATGAACGCAGCTCAAACAGACCCGGTGCTTCAGCATGGTGACGTTTTGATAAATACAGCGGATCTGCACTGGTTTACAGTATCCTCCCGCATATCAGCCGGTCACTACCGGAGCTTAATTAAAAAAAAAAAAAAAAGCGCTCCTCGTGGTGGAGCGGAGTTTACTCTACTACAGCTGATCAGCTGACATGTGGTCAAGACGCAGCTACAGACTTGTCACAGTCACAGGTGCATTTCATTTTTATAGGACTTCAACCTCAGAGCTGTCTGTCTTCAGACTGTCCTGACCTGTCCCTGAACATCACACAGGGACAACATGGAGCTGCCTGTGTGATTGGTTACTGAGTTTTATTGTTTACATAGGTACAGTTAAATACAGTTTATCATCATAGTGGCAGGATTAGGAAAGATCATTTCATCTGTATCTATCAAATATTGTGTTGGTCAAGAACAAGTTACAAAAAAAAAAAAAGAAGGTTGTGCAATAAATGTGATGTGCGCTAGATGAAATGCACTGTCCTGAGAAAAGATGGCCCATCTGATTTTGTACTGGCCCACCCAAAATTAAAATTCTGCCTATGCCACTGTTTCAAACATGTTTAGGTGAGAAAGTAGCCGTTTAGATCAGCAGTGTGTCGTTAATTTGTCTAAATACCAGCTGTTTACAATTTTGTTTGGACGAATTCGGCGCTACTCAAGCTAGCCTTTGTGACCAACGCACTTCCGGTTACTTTCACAAAATAAAACACCCGTTGCCCTTTACATACAGAAAACCATGACGATAGAATTTGTGCTTTTACTTTGAAATAGGAAGCTAACCTACCCTGAATGTAGCTAGCTTGAACCAAAATAAAGCGTCTTTGCTTGAACCCTCCGTTTTGACCGATCTCGTCCCGTTAGCGGCATTTGACCGCTCAAGATGCCTTACCGGAGAGTTCTGTCAGCTCTGAGACGAAGATCGGCCCGCCGGTTTCCATTTAGAGTTGCTGAAGAGTTTCTCTGATGACTTGGTGGAGGCAGGCTAACACTACCCATACACTTCCAGTGTTTGAGCTAAGCTAATTAGCGACTTTAGGTGGAGGCAGGCTAACACTACCCATACACTTCCAGTGTTTAAGCTAAGCTAATTAGCGGTGCGCCAGCTCTGCCCGTATCTCCCTTGTTACTGCACGCACAGTCGAAAGGATGGTGTCTATCTGCTGGTCATGGACTCGGGAGTGAGGCAAGACACGAAAAAAAAAATGTTGGCGTATCTCTTTAAAAACAGTTGACCAGAGAGGTGGGTGATTGAAGAAAAAACAACAACAACACAATAAAAGCACAAAGAGTATTTAAAAAGACAGATAACAAAATAGTAAAGACCACAAAAAGTTCCTAACTAAGTGAAGAATCATAAGGAGACACAGCAGAACTGGCACAATTTTCACTACTTGACTATCACAAAAAAATTCACCACAGTGATATCACAATATTGATGGAGTAAAAACAACAATACTACAATCACTCAAATTCGGTTTTAACTTTGTTTATTGTTGTTCTGTTTCTTTTTTGGCAAATGAATGAGACTCAGATATGAGTGTAGAGAGGTGCGTCTGCCATCAGTAGCAATATGCCATTTCTCATCAGTTATCATCAGTGAAGGTACCTTTTAGTTAACAATGAGGTTTTTCCAGAAGCACAGATACTGTATAGGCCTACTGAAGGTACCATCATTATGACTGGCCTAGGTATGGGCCAGTTACTGGGTTCAAGGAAGGTCATACTGTTTTGTATTTATTTATTTTTATATAGAAGAATTCAAACATTTCTTTTATTATTTATTCTAACTTAATATACATTTACAAATGTACCAATGTTCTATGCTGTTCAAAAATAAAAGACTATGTTCAATGGAAAAGCTTTTTTTTTTTAAAACCCAGACATTTCAAAAACATTCTAGACCTGTAATCTCAATACCATGAAACCGTGATATTTTTGCTTAACGGAGACATATTCTGCCCCTTTTCCACAAATGAAAACAAACACCCAAATATAAAAGTGATATTTCCACAATATGTCCCTGTTTAGGTTTTCCTACCGTCAGAATCTGACTCGTGTGTGTTCCCCCTGCAGGAGAGAAACCGTTCTCCTGCCTCCACTGCAGCCGAGCCTTCGCCGACCGCTCCAACCTGCGCGCTCACCTCCAGACCCACTCCGAGGTGAAGAAGTACCAGTGTGCCAGCTGCTTCAAGACCTTCTCCAGGATCTCGCTGCTCGCCAAGCACCAGGAGGCCGGCTGCCCTGTGTCCTGACGGCACCGGCTGCGCCACGCACGGAGCCTCACAGTGGCCGTGGGACCATCTCCAAAGACCTGCTCGTCTTTGCATAACTCGGTGTGTGGCTCACAAACTCCCCCCAATGACTGAGCAGTGGGGGGGGGGGGGGCTAGAATAACTGCCTCATGGTGGTGTGCATCCGCCAACGAGCCAAGAGGAAAAGCAGCAATTTCTCCTTCACGACCTTTGACAACAAATTCTAATCGGCTCATTTTTGCATCCAAGTGAACGTTTGTGCCAAATCTGAGAAGTTACCTCCAGGAGGCCACAGAGATCCTGAACTTTAACTGTAAAACCACCAAAATCTAGTCAGTTCATGCTGAATGTGAAGAGGTTGCATCACGCCTACAGTACTGAGATACTGTGTTCAGGAGTGAGCGGAGGGATGGACGAACCATTGACATAGTTCCTCAGTTATTTTCCAGCTAAATCATATGAAGCTTTAAAGGGATAGTTCACCCAAATTTGAAATTTCATTATCTACTCACCCTCATGTAGGGATGGGTACCGAAATTCGGTACTTTTTTGGTACCGACCGAATTCCCACCAAAGTACCGAGTATCGATTCACATAAAGTCAATCGGTACCACATTTCGGTACCTGAACGCACCTTCGTCGTGCGTCAGCAAGAGTGCAGTCTGCATGAGCCCCGCACACTCGCGCCCGCCTCCCCTCCCCTTTCTCTCTCTCTCTCTCTCTCTCTCTGAAATGAGACGTGGAGAAGCGGTAGCACCAGCCCGTCGTTTAAAATCACTACCTGAAAAACAGCCGTCCGTCATTTAACGTGAAGAACGGACTGTTGTGACAATCCGTACCGAAGCGGTCCGGTCCCGAGTCCCGCAGCGGCGCCATTCAAGTCCTCGTCACGTAATGAGAGCTCATCTAAACATCTAAACATCTAAACGAGGATGAAGTCTCCCACTCTCTTCTCATCAAAACGTGAAGTCCACATGTTGCAGAGTTTGCTCTGCAGTTTCAGTTGTTTTTTTTTATTTCACAAAGTTTCACACAGAGCTTTCTGATGGCTGTAGGAGTCTCTCCATGTTTCTCCTTTTCCCACAGTAAAAATAGACATTTTTTCAGACAAGATGATAGTCTCATAAAGTTTTTTTTTTCATTGAATGACTATTCCATTATTTGAAAATCATTGCCCATCCCTAAAACATAAAATACTCTTAAAGGCTGAGGAGTTGTGATGTTGTTAAGAGGTAAATATTAAGATTTTAGACATTTTGATTTTATTTTTTTTTTAATTACCACACACACAAAAAGTACCGAAAACAGGTACCGATTGGTACCGGTATCGGTTCCCAGGTACCGAGTATCGATACTGTATTGATTCAAATGCGAACGGTACCCATCCCTACCCTCATGTGGACTAAGGGCTGGGAGAAGTTTCAGAGTCCTCCGTGGCTTCTCTGAGTTACAGGGGGTCTCGGCGTAGCAGTGCATGTCCATATAACGGTTGCAAATGGATACCAACTGTCTTCGTAACAAAAAGACACACCAAAAAACATCCAAATTCCTCCATGCTGCTCGTATGTAATGTCCGTCTTGTATTGAAGCTCCGAAATGTGAAATTGTCCCAAAAAAAAATTAAATAAGTCTATATTTCAAGCTTGTTTTGTTGCAGAAGCTTCTCGAAGCTCCTCTTCCTGGTTCGTCAAATGTGGACGAACTGGGAAGAGGACGGACCCTGGTTTGTCCAAATTTGATGAACCGGGAAGAGGAGCTTCGAGAAGCTTCCGCTACAAACAAGCTTGAAAAATAGACTTATTTAATTTTTTTCGGGACAATTTCGCATTTCGGGGCTTCAATACAAGACAGACATTACATACGAGCAGCATGGAGGTATTTGGATGTTTTTTGGTGTGTCTTTTTATTACGAAGACAGTTGGTATCCATTTGCAACCGTTATACAGTATGGACATGCACTGCTACGCCGAGACCCCCTGTAACTCAGAGAAGCCACGGAGGACTCTGAAACTTCTCCCAGCCCTTAGTCCACATGAGGGGGAGTAGATAATGAGTGAAATTTCAAGTTTGGGTGAACTATCCCTTTAACACCTGTAAGTTGAGTTCAAAGTGTTTGGGCTGTTTTGAAGGCACCAGACCCGAGTCAGGATGAATGAACGAGCCACAGCTGAATCTGGATGCTCTGGTGGTTTGGCAGCAGTGATGGTGGAACCTCCTGTTGCCATGGGATCTTTGTTCCACACGTCTCTTTTTTCCTCTGTTTTTGCCTCTCATCCCAACCACTCTGTGGAATCCATGTGCCTTCAACGTACTGTAGGCCTTTGGAAACACCACCGGGTCCGTTTTAATTTGAAAACTCGTGGGGGGTCGTGAAATGTGAGACCATTGGAAATAAATATCCGTGGTCCCTCTCTGATTGGTTCGTATCTGCCTCAACTAAAACACACTAACCTTGTTGTCTTTGCTAGCAGCTACTGTTCAGGTAAACTCTGTGTTTTAACAGTGCAGCTGTCTTTGTTGTTCCTCATTCATTATATATATTTTTTTGGTTTTGTTTTTTTACAACTAATCAAATGCAGTGTAGACAAGTTTACACCAGCTCTGTTATCAGGGGTGATACACTGCAAAAACTCAAAATCTTAGCAAGAATATTTGTCTTATTTCTAGTCAATTTGTCATTTCTAGTCAAAACAGATCTAATTATACTAAAAATAAGACTAATCACATAAAAAATAGCTTGTTTTTTTTAGACACTTTTTAACTTTTTTCTACTTGAAATAAGTAGAAAAATCTGATGAAGTTTTTCTTACAAGCACAAAAACTTGCTTTCACTGGCAGGTTTTTCTACTTATTTCAAGTGAAAATTAGTTTGAAACAGGTGAAAATGATCTAAAAACAAGTTAATTTTAAGTGGAAAGAGATTAGTTTTGACTAAAATTGAGACATTTTGACAAGAAATAAGACAAATATTCTTGGAAAGATTTTGAGTTTTTACAGTGTAGAATGGAGTTTGGACAGAGATTGGGTCTTTTTCTTTCAAAGCGCTGCTTGAAAACGTGTGTGAACACAACCTGAGACACCGGCCTGATGGAGCTGATGGAGTCCCAGTCCTGTGTCTCCACTACAGGTGTTAGTTCATATCAGGTGTCAGGTTTTGATTGTTGATGTCACCACCACACTTGACTCGTCCCACTGAAGTGTCCAGGCTGTGTCTCATCACATGGAGTACAGATTCCACTGCTCCTTCCTGTGAGGTGAGCAGCTAAATGTACGGTGGCCCTGAGAGTTCAACACAGTGTTTCCAGGGGACACTAAAAAATGATGTACCAGGCTGGGAGGCACTCACATGGATTGGATTGGAGTATTATAGTTCTACAAGTTCTTCTAATACATCCATGTGCATACACCATGATGCACCTGCTTCATCACTCTTTAGCGTCCCCTTCCTTTGTTTGTGGCCTTTGTGGTGAGTTTGTGTATTTAGTTGTGTTGTGTTGTTCACAGCTCATGTGTTTGTGTCAGATTGATGGAGATGTTTTCTGTATTTGCACGTTGCCTCAAGTCGCGGCGTGTTGAGCTCTCAGGGCCACCGTACAAATGTTGTCTACCTAGACGACAGCACTGGCTGTGTTCAGTCATGTCTGACTTTTCAGAAACTATGAGTAAACCAGAGAAAGATGAACACGTTGGCAGTCGCTGTACCAAGGATTACACTGTGTGGTCTGATGATCAAAGCCAAATTAATTTAGAAGTTGGATAAACACCTGTCACCTGGCTGAAGTGTGTGTTGGGGTCAGGCCTCACTCATCAGCTGAGTGGAGTGTTCACTCACATGAAGATAGTATTAAATCACAACATATTTGTGATAGATGTCATGAAAGTTAGATTGTTTCTGTTTGAGATGATTGAAGTAAGTGAATAAAAACTCTAGTGATGCACTGTTCTGAAAACACTGGATTGATGTGTATATTTTTGTATTGAGAATAAATGGTTGTTCACATAGAAATCAAATCCTGGTGTTTGTGTGTGTGTGTGTGTGTGTGTGTGTGTGTGTGTGTGTGTGTGTGTGTGTGTGTGTGTGTGTGTGTGTGTGTGTGTGTGTGTGTGTGTGTGTGTGTGTGTGTGAGTGAGAGAGACAACATAGGACTATCCAGGAAGTGATCAATGCAAACTTAATTCCATTGTAAACAAATGGAAATGAATCTCAGTGATTTATCTCTGTTTATTTATATTCACGCTCTCCAACTGGATCAGCTGCCTGAGGGAGGTCACTCTTTCAGTTCAGCCAATCAGGTGCTGTCTCTGTGAGTCAATCATCTCACTGCTGTCAAGATTTACAACGGGTATCATCACCAAACAATCAACTTGTCTACTGAGCACACTGGGCCACGTTAGAGGGGTTTGACTGCAGCATGTCTGATGGTCCCTGGTACTTTCAAGTTCAATACATCAACATCCTGCTTCAATCAAAATGTATCAGTTCTTCTGTTGCAGTGAGAAAACCTCATTCACAGTCCCACTGATGTTCAACAACAGAGGAGGTGACTGAGTCTGCGAGGGGCCAGGCAACCTTTCAGAGAGTGTCTTATATTTTCAAGTTTGACAAAATAAAGTTCATCCTTGACCTACCGTGTAAATATTGGGGGCGCCTGTCTAGGAGTGTGAGGAAAGCAATACTATTTGATTGTGCTCTAGAAGTGAACAGATGTAACCCCAAATAACTCAATTAAGGGACATGGTGAGATCAGTTGTCCCGGAAAACCTGACATTGTGACCAAGACCAGAAAATGTGACTGTGATGCTGGGCTGACCATCGGTCGCATAATAGGTCTATACCAGAATACCATGAGACAGTCTGAGTTTAAATCATGAGTTTTTTTCTAGAGGTATAAACATGGAAAAGAAGCTGAATGAGAGACTGCACTGAACTATAGAAGCTGGTAGAAGGCCAGCTCAATCAATACGGAAAAATATGAGGGCTGCTGTGGGAACAAAAAAGGGAGGTCTGACTTTTTCTCAGAATTCTGACTTTAAACTCAGAATTCTTAGCCTAGAAATCTAGCTGCCCCCTAGCAGCAGCAAATCTATCTGCTCCGTAGGTGGGTCTAGAAACGAGCCATAGGAACTTTTTGAGTCTCGAACACCGTTTGTGTTCACCAATCACAGCGCTCTATCTGAGAGTCGTTGGGCGGGCTTAACGCCATGACGACATACATTTTAATTGTAATTAATAATAATAATTAAAAAATAATATATTTTTTTTGAAAGCCAGAATTCTGAGAAAAACGTCAAAATTCTGAATTTAATCAGATTTTTTGTTTTGGTTTTTTTTGAGAAAAAAAAATCTCCAGAGCTCCAGAACAGATTTTTTTTTTTGAAAGTCAGAATTCTGAGAAAAAAAGTCAGAATTCTGAGAAAAATGTCAGAATTCTGAGGTTTAAGTCAGAACTCACTTTTTTCCCCACAGTGGCCCTAATCCTCTTCCGTACAATCCTGATGGAGCACAGTAATGAAGTAAAGGTAACATACAGGAAGAATAACATAGTTACCCCACATCGCTGTTTGGTTTAGTCTATACATCTTAATCAACTTGTCAATCAGCACAGCTGTGTTGGACACATACTGCGGATTGCCCTGGGTGACAATGTGCAGCTGAATAAAAAGATGATCCAAGTTTTTCCACCGGCGGCAGTAGAGATGTTTGACTGGCTGTCATAATGCTGCAGACACTTGCCATGCCCTGCACCTGTAGTATGAGTCTGAGCACCTGTTGTTTGCCCAGAATGGCTCCGATGTGATGTAATGGAATGCTATGAATAGTAACCGTGGAACAAGGTCTAAATATTCCCAACCAGTCGCCTCGGTTCATTTTCAGTACACACAGATGCTATTCTGACTCCCAGCAGGCCTATAAATACATGGAAAACTGTTATATTAGGTGCAAGGGCAGCTCTCCATCTCGCAGTGTGTCAGGAATACAAGACAGCGCTGCCGGATTTAGCTGCTGTCAAGACATGGGCCCTATTATTAGGCTACAATATTAGGCCAGCGGATACAGTAAAAAACACGTGTGTGTGAGTGTGGATATGTGTGTGTGTGGGTGGGGGGAAGCAACAGACACAATGGGCAGCAGATTATGGCGGTATTTTTCCACAGTGAGTCTGTGGTTGTTTCCAGTCCCTCACAAATACCCTGCAAATGACACTGTGTTACACTTGTTACCAAGACATCTGCCTCAGTGTGGACCAGTGTGTGTGTGTGTGTGTGTGTGTGTGTGTGCGTGCTAATTAGGGTTGAAGGATGGAGAAGGTCAGGTGCTGTGGTGAAGTCAGACGAGCAGCAGCACAGTGAATATTGGAGGTTGTGTTTAACGCTCTATGAGTTACAGTAAAATGAAATATTTCAAAGCAGACTTCCAAACTACTGAGACTGTTGTCCCTCGTATGGTGTCCAGTTCCAAAAACATTGAATCCTACATCTCCCATAATATATCTAAAAGCATGTTTTGGTCCAACCTTACCTTTAAAAAAACGTTGCTGATGTTCTTGTACCACAGACGTTGTAGGTTTGTGTTACTGTGTTACACTCTCTGGTGAAGAGGTTGTTGAAATGTGCTTTTCTCATGTCATCAGTAACTTTTAACTACTATTAACCATTCCCTGTTGTCTAAACATGTTTGAGTTGCTACATGGAGATGTTGAAGGACAAATGCACGAAACAGCATCAGTGCAGCTGTGTTCAGTAGCCTAAAAACACATCTTCATCCTAGTGGCATCGTTGTAAATCATACCTGAAAGGTTGAACATCCATTAAAGGGATAGTTCACCCAAAATTCAAATTTCACTCATTATCTCCTCCCCCTCATGTGGACTAAGGGCTGGGAGAAGTTTCAGAGTCCTCCGTGGCTTCTCTGAGTTACAGGGGGTCTCGGCGTAGCAGTGCATGTCCATATAACGGTTGCAAATGGATACCAACTGTCTTCGTAACAAAAAGACTCACCAAAAAACATCCAAATACCTCCATGCTGCTCGTATGTAATGTCCGTCTTGTATAGAGAATGTGAAGCTGACGTCACGCCGCTTTGCGTTGTGGGACGTCGGCGCCATCTTTGGAGGAACGCAAACGTAAAGAGAGTGGGGAGTGGGGACTGGATTCAAGACCCAGATTTACTCCCTCCACTGACTTATCCAGACATCGTGAACTATCTTGTTTTTGGTATTAGTGCATATACTACTGTGGCATTTTTTTACGCAGCAGTACTGTCCCACCATGATTACTTTTAAGCGGCTTTGGGGAACTTTTTTAAGGGAGACGAGCAAGTGTTTACATCCGCGATCCTCCAAAGATGGCGCCCAACGTCCCACTGCGTGACGTAACTTCACATTCTCTATTGAAGCCCTGAAATGCGAAATTGTTCCGAAAAAAATTTAATAAGTCTATATTTCAAGCTTGTTTTGTAGCGGAAGCTCCTCTTCCTGGTCCGTCCAATTTGGACGAACAAGCTTGAAATATAGACGTATTAAATTTTTTCGCATTCATTTGCAACCGTTATATGGACATGCACTGCTACGCCGAGACCCCCTGTAACTCAGAGAAGCCACGGAGGACTCTGAAACTTCTCCCAGCCCTTAGTTGACATGAGGGGGAAGAGATAATGAGTGAAATTTGAGTTTTGGGTGAACTATCCCTTTAACCTGCTTGTCCATGTGTTGTGATGCATCCTACATAATAGTGTTGTTTCAAACTTGCTACTTTCACAACTTATAACAATTAAAAAACTAAATTTAATGTGCACATCATGGATTTACATCTACAGTTTCAACATCCACACTGAGCATCCAGCAGTGATGATGCCATGGCAGCCTCCTTTGTCCACAGACATCTGAGTGCCGAGTGTAGGCTACACGAGTGTGGTCATGGTTATATAGGTGAAGTGAGAAAAGACTGGAGTGAATCTGTGGGGTGGGGGTAGGGGTGGGGGGTGTTGTTGTGGTGGCAGAGAGATGGAGCTGGGTATATCTGTGCAGCTCAGTGACGTTGCAACAGGTGCTGCATGCTAACATTTCCAACTATGCCAAACCAAGCCATTACACCCCCGCCTCTTTTTCCACCACGACCACAAGGGTGTGTGTGTGTGTGTGTATGTCTGTGTGTGTGTGTGTGTGTTTGCAGGCGTCTCTGACCAGATATCGTGAATCCTTCCTACTCTGTTATTAGCATCAGTTCACTTGATTGGTAAAACCAGCTCCTCTGGACTGGAGTGGACACAGATATCATAATATCATAACATCTGATATAGCAGCAACCCACTAAAAGAGTCTGATTCCTAACCATCATTACAGATTGAACCTTGATGTTTCAAACAAATCCTCATCTTTTGACTGCTCCAGTTTGTTTTTGGTTGAATTCCAATAAAATTGACAGATAAGTGATTTTTTTTTTTAGTTAATTCACCCATAAAAGCTGTTGGACCACTTTTCCACTGTGACATACATAATGCTAGGAGTGATGTCACACACAGAAGCAGTAGTGTGCTTCTAGCTGCCATCCAAACCAGTAAGACACATCACATCTGTATTGATGAGACAGTTCAATCTGTGGTTGTATGTTTTTAAAATCCTCTAGGCTGCAGCTCAGTCCTCCACTCAGGTCTGAGCAGTTGTTTTTTTAACAATGGGAATGGGGAGGAGGCTTTCGTTTCTCCATATACAACTACATCATTTCACTTTGTTCCTGTCATAATCACCAGATAACCATTAGATGTTGCCTATATGGGTTGTAATAACCTGCTGCACAGTTAAGCTATGGGTTGTTTCTTTTCAGGAAGGCCTCAAAGCATGTTGCTGCAGGTTAAAGAGCACATAATGAAAACACAACTACAATTAAATACTGTGTTCTTACAGTTTATTTTAAGGGGAAACAAAAAAAAATGCTTTAAAAAATCTTAATAGTGTTTTGAGAAAAATCACAAGCAGTGAAACAGCTGGAAAAACCCAGACATCATCATCATCATCAACATCTCCAGCAGCAGTGCCACTGCAAGCACTACTTATTGATATTATTACTATGTTTATAAAGAATGCATATTAAATCACACTGAAGGCAGACTTCAGCCTGCTCTTTAAACACTTCAAATGTCTCCACACAAACACAACCTCAGTGAAACTCACCTCAGAGTAATAAGTTAAATTAGTTTAGTTGAAGTCAATGTGCTGATTTCAATCTACATTCAATATTTTTTGTCTGATTTTAATTTAATACAATACATCGTAATGTTCACATCATTAACATTGGTAGGCTACCTACCTATTCTTTTAAATTTTAGATTTTTTGGGGCCTGATGATATCACTGTGACATCACGGCCATCATATTGTCATGAACTGAACAAAACTCCTTCAGAGCCAAAGAAGAATATATTAATACAATATTACACAGACTGATTAGGACTCACCATGACAACTAAACTGACCTTTATGTGTAAAATCTGTGAAGTGCCCCTTTAAAGCAGCAGATAGAGTGAATTACGGTGTTACTTCAGCTCTTATTTGACCTGCCTGTTAGCCAGCTGGGGTTTGGTTAAAGCAGGCTACAGTTCTACTAGTGGAGTTGGAGGTACTAAGCTAGTAACAGGTATTGATTGGTCAACAGTGGTTTAGTTAATCTAATTAGCAGGCTAAGTACGGTGTCTGCTGTGCTGTAGAAGGTAGCGTTAGCATGTCGGTGCTAAATAAACCTGCTGGCTGCAACACTGAAAGGAAAGGTTTGGACTTCTGTCACAAAGCAATACTCACATTAGTCGCTGTAATCACTGTGAGCTCCCTCGACATCAGCCATGTAACTTTCCCCTTGTTCTCTATGTATCCTAAAGCTAACATGTAGTCAGTTCGCTAACCCCCAACTGAGAACAGTTGCTCTTGGAACCACAGGCAGCATGCCCTCGCAGAGGAAACAACAAACACTAGGCTACACCAACAAGTAAATTAGCAGTTCAGTGCTACCCATAGGATGGCTAACTCATAAAATTAGCTTCAAGTGAACTTAAAGGAGACACATTATGCCCCTTTTCCACATATTAAAATAGTTCCCAGGTGTCTTAAAGACATATCTTTGACATGCTTTGGTGAAAATACTTCAAATCAAACATCACAGCTCTTTTCATCTGCTCAAAACAGCCCTGTTCAGAACAGCTGGTTTTAGTGTCTGTCCCTTTAAATGCAAATGAGCCACATCCCGCCCCCTCTACTTGTACCAGTACTCAAAGGTAGGGGTGGTATTATGCAAATAAAAAAACAAATGACATCATTGGATGACAACTGAGGTAACAGCTCGTAAAACCACATGGAGCCTGAAAATTACAGATTTTTTCAGTTCTCACAATTTTGGGGCAGGAAGGCAAGTCAATACGTTAAAGAGCCTTCAAAAACAAAATTTGCATAATATGTCCCCTTTAAAATGCATGTCCGCCATGTCAGGGATTGCTACTAGCGATTACAGCAACTAGCTACATGTAGCATGTGAGTATTGTTTGAGGATAAAAATCACCACCAATCCTTTAACCCTTAAAAGCCAGACAGCTTTCATGCACCTCCATGTTTTCCATTACACATGGTTAATAAAATCCTCCAAAGCCTCCACAGTCTAACACACTTAGCTCGGAATCTTCAGTGTTTCTCTGTGTATGTGGCTGCTGAGCTGCTGTAACCTGTACAGCTGCCTTCACACGCCAGCAGGAACAGCTTCACAACATATTCAATGCAACAGCACAAAAACAGATTATTTACATGTCCTGGGGGAAATATGTGTAACTTAAAAATTCAGAAAGACACAGATAAATATGGAGTACACAAACTGTAACAAAATAAGACTCTAAGAGTTCTGCTACAGAGGTAAGAGTGCTGTGAACGAGCATAAGGTAACAAGCATTTAGAAAAGATTGCTATTATGTCATGGATATAAAAACAGTCAACAGAAGAAATAGCTGTGTTTGCTTGAGGGCATTGAAATCTACTCAAATATCAAAAACCTTCATATACAGTATATACGTATATATATTTATATGAAAGACCTTTATATTATGAGAATGATATGCACTTTATTGTAGAGGAATACTGACACCAGAGAAGACACATGAATCTCATCATGTTGCGTTCAACTAAATCTCTCAGTCATCAGTTTTTTTGAAGAGGAAAAAAAAAAACTCAAAGGAGTTGTGACTTTTTTCATTAACATTTCAAAAGATGTTTTCAGACTGAACCTGAGGTCAATTTCCAGTGGCACCTTTTTAAGTCGAGACAGATTTGTCCACGAAGCTCAGATTACAGTGAAAAAAAAAGTGTGTACGTGTATTGAAACTGAACCAAACCTTTTATGATGCGTGCACGTACAGAGAAACTGAGAGGAGCGTGGTGGAAAATCACAGAAGGTTATTGAACTGAACACTGGTGAATTTTGACACCAGACAGCAAATCTCTGCACGCTCTCTTATCTCATTGTGCTGCAAGATGTTTTCTGTATTGTGTACGGTCTACCTGTATGTGTTTTCTTGTAAATTGCGCTTTTTTGAGCTCTCAGGGCCGCCGTAGTTATCAACAGTCCAATTTGCATCGGTTATGCAGAGGAAAATCAGCCTCATGTTCAGTCTGAAGACACTTCAGCTCTGACACATCAGAGAAAACGCTGTGTTCATGTGATATTGGTGTTGCCACCATGGAAACCAGTTTCAGATGTGACGTCCACATCAACACTGTAGCTGGAGTTAGGACTGGGATGTGATCTGATCTGATCCATGTTTCTACCTATGATCTGTGGTGATAAGAGGCCAGAATTCCTCCGGTGTTAATGTGGGTGCACGTCAGCTCTGCTGTTGCATAAATATGATTCCCAGTCATTTCTACTTATTTTGACCACAAAAAACATTATTGGAAGAAACAAATGGCACATGCTGCCCATTTCAATTTAGTACTCAGTCAACAAATATTTGAGATTTTTGTCATACAAATAAAACTAATGGTACATTTTCTATCAAACTTGACGCTTTTTTACAGTTTACAAGTCTTTTTTTTCTCTTTAAACTAAAGACTCATCCTTCAATGAGATTTCATTGCAAAAAACATTAAACAAGATCCTTAAGATTATACAAAAAGAATTCCAACTATTATTAAAAAACTGACTGAATTAAAGTGCAAATGATGGATGCATCCTTCTGTGGAAACATTACCTACAGTTAGCCTTTCTATGTTCTCCACATCCTGCCCCCATAGAAAATATGGTCTCCATGTGTTTGTGTGTGTGTGTGTGTGTGTGTGTGTGGGCGCTTCAGTATGGCTCTGCATGTCTGGAGAAGGACGCCATCTATTGGTTCAACTACAGTAAACACCTCAATTCAACCAGGCCCATCCTCTCTAGTCCTCTACAAGGTCCTCACATGATATGTATGTGCGCGTGTGGAAAGCAATTCAAGTTTGTAAATCAACTTCAGTGTCCCAGAAAGGTCGCAGACACATAACTGACCCCATGTCAGTCTGACATTAGTCTGGTGGTTTGAAACGGAAACATTTTTCAAAAATATATCTTTTTTTATACCCATTTATCTTGGCAGATGCGTCATAAAAATATTCCTTGTAGCAAGAGTCGAAGAAGCGGGTAACAGTAAAACACGGAGGTCAGACCTCAGACCAGCACTTCTGCCCCCTCTCTGATATTTTCCAGCTAATATCTGCAGATCGCTCTGGTAGAAAAAAAGGTTTAACAAGTGCAAATATTCACACGGATAAAAAATAGAAACTGTTGGACTTTGCCTCTGGGTGTGACAGTGAATGGGCTGCTAATGTCTGTTATTGTAAACGTTAACATACTGTGGATGAATGAAGGTGTGATATGGGCTGTTAGGGACGTGATGAATTATCCTTCTGTCTGGTATGTGTCAGCTTTAGGTTTCTGCTGTTGTCTTCAGTGGAGCTGGGGGGGGGCGGGGGGCAGGGGCAGTGATGGGTACGCCACCACTCACTCAGCTTCCATGACGGCGGCCTGTGAAGGAGCCGTTACCTTTAGGTGCTGCCAAAACACTGTGACAGTGGACCGAGTTCTGGTCCGTAGGTCCAGACGTCAGCTGGTGGTCTCATTTCAACACTTACGCATTTGGTTCTTGGGGTCAATCTACTATCGAGTCCAGCTGTTCTGGGATCTGGTTAAAGCACCCAGCTCAAGACGTCAACTGCCTCAGTCCTCAGACAAAGAGACTGAAGTGCGTTGAATGTTGAATTCAACCTCTGATCAGTCATGGTTTAGTAAACCTGATGATTCTGTGAATGAGCAGCTCCTGTATTGCCAAGTCCAACCACCAGGACATTATACCTAAGCTCCTGTGTGCTCCTCTAACCCAGTGGTGTTCAAAGTGGGGCCTGGGGCCCCCTGGGGGGCCACCAGGGGTTCCTAAGGGGTCCTCAGCAAATTGGAGGGAAGATGTGAACAAATGCAAATAACAAAATCCACTGTGATCCACTGTGTTTTATATATACATTAGTTTGAGCGCTGCTGGCTGGTGTGTATGTGACAATAAATGTGGCTGTTGTGACGTTTGCCACCTCACTGAGTGACTGACAGTGAGCAGCAGCCATCAGGAGCTCCTAGAGAGCAGTGGTCAGACATCTGAACCAGTGGTGAATAGGGCTGTCAGAATTGCTCGAAAATGACATTTGAATATTAACTCACATAGGTTGGAACCATTCAAGTATCTATAGGTTATTAAGACCGTAGACCTCTAGCCACTCTCTCTGCTGCCGAGTTGGGCTCTGAACTTTCCACCAGTTCCTTTTTCTCTCTGCCATCTGCATCTGCCACGGTGCAAGTGCAACTCCTATGTGCGCCCACTCACAAAGCAGCTGCTGATGTGTTTTTTTCCACATTCGAATCTCTGTTTTTTTTCTCGAATATATATTCAAATTTAGAATATTCGTTGACAGCCCTAGTGGTGAAAGGTTTTTGGCCAGATCTCCATGACATGAACATCTGTCTCAGCTGATCTGATCACCAATGGACAGCTCAGGGAAGCTGTGTGAACACAAATATGTCCTGACCGACTCCTCCGCTGATGTCCTCTGCTCTAACACAGTCTCATTCGTCCCATGTGGACCTGCTGTCCACTTGCGACCAACATCACCTGAGGCTCGTGTTAGTGTCAGGTGTTGAACAGGGCATTGGGGGTCAGCTCTGGCTTCAGGATGCTTCGGATCTATTTCCATGGAGATAATCCCTCATGATGTGTTGGCAGTCCAGCTGATGAATGGACGCTCGGAGAGCCGTGTGTTTGTTCCGGGTCCAAAACAACTTGACACCAGCTGATCTTGATGTGCTCGCTAGATCCATCCCAAACCCCACAACATCTTCTGTCTTCAACTCGTCAAGTCCAAACCGAGCCTTTTGTTTCGTAACGTGTCCTGCTACACCGCAATACAAACACCCTGGGTGTGAAAAAGACAAGTGAGTTCATCACCTCATCTGAAGCTGGCTGGACGTCTGTGAGGTGGTGGGTCTCTGAGTGGGTGGGGTGAGTGGAGGACACCTGGTGCAGCGGGAGACCGGGGAGACGGCGGTGACGGTTGGGAGGATGATGACGGTTAGAGGTGGAGCTCGTCAGTTTTCAGCCAGTGACAGTGCCAGAGCTGCCTGCAGGGCGGCCTCTTCATCGATGCTGTAGTCCTGACAGAAGGAAAGAAACAGCAGCTGATGGTCATTGAACACAACACGCAACACAACCTGCATCCAGAGACCTTTTCTACGACCTTCTCTATTGATTTTAAGCTCCTCCTCTTTATATAGAAATGTATTAAAGGGACAACAAGGAGTTTTGGAAAAGCGAAGCGTTTTCACACTACATTTATGAGCCTCCGCCATAGACTGTAAAAAGAATGGACGTAGCGTCCGTGACGTCACCCACTGGTTTTGGGGAGTCGTTTTTGTGACTCAAATATGGCGGCCTGAACAGCGCCATGTTGGATTGGCTGGCCGAGAACCCGCCCACTGGCCTCGAAGCAGCGGTCCACGGAGCTGCTCGGACCTGTCACTCAACGTTTCCGCGCCCTAATTGGCCAGAGTTTTAACCTAATAACAGTAAAACGGTAGAGTTAAAAAAAAATTCACCCCCCTCAGAGTGTGTGCGGGGGTAGAAACTATCGATTGAGACAAAAAAACGTTCTGACACCAGGCTTTTAACATGTTTATTGAGGATGTAAAATCTGCGATTTTAACATGGGGGTCTATGGGGAATGCTCCCTTCTGACACCAGCCCCCAGAGGAAGCCGGGGGGATTGCAGTTTTTTGAACACTTCTCAGACCGACAACTGCCCCCTTGGCCTCCGCGCACCGTGAAATTTTTTGACCGGCGCAAGACGGACTTATGTTTTCATTCATCAAGAATTAAAGTCAGAGGTTCGAAGACGATCACATACCGTCGTCGTTCCGACCATAAACGGCGATTCGGCAGCGTTATTCTCATGACTCGCCGGGCAGCGTCCACGAAACCGAAAGTAAGGAAACGCTGGTCGGCTCGCCCAGCATTTCCACCATTAACAATAATCACAAAATAACGATAGAGACAAAACCATATATTTATCGAAAATGGGCCCATTAACAAGTGGTAACGTAGATTCATCCATATTAATATGAGACTTTTTTATTGTCGCAGAATTTTTTCGTTCTGCCAATGGAGAAACTCCTCGTTGTCCCTTTAAATGGTAAGGTTCTACCGCTGCTTGTTATTTTATTATTAATCCCTCTGATTTTACATTCATATTTAAAATGTTTTTGATTTTATACCAATGAACTTATTTTCAGAGCAGGTCATTTCTTTTTTGTAAATTTCAGTTTCGTACATTTTAAGTATGAAAGGTGCAATATAAAAAAGTTTATTATTCTATGGATAATCCATGATTTATAACTGTATGAATGAATGAATGAATGAATAAATGAATATTTTATTTTTGTGTCATGCCACCATTGTGGTAGCCAGGCTAGCGCCGCCTACTGGTTCCGGCTAATTTCATTTGCCTCAAACATGTAGTCAGGACACTAGCAATGCGTTTCGGTTTGCTCCGTCCGCCAGAGCGGACGGACCAATCAGCGGGTAAGTGAAGGCGATGACGTTGAACTCAAGCGCTCAAGATTAACCTATGAGCTTAACCGGTGTATAGCACACGTGACCACCAAGCAGCAGCGATTAGTTGAAGCAAATGTAAGCAACCGCCTCCCGGAAGCAAACGAATCCCTATGGCTCGTGTTCAGACGCTATATGAAATGTAATGAAATAAGCGGCTGATGCATCAGGCTACCATTGTGGCCCATCCCATATGGGATGACAAGACACATTTACTAAGAACATCAGAAACTAGACAATCCTTCCTGTTGGCATTACCTGCCACGCAAATGTACATACCACACATACGTAAACAACTTAAAGGGATAGTTCAACATTTGGGCAAATTGGCCTATTGCCATAATCATTAGTTTTAGGAGTAGGTTTGTTACCTTTAATCCTTTAATTGTCGATGCAAGCTATTTTTAGAATGGTGGCAGAGCAGAGCCACGAGCTGCTCAGAGCTACGCTATGGAGGCTAATGGAATGTCTTGGTTTCCCTCATCAAACTCATCAAATACACAATCCAACAACTCCAAAACGCTCTGGTGGACAAGTTGTGACCTGCACATTCACCACGCTATGAGATAATAACACAACGTTACCACACAGAGTTGTTTCCGAGGTAAATTCATGCAAAACGGCGTAAATTTTTTGGCAAGCAGTCTCTGCAAAGGGAGTTGTTTTCGACACACAGTAACATTACATCCTAAAAGACGGTTACTTGGTTATAAATACTGTATATTATACTTTTGTTACGGGATCAGTATGATGAAATAGTGAATTGACAAGTGTGTGAACATGAACGACTAAAATGCTTCGCATATTTGTAAATTCACAGCTCCTGATCATAGAGATGAGATGGACATAAAAATTAAATGAGAGAGTTATTTTTATAGTGATATTGTTACCTGGAGAAATCTCCTTATGCAAGCAGGTGCTCATGGGAATTAGACACTGAGAAAACAATAAGCTTTGATAACTGCTGGTAATTCTTGAAGGCGAAAAGAATAAGTTGTGATACGTGATAGCTACATGTGACTCTGGTTGCCAGATGCAGGTATGACAGTGAGATGTGAGTGTAGCATATCAGGGTTATATCACAGTCCAGAACAGGTTTCCTGATGTGTGATGTGATGATAAAGGCAAATGTCGTGGTGACATTGTTATTTACTAGTGATTAACTTGTGTGTGTGTGTGTGTGTGTATACCGTATGTATATATACATATATAACCCTATGTGTTATAAACACACACACATATATATATATATGTCCTGCTGGTGTCCCAGCTCTCGTCTCTGCACACTGTGGCACACAAACGGCCATTTCTGAACACTTATTAAATTATTCTATGACTTGAGTTTAAAATGATTTTAACACAAAAATCATCATCATCATCATCATCATCATCATCATCATCATCATCATCATCATCATCATCATCATCATCAAAAACAACAACAGCACTGGACTTACAACAAAGGTGTCGTAGGAGAACTTGTGTCTGTGGAGAAGATGCTGGAGGAAGTTGGAACTCTTATAGCTGGGGTCGCCCCACGGCATGGCTGAACACACTGGACACACCTGGAGACACACACACACACACACACACAGCACAACATCTGTGTCAAAGGGCTGGGCATGTCTACCAATATTAGAAAATACAAACATGTTAAATAAGTGGAATTAAAGTACAGCCAGAACATTCAAAAACACAACAAAACATCACAGCAGTGTAGAGTTATGTTATCATGTGGTACATGTAGTCTCTTACCACTTTATTGGGGTCATTACGGTGGTTGTCCATACAGTGCTTCACCAGCTCCTGCTGGTCCAGGTTTCGGGCCCCACAGAACGGACACACAAATGTTGACCGGTTCGGAATATTGCTACACACACACACACACACACACACACACACACACACACACACACACACACACACACACACACACACACACACACACACACACACACACACACACACCACACACACACACACACACACACACACACACACACACACACACACAGAAAGAGAGGCCATGAATTCCAGTCCTCCTGGCATTTTATAGGCAGTGACTCAGTGTTCATGGTTTACAACCTGCATCTCCATCTCCTCCTCCTCTTGTTAATGGGACACATGGGAGATGTAGTTTTTAATGTGTATATAGATTCTGGTTGCAGCCAAGCACTGACATAGTCAGAGTGTGTGTGTACCTTGGTATAGGTTGGGAGGTGGGAACCACAGGGACAAACTTGGGACAGTTGGCTATCTGCTCCTGTACTTTAGAACAGGAGGCAATGTGGGACCTCATCTTCACCAGAGCCACCTGGGAGAGAGAGAGTATGAGTGTACAGTACATCTTATATTATTATCATCATAATCTCATAAGTTACGATATGATACACTTTTTGGTCCGTATAGATACATTTCTCTTGGACTTTTCTCCTGCACAGTGCTGCATACATTTCATCTCATACTTCCACAGCACACACATTAAAGAACAGACAGTGCCAATAACACATATTGCACATAGAACTCATAATGATTGAAAAGAAAGCACCATAACTGTATTACAAAACCCTGCAGCCTTGCATTTGTTTGTTTAAAGAGGAACTATGCAGGATTTGTATCTTAACTCTGCTATATTTTTACCCTAATTAAACAGCTCTGAAGTAATTGTGATGGTTTAATGGCTTAACTTGTTACGAGGGAGAATGAAGGCTCTCTGCCTTCCATGTGCATGTCACTTATTGCGTCTCTTGGCTGAAAAACAACTTTGTAAGACCGTGCCGCCACCCTGGTGTCCCAGCTCTCGTCTCTGCACACTGTGGCATAAACACGCCCCATAACCCATAATCTAAAGTATATGACAGATAAAACTACACAAATACACACGTCGTAACATCGTATAACGTTATCTACCACTCTATTGATTGATTTCTCACTGGCTTCGTTGTAAACAAATGCACATGGCCAGGAGGAGGGTTAGCAAAACTTACATAGTTCCTCTTTAAAATATTAATTGAGGTAGGCACTATTTTTTCACATAATAATTTGTTTATGTACTTCATAATAACAAAGAGGCATGGTTATCACATCATGATGGAGAGTTGTGTGTTTGGCTGACGGTCAGTACCTACCTTCTTGCTACAGCCTCTGCACGGTGCTTTGTATGAGGCCAGCTGCTTCTCTACACTGGATGACCGCTCCACTTTCTTGGGGTCAAAGGGCACGCGACAGAGAGGGCAGAGGGGCGAGGTCACCTGGAGACACGGCTGCAGACACTCCCCACAGAACCTGGACCCACAGAGAGGAGAGACAGGTTAGATCATCCACATTCCCCTCCCCCCCTCACACACACACACTTTTACAACATGATAAATAAAAATATACTTATTCAAACTCTAATAATATTTAAATAGAATTACAGTTATATTATATTAGTAAATAATATGGTTAATAGCTGTGTTGATAGTTGGAGCTAGTTGGGGCGGGTCATGTGATCAGGTGTTTTCTTTGGGCCCAGTCCTTCAGAGGTGAGTCATTCATAGGTCACAGCTGATCTGCACAATTAATCCAAATATAAAGAAAATCTCAACATGGCCAAGTGCAACATCCAAAAATAAAGGAACTGCCAAAAGATCAACTCTGCAACTGCAACTCATATTTATTCATCCATCCATACAGGAAGATGTCTCATACTAATGTGGATGAATCTACGTTACTCACACTTGTTAATAGGCCCATTTTCGATAAATCTATGGTTTTGTCTCTATCGGTATTTTGTTATTATTAGTGGTGGTGGAAACGCTGGTCGGATCGACCAGCGTTTCCTTACTTTCGGTTTCGTGGTGAGTCATGAGAATAACGCCGCCGAATCGCTGTTTATGGTCGGGACTACGACGGTATGTGATCGTCTTCCAACCTCTGACTTTAATTCTTGATGAATGAAAACATGAGTCTGTCTTGCGCCGGTCAAAGAATTTCATGGTGCGGAGGCTCATAAATGTAGTGTGGAAACACTTCGCTTTTCCAAAACCCCTCGTTGTCCCTTCAAGTACACGACCCAAAATGCAATCACAATAAAATCACACATCACAATATCTGCCAAAATCATAGTAAAATAATCATTTTGCATATCATGTGATCCTAACTGTAACGTGTAACCTGATTCCCATGCACAACATGCAAGGGGAATGTGCTGCTTTGGAGAAAGCATCTATAATATCTTGCACAGCAATAAACTATGACTAAACCTGTCAATAGAATAAATAAATAATAATAATGATAGTAGCAAAAACTGCAGAAACAAACAAACAAACAAAAAAACACATTGCGCTGTCATTGTTGAGAAATGTTGAGGTCTTTTTGTTGGGCATCTAATCAGCTATCAACTTTCTATTGGTTTTCTTGCAGTTGGACAATCGTATTCAAATTATATGAAATGATATGATGTCATCTACTTTGTACCTAGGGCCTATGTAGAAAAGCCAATCTTACCAAGATCTATATCAGAAACAACACGGCTCTTTACTGTAGCTGTTGGATCCATCTAAATCCACACACACACACACACACACACACACACACACACACCACACACACACACACACACACACACACACACACACACACACACACACACCACACACACACACACACACACACACACACACACACACACACACACACACACACACACACACACACACACACACACACACACACACACACACAATAGTGCAGAGGTGAGTCTGGGCCCTGTACAACTGTGTGTGTGTGTACAGTGGACCAGTGAGTAACAAACATTAAGAGTCAGTGTGCCTCATGTTTCATCCAACCCCCATTAGCAGCAGAGGAGTAAAAATAGCTGCATTTTCCCTTTAACCAGAAATAGAACTGAGGCTACCTGAGGTCTGATCTGCTCTTTGTTGTTTTCTTCAGCTCCAGACTCACAACCAGAAGAAATAACAACACTCCTCTGAGTCCATGGTGTGACTATGATCTACGATGACCTCTGGCTTCACATACCTGCCCCCCCCCCCCCCCCCCCCCAAAAGGCTGAGCTGACCCTCAGATATAAATCATGACACCGGTAAGAAAAACCTCAACACAAAGCACCCAGGATAAAGGAACCATGGGTAAAGATGTTTCTGGTGTTAGGGACTGACGTCACGTCACACCTCTTATCCTCCTTCCAGCCGGTTGTGTTGTTGACATACAGAGTTTACATCAGGACATCCACTGACTGACAGCTTGTTTATTCTTTACAGAACTGTGGCCTTTGTTTCTTCTCAGCGTGAGACGTCCACGCCGCTTGATGTCACCGTCAGTGCAGAGCTCCCACTGCTGCTCAGTGACACACACACACACACACACACACACAGCCAGGTGTGAGGCAGCGGGTGTCTGAGCCTGGACGTGACACAGTATCAGCTGTCAGTCTAACGGAGTGAAGGTATTGATCAAATGGAATGTTTTAGGCCTAGCCTCGTAAACCAGCCTCTCCCAGAAATGTATTATTTCATTTCTGAGGGAGAGTCTGGCCTCATTCCCCCTGTGAGTGTTTGGAGTGGGCGGGAGCTGGGCGGGAGTAGCGTTGACAGACAACCCCATTCAGCCAACCAGCAAGCTGGTATATCAAACTTTTGCCGAATCCAGTTGGAAGAACAGCGAAAACGTCGTCCTCGTCTTCCTTCAAGAAACTCAACAAGCACCGACTCTTGCTCTTGTTTAATTGCTGTAATGGATGTAGTAAGAACTTCCCTTGTTGCTGTTTTTAGGCTGCTACTGCTAGATAGCTCCGCCGTGGTAAGAGTCGTGCAGTGTAGTAGCCTCGCAGCGAAGAGCCTGGTGTCTATTTACTCCAAATTTCGTCTGCATTCTGGTTCCCATCTGTAGCGGATACCGAAATCACCAAATTCACCAAAATAAAAGTGTTCACCAACATAAAACTTATAAAATAGACATTAAGAGCAAAATGTTAATGGCTCGGGGACTTTCTTGTAAATTATCTTCCTTAAATTAAAGAGTTTTACCGCATTTTATTAGCTTGATGCTTTTATTTTGACGGAAAGGCCTGTGTCTCTCGCCCTGGATCCGTTTCCTACCAAAACAGCGAGTCAACGGCCCCAGACAAGCAGTGTAGTGACGGGGCTTTGCACCAGTCGGTCCCTGATTGGCCAACGTGCTGTGTCAATCACAGAAATCTGAGCGGCAACCATAGGCAACGATGCTGATTGGCTCAGCCTTCTGAGGGTTTCAGGCCAAACGTTTACAACGGGAATGAGGCCAGACTCTCCCGTTGAAATGAAATAATGCATTTCCGGGAGAGGCTGGTTTACGAGGCTAGGTTAGGCCTGTTCAATTAATCGTTTTACAATTGTAATTGCGATTATTTAGTTAGGACAATGTTAAAAACGTGCTACTTAAAATCAATTTTCCACTCTAACTAGGGTAATTACGGTACAGCCCCTGTTCATGTATCATGGGCTGTACTGTACTAGGCGGGTGCATATATGAAAAAAAAACACCTAACCCTAAAAAAATTCTAACAAAAGGTTTCTCAGCTGTTTTTTATAGTATTAGATGTCCTTAATAACATACTAAAAGTTTACCAAAATTTGGCCACTAGAAAGGTGTTATTTTCAAGATGGCGTCCAAGATGGATAGGAAGCCTGAGGAGACACCACAGGTGAATAGGGTAAAATTTTTAACTAACAGATATCACCATGAAACTTCCCAAGTTTATCACTTACATTAAAGCAGATATCAGTGGAATGTTTTTGTTAATATAAGTCCTAAATAGTCCTATTTTCCGTCAGCAATCACTTACATGAAGTATTTCAGCCTAAACACGAGTCTCTCCGTCACTCTGCTCTGCTGTAACCCGAGGAGAAAATTTTCCTTGTGGGATACAAGTGTTATCCAATGAGGGGAGAGAACGGCATGAAGGGCTGTGTGTGCAGCCAAGGGATGCGCGTGAATGTGGTGACGTAGCACGAGGACCAATTGATGCCTGACAAGGGCGGGGGCTGCTAACTCATGGTGCGTTCAAGGAAACTCGTACTTTGTGTTTTTCCTTCCTGTGAAGTCATACCAGTTCGATCTGGTACGAGTTCACGGGTCGGAAGTTACGAGTGGCCGTTATAGGGAACTTTCACAGACAACAGGACGGTAAAAACACGAGCTACGGGTTACCTGGAACGCTACCAAGTCGTAGTTGTGACTTGAAGCTGTAACTTACGGTTTCAAAAGCCTGCCTTGAACACAGCATTAGCCGAAACGGCCGTGCCGATGATATCTGCTTTAAGACAAATATTTTTTGTATTACAAGTTTTGTCAAATTGTATGTTTAAATATGTAAATTAGGCAATATCTCATTAAATATGCGCTAATTTGCATACATTTCCAGAACCAAAATCTGAACAATGGATAAAAGCCACTTTCAAAATTCTTGTTTTATTTTGTTGACATACTAGAGTCAGAAGTTTTTACAGAGGGGATTTTGGATATCTCTCTTTATCACTCTGTAAATGAGAAAATACTAGCAGCCCTAAAAATTCAAATATCGTCGTGTTTTTAGGAGTAAAATGTTGTATAAGAGCCCGAAATCTCCACTTCAGCAGCACTTACAGACACCAAACCTTCCAGTTTGATCCCTTTCTATATTCTGAAGGTTTTTACAGAGGGGATTGTTGATATATCATTCATAGCCTGATTTATACAACATTTTACTCCTGAAAACACGACCAACTTGAATTTTTAGGGCTGGTGACAGTATTTTCTCATTTACAGAGTGATAAAGAGAGATATCCAAAATCCCCTCTGTAAAAACTTCTGACTCTAGTATGTCAACAAAATAAAACAAGAATTTTGAAAGTGGCTTTTATCCATTTCGGTTCTGGAAATGTATGCAAATTAGCGCATATTTAATGAGATATTGCCTCATTTACAATTTGACAAAACTTGTAATACAAAAAATATTTGTCGTAATGTAAGTGATAAACTTGGGAAGTTTCATGGTGATATCTGTTAGTTAAAAATTTTACCCTATTCACCTGTGGTGTCTCCTCAGGCTTCCTATCCATCTTGGACGCCATCTTGAAAATAACACCTTTCTAGTGGTCAAATTTTGGTAAACTTTTAGTATGTTATTAAGGACATCTAATACTATAAAAAACAACTGAGAAACCTTTTGTTAGAATTTTTTTGGGGTCAAGTCATATTTGCACCTGACTATACTGTAAACAAACATGTCGGCGTTCGCTAAGGCCAGCGAGGATTTCGTTGCCAAAAAGACCAACGGCCCTTTCCCACTACACAGTTACAGCTCTGCTCAGCTCTACTCGACTTGACCCGGTTCAGGTCTTTTTCCATTACAGCAGAGTTTTTCAGTGAGGGTGGGGTCGTCACATCACAGCGGCTACGGCCGCGTCCTCTCGCTCTCTTTTTTTGATCCTCACTCGTCTGCACCTCAATTATGGACCACAGCCTGGTTTTTCTCACAGCAGCCATTTAAAGCAGAAGTAAGCGGAATGTTTGTGTTAATATAAGTCTTAAATAGTTGTATCTTCCGACAGCAATCACTTCTATAGAGTGTTTGGTCTGAAACACGGGTCTGTCAGTCACTCTGCTCTGCTGCAAGCCGAGGAGAAAACTTTCCTTGTATCCTACAACCTTTATCCAATGAGGAGAGAGAGCAGCATAAAGGGGCGGTCCTCTCTGTGTGTGCAGCCAAGGGATGCGTGTGAATGTGGTGACGTAGGGACGAGGGCGGGGACTGCTAACTCCATCGGCTGACAGGAAGTTAGTTAGTTTAACTCAGATGACAGAATAACAACAGTCTCAGACAGTACAGATCAGTGGTTGCTGCTGCTGGGGTGTTTTTAAAATTATTGGGTTTGATTCTCGTGTTGGACGTCGTGCTCTGGCCAATCAGTGGAAGGCAGTCGGTTGACATCACATTTTGGTAGACAGACTTTATTATTAGACTCCATGGTTCATTTAAAAACACACAAACAGCACACATAAAATAGTTTGTCATTTCACAAAAAAACCATAATCGTAATTGGAAATCGATTTTTGAGAGAAGAAAATCAGGATTTTATTTTTGGGCAAAATGGAACAGCCCTAATATGGGTGTAGCTGTGTGTTTTGTTGCTTCATCAACTCTCTGAGCCCATCATTTTGTTTCATTAACACAACAGATGTGGGTGAACATACAGTATACTTTATATGAGATTAACATATCTCAATTTAAAACAACTGTGACTCTGGGTAAAGTGTAGAGCTACAAGCTTACAGTATCTGTACATACAGCACAAACAGGACTGGACTGATGAGGATAATATTGGGTTGTGCTACAAAATGTCAACCTACTGTAAAAAAATTTTTTTACACATACATGTAACATAAATAAACACTGCCAATGTGAAACCAAGTCAAATTCAACTTGTGACTCTTCCAAAAACTCTTCCAAAACTTATGCTGATAACTAGAGTTGGAGCGATTTTTCACCATAGTGAGAATTGTGATATTTCACACCATCAATATTTTTTAGAATATCAAGGTGTTTCCTGGTTTTTATAACTTAATTTTCTTTCAGTTTTCCATGATCTGACCTCCTGCTGAGTCTGACCCTCATTTCACTGCTTTGATGACTGTACCATGGCATGTGACGAATAAACACTGAACCACTTTTTAATGGCAGCAATACTTCTGACACTTTTAAATTATTAACCCGCCTCCACTATCATCTCACAATATTTGGTCTGCATATGGAGAGATTAAGTTTGAGATATATTCAAACCTGCTGATAATAATGTGACATATTAATACACTGTAGTTTATTTTGTTTGACAGATATAAATAAATATGAATATATCCTTTATACTTCTTATCCATACTTTTCCCATAAAGTTGCAATGAATTAGTGGATTAGAATAGCCTACCATCCATGTAATAACTGTGATGCTGGAGTCAACATCAGTCACAGGTGAATGACAACATCTCTGCCTGATGCAGCTGTTGCCAGATGTGTGCTGTTGTTGTTGTATTTTTTCATCTAAACAAAGGGCCAATATCACACATGCAGTATTTAGTGTCCGTCCGCACACAAGCAACACACATCATCCAAACAAGAAGCGGATACTTTACGTGTGAGCACAGCTGGCGATGCTGACGGGTTTATGGTAGACCTCCAGGCAGATGGGGCAGGAGAACTGGCTCTCGATGCCCTCGGCCGGGGCAGCCGGGGAGCTGGAGCCGCTGCCGGGCTGCTGCTGCTGCTGCTGCGGCTGCTGCTGCTGGCGGAGCTGGGTGCTCGCCGAGACAAAGCTCCGAAACATCGCCATCATGGAGCCGGAGAGGATCTGCAACTGTCGACAACAGCTCGCTTCCCCGAGAGAGGAGGAAGCTGTCCGACTGTTCAAAGTGTTGGCAGCTGGCGCATTATCCGCACAGCTGCTTGAATACACGTCGGACGAACATGGTGGCTTTTCGACACGCTCGCTGTTAAATTATCCTCACCGAATAAAAAGCATTACTTTCCCCCCCTGGCTGGAGGAGAGGAGACATGCCGGAGAAGTAAACATTGGGAGCAGGGCTCGTTGGCGCGTGTCGCTGCGGTGCGCGAGGATGACCTGGATAAAAACACGGATGTGTAAAGTGGCGGGAAGCAGCGCAGCGCCGCAGCCTCGCGCAGCCTACTACATCCAGGTGGTTGTCAGATCAGCGCTGCTGGAAAACCGCCAATGGACACTCACGAACAACACAACCGTGTACAACAAAAGCCCTCCACCAGCTCGGCTTCATGGAGGCTGTAGTCCCAGGACGGCGCTGAGCTCGGTACCGTACCGTACTGTAGGACTACAATCCCACAACACACTGGACACAGTACAGGAGGCGGCTGGGCCAAAAGTAGTGGACCTCGCCTTTCACCTTGTAGCAGAACGTCCTGTCAAGGAAATGAATGGGGACTGTGCACAGTAGCCTAGTCTAGGTGGAATAAAAAAAAAAAAAATCTTTTAAATAAAATTATTGATCATTGATGTTTGATGTAATGTCATTAATTAATGTTAATTGGTTTATAGTCAACTGTCATAGCCTAGGAGAAAACCTATGAAGTATTATTACAGTAGCCTATTATTATGTATTAGGCTATTATTACTATTATTGATGGTGATGATGATATTAATAGTGTTGTTATTGTTCCATTTAACCATCTTCATGCCTGTTATACTGGCAGAGAAATGAAACAAATATTCTATAAAAGGTCAGTCAATCATGTCTGTGTCATAATTGTCGTATGGGTGCACACCCCGGAGGGCACGGGGGGACATGTACCCCCCAATTTCTGAAAAACATGAATTGTTTTACTAACAGTTACAGTAAGTGGCTGTTTAGGACAAATAAACAAGACAGGTAAGCACAATAAATAATTCCCTCTGCAGTACTTTTTGAATGATATGGTGAGCCTCTACCGAGTTGTGATCTATGGTGGAGTTGCATAATAAACTAGAAAATTTCCTCTGGGGAAATTTTGAAAGGCCCACGGGGCTACTGCCGGTTTTGCCATCTCTGTCAACATGGGAATCAAACCCACGATCTTAAGGTCAAGACAGAGCTGATCAGACAGACACAGAGTGTGGGAGAGGAGTGCGCGCTTCCGCGCGCATTTGTATGTTACCTGTGTGTTTTGATGTGTGTGTGTGTAACTGTAATCACATGAAGCTGGTTCTAGAGTCTGTGTGTGTGTGTGTGTGTGTGTGTGTGTGTGTGTGTGTGTGTGTGTGTGTGTGTGTGTGTGTTATGAGCTGCATCCTGTGTCAGTCTGATTTAGCTGTGTCTGTGTTTATAAACATTTAAACGAGCGCCAGGTGGATTGTTTATGAAGTTAACGAGCTCTGGCCTGAGAATCACAGAGGTTACCACGGCAACTCGAGGTGGTTACCACGGCGATAGGGGCCCCCCAGGCTGAGACAGACAGAAACGTGGAGAAAAAGAGCGATTTTCTGCCTCTGCACTGGTCTCGCAAAAGGGTTAGCGTGACAGTAAATATTTTGGAGACGCTGGCAGTTTTAAAACATCGGTCCGTCCTGCTTCTCTCAGAAAATATTTGTATTGGAGTCACTTGCCCCGTTTACATGAGAGGGTTAATTCCGAATTAAAATCATTTAATTCTGAATTAAAGTTAATTCCGCTTTAAAAAGATCATGTAAACACTTAATTCCGAGTGAAAATATAATTCGGATTTAAGCCGAATTAAGTGGGTGGTTTATTCCTATTTTAAATCGGAATTAATTAATTCCTCTATCATGTAAACGTTTATTCTTTTAAAAATTAATTCTGGTCGTTCTGCGCATGCGTATTAACTGACTCGCCGCTCTGTGTGTGTGTCGCGGTGATAATTTAACCGTGAAAAGTAGGCTACAACACACACAACATAACGTTACAGCCGCAGTGTTGTGAGTGAATCATGTCGGGACAACCAGGCTTCATGAACCCGCTTCACAGACCCCGGTGCCCGGCCGCCGCCGCCGCTGCTGCTCTAGTGGCGGCCGAAAAATTTTGCGCAGTTTTGTGCCCGGTGCGATGGCCCGTGGCCCTAATAAATAATAAATAAATTTTTAAAAATCACATTTGTGTCCCCCCCCAATCCTGACATTGGATCTGCACCCCCGGTGTCATAGTTAAACTGATCTCAATGAGGAGGCTGTCCAGGATCTGGTTTCCCATTTCTTCATAGGAATCGTTTTGTGTTTTGTTTTCATGATACCATTGTCTGTCTGTCTGTCTATCTATCTATCTATCTATCTATCTATCTATCTATCTATCTATCTATCTATCTATCTATCTATCTATCTATCTATCTATCTATCTATCTATCTATCTATCTATCTATCTATCTATCTATCTATCTATCCAGTTTTTCTCCTTTTAAAATTCTAACCATCCACAAATACACAGATAAACCCTCAGGTTGTAATGCTGCTTTCTAAAGTTGTTATCTATTTTCCCAGCTGTTGTACTCAGGAGGATGAAAGACGAATGGAAGTGATGGAAAAATTAGGTTTGGTGACAGAGAGGTGACAGACTTTCACTGACTGACTGAGATGAGCTTCCACCTCGACCCACCACTGGGGGGCAGCAGTGTGTCACTGCATCGTTTCCCAGTCGCCATAAAACATCAAGAAGAAGAAGTAGCTCGTCTCCGTCATCAAACAGCGACACACTCCTACATGTGATGTCAAGTTGTTTGTTTCTCAAAGTGTGAAGTGAAGCCGCTGGTCCTCAGCTCCACCATGTGCCAAGTGGAGGAAGACTACCAGGACGGACTGGAGCGCACTGAGGCGCCCAGGTAGGACCAGATGTCCAGATGTGTTGTTATCAGAGTGGAGGGTCGAGGCTCCACCTGGACCCGGACCCGGACCCGGACCCGGACCCGCACTGCAGCCGGTGTCGTACCCGGATCACTCAGCAGACACAGTGGACAGCTCGCTGTCAGCTGGGACAGGCTAGGGAGACGCTGGTCGGTCTCTGACCAGATGATGGAGGAGCTGTCATCTGTGGTCTGCTGTGGGATCTGGACTCAGGTTCAAACCAACAGGTCGACCTGGCTCTGGCCTCACTGTGTGGGCTCACTTCCTGTAACAGTGGCCTACAATCTGAACAAGAAAGCCAAAAAAAAGAGAGAAGACCTGTGGAATTAAAACAGATGTGATGCTCTCTCTCCATCACTGCTGCTCTGTAGCCATGTGGCTCTATGCTGCACTGAACCTGCTCAGTCTAAATGTCAGTACACAAACATGTCATGAAGTGTGAATGCATTTGTTTGTAACATATCACTTCTTTTTTCCTATTCATCAGTGTTTCCAAGAAATGTGTCAAATGCAAAGAGGCGAGTGCTGCCGTGGTGATCAGAGCAGGAGACAGGTACTGCAGGTGAGACAACATGTTAGACATCCATGATGCTGAGGAGGCCCACTGCAGACAGGCCCACTGCTCTAACTGGCCTGATGGCTTAGGAAGGTGGTTTAGGAACCCCTGCTGAAAGTTTTTGTTATTGTGAACAGTTCAGCTCAGTTCACATTAAAGGGATAGTTCACTCAAAATTGAAATTGCACTCATTATCTACTCACCCTCATAGGGCTGGGAGAAGTTTCAGAGTCCTCCGTGGCTTCTCTGAGTTACAGGGGGTCTCGGCGTAGCAGTGCATGTCCATATGACGGTTGCAAATGGATACCACTTTTCTTCGTAACAAAAAGACACACCAAAAAACATCCAAATACCTCCATGCTGCTCATATGTAATGTCCGTCTTGTATTGAAGCCCCGAAATGCGAAATTGTTCCGAAAAAAATTAAATAAGTCTATATTTCAAGCTTGTTTGCAGCGGAAGCTCCTCTTCCTGGTCCGTCCAAATCTCACGAGATTTGCGCACTGACGCCGAGGTAGGTATTTGGATGTTTTTTGGTGTGTCTTTTTGTTATGAAGAAAAGTGGTATCCATTTGCAACCGTTATATGGACATGCACTGCTACGCTGAGACCCCCTGTAACTCAGAGAAGCCACGGAGGACTCTGAAACTTCTCCCAGCCCTTAGTCCACATGAGGGGGAGGAGATAATGAGTGCAATTTGAATTTTGGGTGAACTATTCTTTTAACAGACATTTCCACCAGGGGTGCCCAAACTTTAGTCACTGTGTACTGAGACCATCCTGATGTTGTCTTATTGAACCATAAATGTCAGCAACAGTGAATCACAATGATTAAAAAGGGCTTAGATTAGGAGAATATTATTCTAATAATGATAATAATAATAATCCACATGCTCCATGTCTGCCTGTTGATTATCAAACAAATTCAGATGTTCACCATCATGTGATTTAATCAGCACCACTCAGTTGATAGGGGTTGTTCCTTTTAAAATGAGCATTATTGTGGATCAGTTCTTATTGTCAGTGACTTTCACATGGTTATCATCAGCTGCTACTATTGCTGCAGATGTTTCACAATAAAAAAAAAAGAGAGGAAGTATGTCTGTTGAACATCTGGAAGGCTTTTCAGCGTGAGGCAGGAAGTATTGAGCTGCATCAATGGTACTTAAAAAAGTGAAGGTGACTTTTCTTTGGGCCAGTCCCAGCCTGGTCAGATGCGTATATGAACTGATGAAGCCTCTTGGATGAGAGGTGAAACGTCTTCCTAGACAAATAACCAAGTCCAGTTGCTTCTGACTTAAATTTCTTTGGGGATAACGATGACCTGGACAAATGAGAATATTCACAGACTTTTTAAGTAGTTTGTGTTCGTGGAAGGAGCACGTACATGAAAACACACCTGACCTGTGGAGAGGAGATGAGAACACTGTGTTTTACTGACTCAGAATCAGAATCAGAATCAGAACTGTTTTATTGCCAAGAGCAGTAAAGGTCAGTTTACAGCACGAGGAACTTGTCTTGGTGTCAAGTGCAAACATAAAAGTACAAAAAATAGAATAGAATAAGAATTTAGAGAATTAAGAATTTAAATAATATAAAATAAAAAAGAATGAATTAAAATATACTACTGCAAAAAATATGCATATACTATATACAAAAGGGAAATATGCATATACTATAAATACACATACTATATAAAAGAATAAAATAAAATATATATACAAAATACAACTAAATAAGTTGTTGTGCAAAATGTTGTAGTGCAAAGTGACTGTCCATAGGTTTGGGGTTATTTAGGGGGAGCTGGGCCATTGTTCAATAATAATAATGTTCGTCTGTCTGTGTGTCAGGAGCTGCTTCAAGGAATACTTCATCCACAAGTTCAGAGCCATGCTGGGTAAAAACAGGATCATCTTCCCTGGAGAGAAGGTCAGCTGGTGTTTATCTCCTCACACACCTCACACTTTATTACCCAAAACAAAACTCTTATGGGCCTCCTATACCTGTGAACCACTTCATTATCCACAGTCACTTTATAAATGACCTATAACTTGTGTCTCACAATGTGTTTTTCATTGTTATTGTTGCCTTTTGTGTTTACTTTTTTAAATTATGTGTAAATGTTGTATTGTTTTGAACAGTTTTTATGTTATTGGCACTACGGACGGAAACTAGCATCCTGCTATAATCCGGCATATTTACATGTTCTTCTGTCCACATTAATGTGCTCTGTCCCATTCAAATAAACAAATTAATAAATACATGTGTCTGTATTTGTAGCAGCTCCATTAACTGTCTGTGTCCTCTCTGTTGGTAGGTGTTGCTGGCTGTGTCCGGAGGTCCTTCATCCTCTTCCATGCTCAGTCAAGTCCAAGAGGTCTGGTGTTTGTCTCTCAATGTCAATTTCGAAAGACTTTATTTATCCCCATAGGGCAAATAAAAACACATAGGCAGCAGCATCAATATCAAGAGGTGTAGAATAAATCATATAAAACTATGTAGAAAAAAATAATACAAACCAAATGATGACGATGATCAGTGCAACCATAAGATATATTGTACACAGTACCAGAGACGTTCTATATTGCCTATGAGGACTTTAATAGTACTCAGTTTATCTGTGTAATCACCATGGAAACTTGTTTCTGCAGTTCACATGTTTTACTGTCAAAGTCCTGATCACAGTGTTTAGGTGGATTGTTCTGCTGCATGCTGGACCATCTAGAATGGTTTACATGGGAGTAGATAGCTGTGGATACAGTCAGAAAATAAATACTTTTTACATTAAAGCAGAACTATGCAGGATTTGGGCTGTAATTATTGTGGCTCAGAGTCACTGTGATGGTTGAGTGACCTGTTATGAAGTGAATGGGGTCTAGGCCAATGCGCTCACCCCCCCCACTGGCTGAAAACCGCACTTGCAAGATCAGTCGTCCGTCTCGGTGTTACAAATCTCGTCAATGGATAGAAGTATCGCGAGAAACTGCCTTACGGCAGTACGAGATAAGAACGCATATGATGTCATGCATGTCACGAATCGTGATTGGTTTGAGTTCGGAAAGTCGGAGGAAACCATGGAAACATGAAATGTTTACTGATGAAGTTCAGCTTGTGGCTAACGGGGAGCTAATGCTAACACAGATACACACACCATGGGTCTTTTATAAGATAATGTAATACATCATGACACACACACACACACCTTCGCGTTTTGGAACCTTTATTCCTGTGTGTGTATGTCTGTGTCTTTGTGCCTGTGTGTGGCTGTATTAGCGTTAGCTCTGTGTTAGCATAGCGTTAGCTCGGTGTTAGCAGGGCTTAGCAAACAGCAGTAAACACAAGCACGTGTAGGGGGGGTGGAGGAGGTGACGCGGCGAGTTTTTTTTTTTGTACGACAGTGACATGTGCCTCCCAGAACTGTGGGGGAGCTCCGGAGAGGGAAAAAAAGAGAAACCAACGAAGGAGCGAGCTATTTCCGGCCGACTTGCATAGTTCTGCTTTAATGTCCCCATGACCTTTCTTCTTAAAGGGATAGTTCACCCAAAATTCAAATTTCACTCATTATCTACTCACCTTCATGTCGACTCAGTTTTTAAGGTTTATTCAGCAGCAATATACTGTATGTTTACTATCTTTTCAAAAGCCTGGACTGCATAAAAGAAGAAAAAACAGGCTTCTGGAACCTTTCTGACACAATGAGCTATAGACTGAGGTTAACTGCTACATTTTAACATTTATCTGCAGACAAATACTGTAGGAGCCTATAAATTAACATACTCCATTATAAAGTGAACTTAAACCCTTCTCAAAACCTGGACTCTCTGTATGTATAAAAGGCGAACAAATGCACATTGCACAATATATATGTAAAAAAAAAAAAATTTCAATTTAAAAATCGTCAAAAAAAATAACGCAATATTTATGTGAATCGATTTTTTTCTCCCACGCCTAATATAAAAATATCTGAGCTGGCGCATCTTGATTGATGGCCACCAGAAATTTGTGATGTCAAAATGGGGTCACGAGCCAAAAAAGGTTGGGAACCACTGTCTAACACCCTAAAATTCCCAAAAGCTTCCGCTGATCTACTGTAAGTGGAAGAATGGATGATTCTTACTAATGGACCAAATGCTGGCCCTGTTTCCTGAATGTTATAATGAAAATGCTGCTTCAAATTCTTGTGTCTATTGCTAATCTGTTGAAATTCTAATACAGTAACTGGAAACACAGTGCAAATCGGTCTTAGCTTCAGTGTCATTAATTAAATGGAAAACCTTTCTCTTCCTCAGGGTCTGAGTCAGAATGCTCACAAGAAGCTGAGGTTCTTACCTGGCATCATTTACATCGACGGTAAATTAAATGGAGCTCATTACTCTTCAGCTCAGCGCATTCATTTTCATAACCAGGCCGAAACATTTTCCACTGACTGTATGTGTGTGTGTGATTGTTCCCAGAGGGTGGAGCTGTAGGTCAGTCTGTGGAGGAGAGGCGGAGGACGGGGGCAGAGCTGCAGGCGCTGTTCACAGCTACAGGGTTCCCCTTCCACATGGTGCCTCTGGAACAGGTGAGTCAGCAGTCAGCAGACAGAGACGACCTGGGTTATCAGTCCATCCATCCGTCCAGATGTGGACAAACTGGACATAGTATCTCAGTAATGTTTTGTTGGAATCAAATTTGTCACATAAATTCACAGGGACACTAAGACAAAATTATTAGATTTTGGTGGCTAAAGGTCAGTGTGATCACGTAAAACATGATTTTCTGTGTGTATGATATAGTATTAAAGGGATAGGTCAACACTTTGGCAAATTGGCCCATTGCCATAATCCATGTAGTTTTAGGAGTAGGTACATTGTTGGTGCAAGCTATTTTTAGAACGGTGGAGCAGATCCACGAGCTGCTCAGAGCTACGCTACGGAGACTAATGGCATTTCTTGGTTTCCCTCATCAAACTCATCAAATACACAATCCAACAACTCCAAAACGCTCTGGTGGACAAGTTGTGACCTGCACATTCACCACACTGAGATAATAACACAACGTTACCAGCCAGAGTTGTTTTAGAGGCAAATGCAGAGACTGCTTGCCGAAAAACTGTCCCAGACGGGAACACACATCAGCTGTTTTGCATGAATTTACCTTTTTGGAGTTGTTGGATTGTGTATTTGATGAGTTTGATGAGGAAAACCAAGAAATCCCATGAGCCTCCGTAGCGTAGCTCTGAGCAGCTCGTGGATCTGCTCCGCCGTTCTGAAAATAGCTTGCACCGACAATTACAGTTTTTCTCGATTGTTTACACACATTTTCTGAAAGCATGCCTCATACTCTCAGAACTCTACACACAAATCCAAAAAAACACACACAATGGGCAAAACCCCTCACTTCTCCTGCAAAATGAAACTTTACATTCAAAACAATGTTATTTCTTCTCAAAATGCTATTTTAGTCTCAAATGACACACACAAACCATCATATGACTAGACATTTATAACAACCAGTTGAACACTGATGTGCTCAGTGTAAAACACTATGATGAATGGAAAACACTTCTACTCCATTCATCATAATGACTTAGGTTTTTGTTTTTTACTGTAACTACAGACAGTACATATATAAATGTGTTGTAAATTTTAGAATATTGTTTTGATACTCAGAACACTCAAATACACGGTAACAAATGAAATGCATGAAGACGCGACCGAGGTGGTCGTGTGACGATGCAGCCGTGCTGATCTGACCACAAAAGACAAAAAAAAAGAGTCAGTCGGGGTCAGCTGGTTTACGGCCGAACAATTTTGAAAGACTGAACACATAATTTTGATGGGATAAGAGACTACTGGAACATGTGGCTCACCTAGTAGAGCAGCACTCTTTGTAGTCAAAGACTTGTTCTAGTCTAGGTTCGAATCCCTCTATCAACATGCAATTTTGGTGATCAATGCATTTTCTTTTGTCATCATCATTATGATCACTGCTATATACTGTATATGTATGTGTGTTTGTGTTGTGTGGCCTCTCTCTCCGTTTGGTTTCTCTCTTTTTGGTGTCAGTCCATCACTGTTGTGTTGCCCTTGTTTGCTAAAGCTCTGATTGCTAATTGTAAAACTGTGTGACAGGTGTTTACCCATGTGATGAGTCAGTGTGAATAGTAGGGAAACTAACTTTAGAATTTTGAATAACAGTGTGTTACTCATGAACACAAGAGATTTTCTTCATGAAAATTGTGCCAAATGGAGAGAATTGTGTGTAGTGTTTTGAAAAAAGTGTGTTATAGAACTGCAAATTGAGTGTAAAGCAGGAATTGTGCTTGTAGTTTAGCAGATTTGGTCAAGGGAGTTGGTGCATGAGTTAGATGTTGAGGCCTTTGTGTCTCAAGTACCAAAAATTGTGTGTAAACAATCGAGAAAAACTGTAAAGTTAACGAACCTACACCTAAGACTCTAGGGATTATGGCAATGGGCCAATTTGCCAAAATGTCCCTTTAAATTAAACTCTAAATGTCCCTTTATCCCTTTAAATAGAAATATCTCGAGAACTCTCAAGGAAATCCCATCATATTAAGCGGAAACATTCATTAGTACGTTAGGACAAGCTAATTACACAAAAGTCAAGGGCAGTGTGACCTCACAAAACACTTGATAACTCTTGATAAACAAGAATACAGTCAGAAAATAGTCTGAGTGGAGCAGATATACGACCATGAGGAGCTGATTCTAGTTTTTATTCTTTTTTTAAAAGTATTTTTTGGGCCTTTTTTGCCTTTTAATGTACAGGACAGTCGAGAGAGAGACAGGAAATGGGAGGCAGAGAGGGCGGAATGACACACAGGATAGGACCGCTCGGTGTGGGATTTGAACCGGGGTCGCCTACAGTGAGGACTATAGCCTCAATACATGGGGCAGGTGCTCTACCAACTGAACTAAACACCGCCCCTAGTTTTTATTCTTAATAGTGGGGCGGATTAGCTAAAGTGGAGTTGTTCACTTTGTAGCCCCTAACCAAGCATGAAATCCTTTAGCGCCGCGATCAGCAGTGTTAGGTGAGGTCCAAATAAAAAACTGTGTTTTTCCTGCACTTTGAAGGGCTGGAAATATTTATATTATAGTGAAAATGCGAACTGTGTATGGCCGTGGCAGTAAAACCCTTGTAATGCGTGAATAAATGAATGATAATATAAACTGCCGTTTCTTTTGGGTCTGTTCACAACACTGTATGTATTGTAAATCTCTGGGCAGGGCTGATTATGGGCTGGCGTTTACAACGAGGTAGAGCTTGTAAGGATCGTGCGTTCTACTGCAATAAAGCAACGGGGCTATTTCTAGATCATGTGGGTAGCGCCCCCACTTTAAAAAAAATGCTACTATCCCTTTAAATGTGTCTCCTCTCAGGTTCTGGATTTCACAAGAATTGTCTATTGTGGTGACAGAAGCGGCAACATTGGTGGAGGTGTACAATCAGCGGTGGATCAGTTTCAAACATTTTGGTTTTTAAGGACCCAGCAGATGCTCCTACTTTGACGCCACAGGCCAGGACCAGGGTCAGGACCTAATGTCCAGGACCAGGGTTTTTTTGCCAGGACCAGGACCAGGACCAGGACCAGGACCAGACGAAAACGGCCAATTTCATAACTCCTAAACCAACATCTGCTGCAGCAGATGATTTATTGACTAATCCGCCAAGCCACAGGGGATGCACATTGTTGGGGGGGCACACTCAGGTCAGGCAGAGGACTGAGGAGGGCCCCGTTGCTCATTCCATGATAAAACCAATTCACGATCCTTACAAGCTGCTCTCCTCTGACATCCAAAGGTGACTAATCAGGCTTTTGAGGCGAAGAGATACAATACATCAGTCGCTTTGGTATTCTTAAAAGGGCAGTTTATGAAAGTTAATCATAACTTTTAGTTCAACCTCCACAAATGTAGTCTTTGTCCACGGCCAGCTAGGGGGCAGTTTCTCCTTTGAGGTGTCCCAATATGCAGATTTGCTTTTGAAACATGTTTCAGTTGCTTTCATACACACTCTGCTGTTTTACAACATTTCATTTGTTTATGTCATGTCAGTCAAAGTGAACTATACTGAATAGTCTTTCCCTAAAACTAATTGAGTCCTCATTTCATTGCTTGAGTCATTACATACAAGGGATAGTTGAACTAGTTTCAAAATCTGTTTAAACTGGGGTTGTATAAATGTTGGGAGATAGCACTGTGAATTAATTCACGTATCAAACTCCGCCCAGTAAGGTTAGCCGCCCGCCGATCAGTAGTTGGTATTGGACAGTCCAAATAAACAATCTGTGTTTTCCTGCACTTTGTCAGGCTGGAAAAAAATTAAGATACAGTAGGGCAATGGAACTGTGTACATTTTTTTCAGGTAGACTCTTCGGTTTAGGCCGCGAAAATAGGCCCGTTTATGTAAAGTTGTACCAAAGAGTGTTGTAAATCTCCGTTGTAGGGCTATTATGTTTTTTCTTTGCACAACGCTGTGAACAAATCGAATTGCAGAGAGTCATTACTGTACTGCAATTAAATGTGAAACATAGGGGCTATTTGTAGATCATACAACCACACTTAAAAAAAAATGCTACTATCCCTTTAAATGTGTTTCTCACATGGATCTGTACTAGTTCAGTGTGGTGACGTGCTGTCTGGCAGCCTCAGCGTAGTATCATCACTTTTGCGCCTACAAAGCAGCTTAGAGAATAAAGTGTCCTGATGAAAACGGCAGCAGCAGCAGCAGCATTTGACTCCTCTCTGTTCACAACCAGGACCAGGACCTGTCAGGACCAGACCATTTTGACGACACTGACAGTTTCATTGAGTCCAACACGCACCTGCTTTTGCAGCAGGGATGGACAACCCTGAGCAAGTGACGCGCTGCAGGTTATCACTCAGGTCAGGCAGAGGACTGAGGAGGGCTCCATGTACATCCTGATAAAACCAATCACAGCAGCTTTACACTCTGCTCTCCTGACATCAAACCACACGATCAGATACAGAGGAGGCGAAGAGAGATTAAGATTAAGATTAAGATTAAGATTAAGATGGGCCTTTATCGTCTCCTAGAGTGGAGGAATTGGTCTTGGGCAATTGAGAGATAAAGACACAGATACAGACAATAAACAGATATTTGCCGCTACACACAATAAAAAACATATAGCCAACGCACAAATACATCAAATGGGATGCCCCCTACTACACCACTCACATCCCCGACCACACACACCTCATCCCTTTGCTGTTCCACCCACACTCACACATACAAACTCACACCAACCCATCCATGAGATCCCTCCTCACTCACACACCTCTACTCACACAGCCACACACACACTAACATTCCCCAGTAGTAGTATTCCCCATTCAAATAAAAAAAGCACGACATTACACACCGCACTAATAGAGTTTCTGGCGACCCAGAAATGTGTGATTTGACATCAATTAAGATGCGCCAGTTCAGATTTTTTTTTTTGTAAGTATATTTTTTGGGCATTTAGGCCTTTATGGATAGTACAGTTGAGACAGACAGGAAACGGGACTCGAACCAGGGCCGACTGCAGCGAGGACTGTGCCTCTACACATGGGGCGCCCGCTCTAACCACTACGCCACTACTATGCTGCATTTTATTTGAACTCGATTTATGTTAGAGAAAGTGAGAATACAGTTGTTTAAAACACGCGCTGCTGTTATGCATGCGCGCTTCTCTGTGGTGTGTATGTGTGTGAGAGGATGCGGCCATCGTCTGACGGGGCGGGGGGCGGCGGCGGCGGCGAATATCGCTACATTTTTTTTTTTTTACGACGTTAGTTTAGGCGGCAGCTCCGCCTTAACAGGAAAGCGCTGCGGGAAACCCTGGTGTTTTAAATTATAATTTAAAAAATATATAATAATTTGTGAAAAAATACATATTTACCAGTAATTTTTTTTAATCAATTACTAGACATTTCAGGCGACCCCATTTGAATTCTTGGTGACCCCGCATGGGGTCCCAACCCCAAGGTTGAAAAACACTGGCTTATAGTGATAATCAATAAATACCCCCACCACCACCAAACAAACAAAGAAAAACACGTCCACCCACACACACACACTGCTGCTGCCGCTCTGGCTTCACCTCTGACTGTGAAGTGAGTGGATGTAGATAACAACATGTCCCATTGATGTTCAGCTTTCAGATTTATTCTGTGATAAAAACTCAGGCTCAGTCAGTGTTATCAGTTCTCTCAGTCTCAGCCCCCCTGCCCCCCCCCCCCCCCACCACCTCACTGTGTGTCTCTCCACAGGCATCATCTGCTGGTGCACACAGCTCGCACTGAGGGATACAGCAAAGTGATGCTGGGAGACAACTGCACCAGAGTGGCTGTGAAGCTGCTGACCAGCATCTCACTGGGCAGAGGAGCACAGCTGGCCCAGGACACGGTGTGTGTGTGTGTGTGTGTGTCATAGACTGTAAAAAGAATGGACGTAGCACCGTGACGTCACCCATTGGTTTGGGGGAGTCTGTTTTGTGTCTCTACTACGGGGGTTTGAGCCGCGCCATGTTGGATTCTACTTGCCATATTTGGAGCGGTGCGGCCGTTGGCCGGCCGAGAGTCCGCCCACTGGCCTCGAAGCAGCGGTCTCCGGACCTGTCACTCAACGGTTCCGCGCCCTGATTGGCCAGAACTTTAAACCTAATAATAGTAAAACGGTAGAGTTTAAAAAAAATTCACCCCCCTCAGAGTGTGTGCGGGGGTAGAAACTATCGGATGAGACCAAAAAAATAAAATGTACCAGGCTGTAAATATGTTTTTTAAAGCTGTAAAATCGGCTATTTTAACATGGGGCTCAATTGGAGTTGCTCCCTTCTGGAGCCAGCCCCCAGCGACAGCCCAGGGGATTGCAGTTTGTTGAACACGGAAGTGAGCTTCACTCCTCAGACCGACAACTGCCCCCTTGGTGTGTCTGCACAGATGAACAATAGAGAGAGATAAACACAACTGTGTGTGTGTGTGTGTGTGTGTGTGTGTGTGTGTGTGTGGGTGTGTGTGTGTGTGTGTGTGTGTGTGTGTGTGTGTGTGTGTGTGTGTACAGGGTTTCTCAGACTCCAGGTACGGTGACATCATACTAGTGCGACCAATGAGGGACTACTCAGCCAAGGAAATAGGCTACTACAACCACATGTTCAGAGTTCCCTCTGTTTTCATCCCAGGCCTGGACACTAAGGTGAGATCAGCAGGGATTCATGATTGTTTGATTGTTGTTACCATGACAACTGGGCACTCGTATCAGAAGATGAACATCAATCAATCAATCAATCAGACTTTATTTATAGAGCACTTTTCATACAAAAGATATGTAGCACAAAGTGCTTTACATGATAAAAGCAGACAAAACAAAGCAAAAATAAAAACCCAAAGTAACGCAGATACACGCGTGCGCACACACACACACACACACACACACACACCCACAACACACTCACACACTTTATAAAGCTTTAAAGGAAGGCAACTGAAGCGCTATCTTACTCTACAATTTGCCGTGAGGAAACACTAGGGACTGGATAAAACAAAATAATTAAATGAAATGATAAAAAATAACTAAAATTATACCGTAAATATGCTAAGACTAAAAAGATTAAAAGTAAAAAATGAATACAGAACAAAATAAAATAAAATAATAATAAATAAATAAAAATTTAATAAACAGTAAAAATCGATAAATGCAATAAAATGATAGGAAAACTAATAAAATAGTAAAACCTATAAGTAAAATCTAATCAAAAGCCAAGCTAAAAAGGTGTGTTTTAACTCTGCTCTTAAAAATGTCCACATTTGCAGCTGCTCTCAGGTCTTCAGGAAGGCTGTTCCACAGTCGTGGGCCGTAATGACAAAAGGCTGCTTCACCATGAGTTTTGGTTCTGACTTTAGGTATTAATAAAAGGCCTCTATCTGAAGACCTGAGAGTTCTGGATGGCTCATAAGTTAAAAGCAAATCTGACAGATAGGAAGGACTAAGACCACTAAGAGCTTTAAAAACCAGTAAAAGAATCTTAAAATCGATCCTGAAGCACACAGGTAACCAATGCAGGGACTTTAAAATCGGTGTAATGTGAGCTCTCTTTCTGGTCTTCGTTAGCAGTCGTGCAGCTGAGTTTTGGAGTAGTTGTAACGGTTCAATATTCTTTTTAGGAAGACCGGAAAGAAGAGCATTGCAATAATCAATCCTACAGGTAATAAAAGCATGGATTAGTGTCTCTGTGTTGGCTCGGGAAATGGACGCACTTTAGCAATATTTTTAAGATGGTAAAAACCGTTCTTAGTGGTTTGTCTGATGTGGCGTTCAAAGGTTAAGTTTGAGTCGAAGACCACGCCTAGGTTCTTAACATTCTCTGATGGGTTAAGAGACAGTGCTTCCAGTTTAAAATTCAGTTTTTCTCTCAGTGCTTCAGGACCGATAACCAGTACCTCCGCTTTGTCCTGGTTGAGCTGTAAAAAATTTTCTGCCATCCATGACTTAATGTCTAAAATGCACTTAAAAAGGGCATCAATTGGCCCTGTATCATCAGGAGACACGGCAATGTAAAGCTGCGTATCATCCGCATAACTGTGGAAATCAATGCCGTGTCTCCTGATGACATCGCCAAGTGGCAGCATGTAAAGGTTAAAAAGGAGCGGACCCAAAATTGATCCTTGGGGGACACCGCAATTCAATTTATAGCTCCTAGATGAATATTCATTAAAAGTTACAAAGAATTCTCTGTTGTTAAGATAGGATTTAAACCAGTTAAAACAGTACCAGATATGCCAACCAAGCTAAAAAGTCGATCTAAAAGTATTCCATGGTCAACAGTGTCGAAAGCTGCACTCAAATCTAATAAAACCAGGACTGACAGCTTCCTCATGTCCAGGTTGCATCTGAGGTCATTTACAACTTTAACTAGTGCAGTCTCAGTACTATGGTTAGCTCTAAAACCAGACTGGAGTTTCTCGTGGATACCTTTGGACATGATAAAAGTATTCAACTGTTTAAAAACAAGTTTCTCTAAAATCTTACTTAAAAATGGCAGATTGGATACTGGTCTGTAATTGTTAGGGTCTAAAACATCTAAACCATTCCTCTTCAGAAGGGGCTTAACCAGCGCGGTCTTGGAAGCAGTAGGAAAAACACCCATCTGAAGGGAATAATTTACAATGGTCAATAAATCCTCAGCTAAAAAGTCATAGACCATTTTAAAAAAGGAGGTGGGAATGGGATCTAAAAAGCAGGTTGAGGGTTTTAGTTGTGAAACAACTTTACCAAGGATTTCAGCATCAACCAGGACAAAACTTTCTAGTGTTTCCCCACATGCAAAGACGAGCTCTAAGTGCAGATTCTTGGCTATGTTTGCTGGCTGCTGTTGAACTAGAGCCAATCTAATATTGTCGATTTTGTCACTGAAATGGACTGCAAATTCCTCACATCGCTCACTCGATGGTAAGTTATTAATATTGTCCAAAACAGGGTTGATGAGACGGTCGATGGTTGAGAATAGTATCTTAGGGTTGCCTCGGTTGTTGTTGATCAAATTTGAAAAGTAGGACTGTCTTGCATGTTTAATGGCCTTGTTATAGGTGATTAGCTGTTCATGGAAAATTTGGTAGTGAATAGTTAAATTACTTTTTCTCCATTTCCGTTCAGCTATACGACATTCTCTCTTTAGCTGTTTGATAATTTCATCTTTCCAGGGAGGGTTTGGTTTAGATTTGATCTTTCTTACTTTTAGTGGGGCAACTTTTTCAAGCGTTGACTTAAGTTTACTGTTAAAATGGTCAACAAAATCACAAGAAGAAGGTAAAACGTTGGAAGGAGTGTCTTGTAAAATATTTATAAAATTTGCAGTCACTTCAGGAGTAAGATAGCGCTTCCCTACAGTTTTTTCTGAAATGTTTTCCTGGTTAAAACCACTGACATTAAAAAAAACACAATAATGATCAGAGATACCTATATCCACAATAGAGGAAATGTTGGCAGAAAGGCCATGAGTTATAATGAGATCTAACGTGTGGCCTCTATTGTGTGTAGGTTGGGTTACATGCTGGATAAAATTCATACAGTTAAGCATATTTAAAAATTCTGAAGCAAGTGAGTCTGATTGATTATCTGTTCCCAGGCACCAATACTTAATAAATTTGGGAAACAAGTTAGTCTATACCATATACTCACTCTGTTACTGCATCAGTCCGCTCATATTACACTTATGTTTGAATGGAAAGCAGGTGCAGATCAACATGTGTCTGTCACTACAAACAGGAAACACAAATGTATACAAGCATACAGACATTTTCAAATAAACATATAAACATACATATACCAAGACCGTAACTAAAAATAAATAATAGAATAACAATATATTCACATACAAACATACATAAAACTCCAACCATCAGACAAAGTGTGTGTGTGTGTGTGCGTGCTCCACAGACAACAGATAAAGCCAGTATCCAGCGTCTGACGGAGAGCTTCGTCACCAAGCTGCAGGCGGACTTCCCCTCCACCGTCAGCACCATCTACAGGTCAGTGGCACCGTCTACACACCGTCTACACACCGCCTACACACCGCCTACACACCGTCTACACACCGCCTACACACCGTCTACACACCGCCTACACACCGTCTACACACCGTCTACACACCGTCTACACACCGTCTACACACCGTCTACACACCGTCTACACACTGTCTACACACCGTCTACACACCTCCACCTCCAGCTCTCCTTCACTGCATAGAATGGACGTTGGAGGTTACAGAAACAGAGTGTGTACCGTGTTTTGGAAGCATGAGCTGATCCCAGAGCTGCTGTGTGTCCTGTAGGACCAGTGAGAAGCTGCAGACAGCCTGCAAGAACTCCACAGCCCAGCAGGCCGACAGGTGTCTGCTGTGTCTGTGTGCCCTGGACACTGCTGTTGGTGAGTGCTGCGAGGAACCACTCCCTCTCTGTCTTATATATATATATATATATATACACACACACACACACACACACACACATGTAGAGCTCTAGGGCTCTGACAGGTGAGCGGTAGTCCACTAGGAGCTTCAGCTGGAGAGCACAGAGGTCAGGACAGACAGACAGGCTTTAAACACAGCAAAAGGCTCAATAATGTGATCCCAGTGTCAAGTGGTTTAACTGGTATTTTTCATAAAAATCTGACTGTATGCAGGAAAATAAAGTAGCTCAGTGGGTTGAGCAGGCGGAGGAGGATTAGGATTCATCTCAGAATTCTGACTTTAATCTCAGAATTTTTTTAACCCCCCAAAAAAGTCAGAGTTCTGAGAAAAGTCAGAACTCACTTTTTTCCCCACAGTGGCCCTAATCCTCTTCTGTACACCCCATATACAGAGGCAAAAGTCCTCACTGTAGCTGGCCCCGGTTCGAATCCCCCAGTGTGCTCTTTGCTGCGTGTCATTCTCCCTCTCTCTGCCTCCCCATTTCCCGTCTATCCCTACTGCCACCCCCCCCCCCTAAAAAAATAAATAAATAATAATTTTTAAAAAAAGTTGAATAAATGTAATTCACTTTACTGTTTCTTGACAAATTTGACATCATTTGTTGCATTATTTAGTAAAGAAGCTGTAGTTGTAGGATAGGTCCTGCTCAGTGTTTACAAAATGCATCAACATTTTAATACAGAAATGGAGCAACAAAAATCAAAAATCAATTAATTGTTTTCAGAAGAAAGTATATTTCTCTAAGTATACTTAGATCCACTGTAGGTGGATCAAATATTTCATATTCATCATTTAAGTCTTTTAAAAAAACTCTTCAAAAAAGGGTTTTAAATGACTTCAAACCAACATGAATACAAAATATACACTGTAACAAATCTGATGCTTTTAAAACAGTTTTAAAGATATTCTTACCATCCCTCATTCCTGACTGACCCAATAATTAAACTAAAACATGTACCTAAACTCTCTTCCTTTGTCTCCGTCTCTTCTGTCAGAGAACGCCTCAGCCTTTCAGTCCACGCTGACCTCAGAGCAGCTCTCCCAGAAGAAATCTTCAGGAGCCACCAGGACTGAGACTCCGATACCAAACCCAGGTACAGTCCACGTTTCTCCTCCAGTCCAGAATACAGATCAGTATCTTTTATGAACATTGGTGTTGGTTATGACTTTGTATTTGAATCCAACAGTATGCCAGTCTGGTGGTATTTGTGTGAGGGCAGCGATCCTCTGCAGGGGGCGTTTCAACACTCACCTCTTCATAAAACCTTTTTCCTCTGTTTGTATTAAAGCTGCAGTGGAGCGCGGACCGGCTGCTCCCGCGGGACAGTGCTGCTCCTCTGGAGGAGCAGAGGATTGTGGGAGAGCAGAGCGAGGAGGAGGCTGCTGCTCGGCTGCCAAGTGAGTGCTGAGGGATTTATGTCTCTTAATTTGGGCCGTGATTAATCTGTGGTAATGAGGGACTCACACAGACACAACACAGACACTGTGTTGTCAACAAGCTAATTCCAAACACGTGGGTTTTAAACAGGACGGGGGCTCAGCTGCTGATGATCACAACTGTGAAGGACAATGAGAATCCATGATGATTTATTGATGATTGTCCTCAGTCATCTTTGAGTTTAACTGAAGATATCATAGACTTTTTTTAGGTTTAAAGCCCCAGTGTGTAACTTATTTGGCTTTTTATTAGAAAAAATCAAATATTGCTTATATGTATTTCACTGAAGTGGAATCACACTGGCCTACAAATGAAAGCTTTCTGGTACCTTAGAATGAGTTGTTACAAGTCGTTACAAATACATAAGTGGGCGACGCACCGAACCGAGGCGGCCATGTTGCATCGCCATTTTTTACATTGAGTGGCAGCGTGACCGTAGGTAACCATAGAAACTCAGCGGAGCTGTGGGCTCGGCCTGTTAAAACTGTCACCACTGTGTAGTGTGAGGAAGGACGGAGGCACTGGTGTTGCATTCAGGTGCAGTCAGAATTCAAATTTCACTCATTATCTACTCACCCTCATGTCGACTAAGAGCTGTGAGAATTTTCAGAGTCGTGCCTTCTCTGAGTTACGGGGGGTCCGCGCAGCAGTATTTGTCCATATAATGGTTGTCAATGGATACCAACTTTCTTCGTCCAAAAAGACACACCAAAAAACATCCAAATACCTCCATAGTGCTCGTCTGTAATGTCCCTCTTGTATTGAAGCCCCGACATGAGAAATTAAATAAGTCTATATTTTAAGCTTGTTTGTAGCGGAAGCTCCCAGTGTCTCAGTTCACTGCTCTTCCTGTGTCAGTGCAAATCTCGCGGAACAATTTCTCATGTTGGGGCTTCAATACAAGAGGGACATTACAGACGAGCAGCATGGAGGTATTTGGATGTTTTTTGGACGAAGAAAAGTGGTATCCATTCATAACCATTATATGGACAAATACTGCTGCGCGGACCCCCCCGTAACTCAGAGAAGGCACGGAGGACTCTGAAAATTCTCACAGCTCTTAGTCGACATGAGGGTGAGTAGATAATGAGTGAAATTTGAATTTTATTTTTGAACTATCCCTTTAAGTATCTGGAGGCAGAGTGTCCTCTTCTTTTGGAAATCAAAATAAGGTCAACCTACAGTAACCTAACCACTGTTTCCTGTGCTGTGGTTGTCCCAGGGAGCCAGAGAGCAGCGAGCTGAAGAGGCTGCTGTGTTACAGCTGTCAGCTGACCGTCAGAGACATGGTGAGTGGAAAACACAGGAACATCCTCAATTCTAAACTTTTGCAAAATCCCGTCTAGATATAAAACTGGATACGATTAGTCTCAATCTCCTGCATGTTTTCACATTTTTCAAGTGAGAAGTAACAGATGTGACATTACAGGCCTGTCTGAGCTGCTTTGTGTTTTCCTCCTAGTCGTCAGTGGAGCGTCTCCCTCAGTACATCCTGTCAGAGGCTCAGAGGAGACACAGGAGGTGAGGAGTCTGTTTGCTTCATTGATGATCTTCTAACCTCTTCATCTGACAGCATCACCAAACACATCGGTGCTCAACAGACTGAGCTGTGATGTCAGCTGTGCTCACCTGCAAGACGCTCCATCGCTCAGAGAGAAGAGACGGAATATCTCTTTTATTTCTTGTGTTGTGTTGTGTTGTGTTTTTGCAGGTCACAGATGAGGGAGGAGATCAGTGAGTTCCTGCTGGAAGATGGTGATGAAGGCAGTTAGAGGGCGGAGCCACTTCACCTCCAGATCTCCACCCCGTACATTAGATATTATATTTCAACAAATATACATAGGTATTTTTACACAAGCAGCCACAAATCATCTGTACAACAACCAGCGAGAACGAGACTCAAAACAGTTTGGAGTTTTCAGCCACAGCACAGGGGTTCAAAATATCACTGACAAGATTTCACTACTTTGGAAAGTTAGCACAGCAACAGTCACTTTCATTTCTTTTTATAAGAACAATCGTAAGATAAAGAGTCAGACTACAGTGCTCATGTTACTCCCACTCCCAACTGTTGGTTGAACATAGAAAATATCTTCCATGTTAATGTTGTTCATCATCCTGTCAGTGTGGAATTCAGTGGCTGGTGAAACCTGAAGTATGGAGAACTGATAACATATCAGTGAGATTTTGTATTTGTAATTGTTGTTATAAATAAAGTTTTTATTTAAAGCTGCATTCAAGTCTTTAAAATGTTGTGATGAATAACTTATTATTTTCCTCAGTGGAAAATTCATGACTGAACCACTGAGCTGTGCTTGGGTCATGCATCTTCCTGCATGTTCAGAGTTAAAACTTTATTTATATAGTAACATACTGGCTTTTAGAAGAGCCCTTCCACTGTATTGGTGACTCGGTGCCATACAAATAAAACTGTATCTCCCTAGGACCACTAACCTCTCTGATCCTGGTTATCAACTGGCTCAGTTTACTCTTTCAGCTATGAACACTTTAAATGGACGAGTGAATGTTATTCATATCAGGCCTGTCAACATTAAGTGTTGGGTGACTGAGAATGTAATGCTGAGGCTCATGGGAAATAAGGTTGTTATTGAAAGTGATATTTTGAAGTAGAATAAATACATTTAATAGAAAGTTAGCATGTTCCTCAGAAAAGTGGAAGTAGTTCAACCTGAAAAATGGAGTGTGCAAGTGATGTTTGAGCTCATGTGTCAACTGTCGAGAGCTCAACTATTATGACTTCAAAGCTGAGGTGAGATTGTTTTAACTGTAAACGAAACATAGGAAATATATGTAATACTGGTAATATATATATATTCACTATATTCTAGTTTTGGAGATTGCAGAATTTTAGGTTTTCATTATATGCAAGTCATAATCATTACTATTATAATATAGTATATATAAGAGTTTTACTGTTTGAATTGAACTACTGAAATAAATGAGCTTTTCCATGTTGTTCTAATTCATTGAGATAGAGTACATCTGTACATAATGCTAGGTCTGTTTAAAAACACTCATACTTTACAAAACATGACTGAAAGAGTGTACAGTGAACTCTTAAGGTACTGAATTTAAGTATGCATTAGCTTCAGGGATGGACAAACTAATATCATTTGATGACATTGTTTCACTGAAGCATGATTCAACTGTTTGACAAAGTATTTTAATTGTAGATCACAAACCTACAGTATAGCACCTGCAGTCAGTCATTTGAATATGGAATGAAATCCATGTAGACTAATGTTCAGCACTACTCTTTAACCCATTAACCACTTTGGAAACACATTTCTCAGTCTGACATGCTTCATCAGGCAAGAAAAAGGGATTAAAAAAGTTTCCTAATCACAGAAAGTGCAGTTTTATTGAAAAGACATTGTTGAGAGACAAACGTTACTAAAGGCCTACAACAATATTCACACACAAGTATTTACAGAATGAGAATTCACAATGGGTATGACTGTGTTTGTATGTTTAGTCAGTTATGTGTTTTTAGATGTTGTTGATGCTGGCAGAGGGCAGAGTAGACTTGTCCAGGTCATCGAAGTATGGGTGGGTCATGGCTTCCCGTGCCGAGATCCTCTTGGGAGGATTGTAGATCAACGTTTTCTATGGCAGAGAAGAAGAGCCAGTTTAATGTACATCAACATTATGTGATCAGTCTATAGTTTATTCTAGTATAGTATAGTCAGTTTATAGTAGTCTAATGGAGTACTCCCTTACATAAATGACCAACAATTTGTCAACAGAAATAAACAACCTCAGCATTTAGTTGTTAACAATATGGCTCGAATAGGAAGGAACTGCACCAGGCTATGTGATATTTATGATGCAGACACATAAGATTTCTAGTTGAGGTACATGTTTGTTACTTCACAGATCTAAAGTTGAAGACATAAAGTAGTCCTTACTGCCAGGAGGTCCAGGCCATTCTTATCCAGGTTCTTCACCATTGATGACAGGTTCCCAGACTTCCATTTGGGGAAAGTGTTTTTGTAGTCAGGGAGGCTCTCTACCTCCGGCCACACATCATTGTTGGGGGTTCCCAGAGTCCTGGAAAGTAAAAGACAGAGGGATTCAAACATGGTCCTACAGGAACCTCATGAGGAAAAGCCACATCTTGACCCCAGCACCACACTGGAGCAACCGGGACCTGCTCCTGTTGACACTCAGCTGGTTTAACTTGTGAACCATTTTGTTCACACAACGCCATCATCTTTAATATTAGGATGATGGACAGACTTTATTTGATCTGAAATGTGTTGCCTATAAATACTTTGTGGCAGATGTGGAAACTGAAAGACTTACTGTTGACCTCAATGACTTTACATCTCTTAACTCACAACTAACAGAGGTTTAACTGAACAGGCGTCAGTGTGGTCTGATGCCTCTACCTGAAGATCCTGAACAGCTGGTCGATCTCCGAGTCTCCGTGGAACAGAGGCTTCTTGGTGGCGAGCTCAGCAAAGATGGTTCCGGTGCTCCACACGTCCACGGGGGTGGAATACCGGGGTGAGCCCAGCAGGACCTCTGGAGCGCGGTACCACAGAGTTACAACCTGAGAACACACACACAGGTTGTCATTTTAAAGGCTTTCTGTTTGTCGATGTCTCCTTGTGTGGTGGTGTGTGGGTGGATTCTCACCTCGTGGGTGTACACCCTGACAGGGACACCGAAGGCCCGGGCCAGGCCAAAGTCTGCCAGTTTGATAACTCCCTTGTTGTCAATCAGGAGGTTCTGGGGTTTCAGGTCCCGGTGGAGGACTCGACGACAGTGACAGAAATAAATGCCCTCCAAGATCTGGTACAGGTAGCTCTGGAAGACAGACACATGGTTTGTGAGATGGAGTAGACCAGCCAAGAAGAATAGCAGCAACAGTTTTAGATCAATTATATTTTAAGGTGTCTTGATACAATCAACAATGGCTGCCAGTTGTTAGCAGAAGAGCATGTGAGGAGGAAATACACAAGTTCTACAGTTATCATACTGATATGAAGCAGCAACGCAAAAATAATGTTACAACTTAGGTGGACTGCACAGAGCATTTATTCATTCACAAACACACCTTGACCAGCATGGGCTCCATGTACTGGCCAGAGGGGATAGAGTCCAGGTACTTCTTCAGGTCCATGGACAGGAACTCGAAGATGAGGTAGAGACGAGACTCCTGCATCAGGACATCAAGGAGCCTACACACACACGCACACACCCATACTGGCTTAGTTCAAACTGTAATTCATTGCTTCCCTACACTCTGGCTCTTTCAGGGTTCCTACACATTTCATACTTTTTCCAGACCCTAATTTCCAGATTACTCTGTAAAAAAAATTCAAATAATTTGTGACATTTAGGTAAATAGATGTGTATCATGTAAATAAAATTGTGTAATTAATTTGATTTATTCTGAATTCATATGCCATTCTGTCATCAAACTGTAGGTACAATAGTGCAAACAAAATAATTAACCCAAACAATTTCAGATAAGACCAAACCCAGACATGTATTAAGATAAATATATTTCTATACAATATTTTCCATTTTCCATACATTTTCAGACCTGGAAATGTATAAAATCCATTCTTTTCCATACTTGCGTATGAACTCTGCTCTTATAATACTACAATGTGAATGATTTGGCTGCAACACGGTGTGTGAGGTGATCAAATATGGATATGTGCAAAATCTGGGTGACAGAGGATGCTGCCCTGTTTGTTAAAATGGGTTATACAGATAAACTTGCCTTACTTCCTCTCTTCATTAAGCTGTATCTTCAAATAGAGGGAGTAATGTCGGTTCAGCTTCCCCATATTCATGTTTTCCCGGACACAACCCCGGGTAATGGTGATGGCTCAAATATGAAGCACTGTCAGCCAATCAAAATAGTGAGAACCGATTCTACTCCTCTTCCTCATGCTGTTGGCATCGTACTACTCTACATGGTCATTAACTGTCTCTGTTTCATCACATCAGGTGTTGTGGTCACCTCATTAAAACTGGATTTGGAACGTTTACAGCTCACGGTGTCATGGTGAGATTATTTTTGAGATGCATAGATTAAAAAAAAGAAGAAGGTGTGGATGGAATGGAATGGTGCTACTGTCAGCCATACTGGTCTATGCTAAGTGATATGTGACAGTAGAACAGCAGTAGCAGACCATCAGCCAGTTTTGAACTTTGGCGCTGATTTTATTTTGATTCCCGTTTCACTGGGATGTAATGCAACAGCTGTTTTCCAGATAGACACAGACGGCAAGCAAGGAAACGTCACTTCCGGTTAGGGCCGTGGGGGAAAACAAACCGTGTCCCCCATACACACTCATGCAAAAACGCGGCATTTTAAACCTTTGTCAAAGGCTTTTTCGCCGTCCTGTCTTAGTTTTAATCACATGTATATGCTGACAGAGAGCTATATTTTTAGAAACTCATCACGATCTGGGTCGATTGTTGTCCGTACATTTAAAAATATTAGGTATTTCACAGTCAGTCATATTTGTCTTCCCCCACGGCTATGAGGCTCTCTTAGTCGCCGCCGGCCGGCTTTAGACACTCGTAGACACTGCCTGAGTTATTGTGTATTATTTTGCACCGCAAATAAATTCAAAAACCACAACCTGAACTTTTATATCGGAACTTCGCTCATCTTCTCCAAACGTGTAACGCTCTGACCGGAAGTGAAGGTTGCCGACCCTGCTGACTCGGTGTAGGCTATGGCTGTGAAAACTTTATATTTTAAGATGTACGGACAGCAATCGACCCAGATCGTGATGAGTTTTCTAATATATAGCTCTTTGTCAGCATATACATGTGATTAAAACTAAGACAGGACGGCGAACAAGCGTTTGACAAAGGTTTAAAATGCCGCCTTTTTGCATGAGTGTGTATGGGGAAAACGGTTTGTTTTCCCCCACAGCCCTAACCGGAAGTGACGTTTCCTTGCTTGCCGTCTGTGTCTATACCATTAACTTTTTATATGGAAACTCATTTGACTTTTAGGATCCCGTAACCTGACGGTTCACAGGCACACGGTCTGCTGCGTACAAAGCGGGCGTACCGTACAACGTTGGGATGCTTCAGCTCTTGAAGCAAACAGACCTCCCTCACAGCGGTGCTGGGAACACCCTCCTCCTCACTCTCCAGGCGGATCTTCTTCATGGCCACAACCTGCCCTGTGACCTTGTGTCTGCCCTTATACACCACCCCATAGGTACCTGGAAAAGAGTTACCAATGAAGGTCTGATCAAATGTAGCAGAGTCACACGGGCACTACAAAAACATTACAGCCATGATATTGTAAATGTTTTAATAATATTATTGTTTAATAATAAACAAATATCCGTATACATACAGATATGCACTGTTCATTCTTCTTTTTTATTGGTTGCCATTGCACTATTGTATTATATTTTAAAAATCTACTACCACCTTCTCTTGTTTTCAAATATTACTCCTTTTATATTCTTGTATCTTTATTTGTGTTATGCAAATGACCAAAGGTACGTAAGAATTTCACTGTAATTACTTGTAATTATATGTGACAAATAAAGTTGAAACATCTACAAGGGTAATGAAGGGTGCTGAGTTGTCAGTGTAATTTTACTTCCATAATTTCAGCAGCACTTCATTGAACAATTTAGATAATTACAGAGGAAACATTAGACCAACCTTCTCCAATTTTCTCTATCTTCAGGTAGTCTTCCATTATGCCTGAAAGAAAAATGAAAAACAATTTGTTACTGCCTCATTTCATCTCACAGTTTTACTCACTCTTAGCTTTACTTAATATGCCTTCTTCTATTCAAACTCCCATCTTTTCTTATGTCCTTTCATCATGTATACCCCCCTTTATTTCTTTCATCTAAGTCAAATTATGGGATGGAATGCAGGATGCAGTTAACTGCATCCTGCATTTTAATTCGACTCCTCCTGTCTGTTGTTGGGGTCTTGCAGTGCCTGTGTTGCTGTTTTGAGGCGGTCCATCTCCAATGGTTTGTGACATTTGCATGTGACTTCTCCTCTGTGATCTGTGTTGCTTTTGTCAAGCACTTTGTGGTGCTATATAAATAAAGTTATTATTATTATGTCAATAACTATTGTCATCACTTCGCAACAACTTCAGCTGATGCATGCATCCTTCAGTTACATACTCAGACCTTATCAGTGGTAAGTTAGGGACTTTGACTGCTGCTGACACTGGGTTGATGCAATTATTTTTTACTGACAGCGTAAACTGTGGCACTAAGTTACATTAAACAAAGCCGAGGGTCTGAAGCATAGACTGTATAGGTCTTAAGTGACTTCCAGGGGACTAATAGACTACGGTATTTGAATCAGACACGACGTGTTAAAGTGTAACAAAAAACAAATACAACAGTTTACAACGGAGATTCGTGGCTTCCCCCCTTTCTTTTACGTTAACTTACCCACAAAGACTCCGTTATATAAACTAGAGTCGTCCTGTGGCCTGGACAATGCTGTATTGAAGTTACACTTTTCTGCTGTTTTCTGGCGTTAGCTATTAATTAACTGCTCACTTATGTTGCTGTTGAGACAGTCATTACGTAAATAGTTTACTGTTAACGTTTACCGTTTTCTTCGGGCTATGTGAAAAAAAGTCACCAACGTTAGCTTAGCCGCTGCTACATCGTCGAACTTACCTTCTATCTACTTTCCAGAGGAAGTTGTGACCTACTTCGGTCCAGGTTCTTTCTTTCCAAGTCTTCAACTAGCTCTGTCGTTCGGGTGCTGTTTTGTGAAGATATATAAAATAGTACAATAATAATTACCTGACTGGGCCTCGCTTGCTGCGGTGTGTACTCGCTCTCTGTACTGACTGCCGCTGGAATACCCTCACACTCGTTTGAATCCACCGCAGTTCTGCAGCCGTTCAAAAGTGGCCAATGAGCTCGGGCTGTCGATTTCAAAACCGCCAATCAGAAAGGAGGGTGCTGTCACGTGGGCAGAGCGGGAGAGAACGCGCCGACGTTGATGACTAATGTTTGGCCCTGAGTGTAGTCTGTCAGGCAAGCACCACCTTCTCTTCAAACTTTTGTGCATGAAGTGAGCATTCATTCTGTCATTCTACAGTTATCGCTCGATAACAGTAGACGTAGTCGGTGTTTCAGCCATTTATATGTATGTATACATTTACAGTCGTGTATTTGTCTTTTGGATTGATACGCCAACCCAGGGTTAGCCTGTATTATACGAGCTTGTCCCGGATGTTTGACTCCACTGGTCTGGAAGGGCATCCCATTCACATCCACATACATACTAAATAAAGTATGTATGTACCAAAGACGGTTATTGAATATCTTTGATACTACTGTACCCCTAGATCTATAAGAATACATCATGGATTATAAGACCATGGAATACATCCATAACTGTACCGAGAACAGTACAGTGTAAGGGTCCGTGTAAGCCAGTCATTTGTTGGAAGAAACAGAAAATACACAGAACTGAACATGAATGGAGAGTTTTTGTTTTTGTCTGTATTGAGAGTGAGGAGTCACGTGCCGATTTGGTCTAATCTGGGCGGGGTTTGAGCTTTTTACAGTCCGGTCGGCCATGATGGAAGGAGACGCTATCGGTTGCCAGGGGCAACGTCATCAGAACAGCACAGAGACGGACTAAATTCTAGCTCTTTTTGCGCCAACAGATCAACAAATTACAAGAAAGAATAAGGAGAAAGTAAATCACTGGAGCAGTTTTTAACACAGCAGTGATTTCCAGGCATTGTAAAACAGTAAATTACGGAGTAGACGATTTTGTTTTGCCCATAGACTAGTAAGGCTTTTGCCACCGGAATCCTTCCATCATGGCGGAGAAGGGGGGTGGGGCTCTGAGCTGTGACGACAACTCCTCACTCTCAATAGGTCTAGTCCTCATTTAAAACTGGACCTACCAGTAAGTGTCACACATTGCTCTGTGTAATGATGAGGTGTGTAGTTAGTTGCTCATATTTCAGTAAGTGTTGTGTTTGAATAAATTCTTACCAAGAACTAATCAGACAGTAGCCCAGGGTTGCCAACTCTCACGCATCTGGCGTGTGTCACACGCTTTTAGGTCCTGTCTCACGCTCTCACGCCACTCAAACAATTCTCACGCCAAAATCAAGCGATTTGGCAAAAAAAAAAAAAAAAATTTAAGCGAGCTTTGGCACTCATCAATGGGCTCTCTGATTGGTGTGCGCGTCGCGATGCTTATCCGCGTGTCGATTGGACGGCTGCTCAAGCCTGTGATCACAGCACAGTAGGACGGGGAGTTGTCGATCCGCGACCCCCCCCCCCCCCCCCCAACAGTGGCACGGTGCTGAAGCCTGGACCCAACTTGGTCCGAATCCGGTGGCCAAAAAAAAGAGGGAGAGAGCGAAGCCCGAGACACAACCTGACCTGACCGAGTTATGTTTTCAGACTGAACGCGGCTGGAACTGACGCCTGCGGTCGGGCTGGTTGGGCCAGTCCGTTGAAAACTATAAAATCAAGATGCAGACTGGGTAGCACAAAAGTACAGCCAGGCAGCTCAGTCCAGAGAGCAGAGGAGAGAGAGACAGCGCAGCAACAGGTGTGTGTGTGTGGTGTGTGTGTGTGTGTGTGTGTGTGTGTGTGTGTGTGTGTGTGTGTGTGTGTGTGTGCGTACGTCTGTGTGTACAGTACGTGTGTGCGCAACTGCGCATGCATGCACGTGGGCCATACCTGCAAACTCCGAATGGGTATGTAGAATGCTTATTACAGAAGAGAAACACACATTTCAGGACCTGACTTGTATCATCAGGCTGTAATAGAAGACTGAAAATCACAGGACATGTCTGTTCTGTCCTTTCATATATTAATAGGCTTGATAGGCTGGTCCAGGCCAAAAGCCAGAGCTCCCCACTAGACCAGTTTCATACACTCCAGCCATACAATGATAGGAACCACAGATCTGCTTTTTTCCCTCTTATCTGAAGCAAATGTTGTGTTTTCCCTTTATTTTCTTCTCAGAGTACACCAGAATGCTTCAAATACATGTTAAAATCACAATTTCTTCCTGGGGGGGTGCCCCCAGACCCCCCTAGAGGGATATATTTTGTCACATTACACCTCTAGCCTAGTTTGCAGGTATAAAGTGTGTGTGAGTGTGAGAGAGAGAGAGAGAGAGAGAGAGAGAGAGAGAAAAAACTACAATAAACCCCCCCCCCCCCCCCCCAACAGAATCTCACTCCAGCCCAGGACCAAAAGTTGGCAACCCTGCAGTAGCCTATATTCCTATTGTACACGTGCACAATAATTATAGTCACTTATTTAGGCTACATATACAATGTAGGCCTATTTCTCCACCATTTTTAACTGTAAATGTTTTGTTTGTTTGCCTTTTTGCTTTTATTTATTTAATTTTTCTTCTTGCTTGAAGCATAAAGGCCAGTCCTCTCCACTCTAGCAGACTGGTACAAACACACAAAAACATAAAGTGAATACACCATGTTTCGCTGTGAATGAAGACACATGGGCGACAGCTGAGTTGAGCTGTGTGAAGCCCAGACTTTATTCAACTTGAACATGTACATGTAAGTTACAACCACAGGGATTCTTAAATGAATGGCACAATATAGTTCTATGTATCTTTCTAAATGTTTTTTTTTGTCAGTGATTACAGACTATGAACAAAATTAAACCTTTACAGCTTAAAATCATGAAACCTGTGGATCTGTCTGAGAGACATTAGTGCCCACTTACCACGCCTTCTTAAAGGCTGCGAAAGCTTAGAATAAATAAAACCTTAGAAATACAGTAAGATTCAAGTGCTGTAAGACACATACAAACCTCTCGCTGTCCATTTCATTAAACTGTTGCACAGCATCTTAAGGAACAATTATTTAACAGCCGACTAAGCGGGATTCATCTGTGGAGATTTCTCACACCACTTACTTAATGACATATACAAAAGCATGCCTTAATTCAAGTGTGATGGATCCTCTGGTGTATTAAAAAAGAAAAGGCTTGTAGCAGTGAAATCTGCTAGTCCTGTATGAGACGCAGGACGGAGCAGAGAGTGTTTACTTTCTGGTACTGCACTTCAAAGAACTGGCCTCAGAGAAAACCCAGTGTGTCTGATCACTCTGGGCCTGGACATGGATGGATTATGAGACAATGGACCCAGTGAGATTAAAGCCCCCCTCACTGCTCCTTCATGGTCATTTTGTGTCTTTTAACTGAGCTCTATGACTTTCAAACAGTCTTGTCCAGGGAGCACCAGACCTACAGGTCCTTTAGGCCTGCTCAGTAATCCATCCATGCCTGTGTGTGCACCTTACAGATTTTAGGTAGCCTGTTTATTCACACATCATGCAAAATCCACAAAAAACAATCTTATTTTAGTTTTAGATTATAAAAAATAAAATATTACAGAAAAAAAAACAAATATGCTGCTTAATATGTCAAAGCAAAAAATGTGTCTTAATATTATGTATAGTTTGGGTGTCAAATTAGTTTTTCACAGCTCTACATTGACACGCTGGTCTTAACAGTAGTTGGGCACTACAATTTTAAAAGCGGTGCATATGTGTGTAGATATTTCAGGTGACTTGTTCTAAAAGGTTAAACTGGACTCACAGATGTAGGACCAGGAACGTCTGGCATTAAAGACAGAAATTGTAACAATAATGTAGCCATTCCAAGATACCCTCTGCCCTGGACCACAGTGCTGGTAAAAACCCACTGGTTAGCTGCCAACCAATCACAGGGCTTCTTGTACCCATGACCAATTGGAATGGTTTAGCCTGGTTTTCCAAATTCTATTATTCATTAATTAATAAAATGTATTTCCAATAGGTTTATGTAAAGAGTAAATTCACATTTAACTCTTTAGTATGTATTGATGGATTATTAGTTCATTCATTTACATTTTTTTATTAGGCTATTATTATTATTATTATTATTATTTTTACAATTTCTACTTTTAATACGTATTAAAATATGCAATTATAGAATTGCTTTTTACAATTCCTGTTACATCCATGATCCTCCATAAAATGGACCCTACAACACAACGCCTTGGCCAAATGCCATTTTCAACATCATCTTCCTGCAAATCAATTCATCAGTCATCAATTACATCCCACTGATTGACACTGATTGGCTAGTCACTATCTCCTGCATCACATTAAGGAAGTAAGGTTTCTCAAAGTCAGATGTGAATGCTGACAGGTCGGCTCATTAGGTCCAGTTTCTTTAGTCAAACCATCAAAGAAGCACCGCCACCGACTGATTGTTACTTGCCTCAAATTATTATTTTGACTCAACAGTTCATTTATATGTTGTGTTTAGTGAGTGTAAGGAAATGCCGTGAAACATGACACTGGAGCCACTCGTCCATCCATCCATCTTCCATCACAATCCAGATGCAGGCTGCTCGTCTGACGGCAGCAAACTGACACAACAGACACACAGCGCCATGAAGCCACGTGGCTGCTGTTCTGTCTAAATTTGATTTTGACTAATGCACAAAACACACCAATAAACATAATGCACAGAGTCATCAGCCCCTGTAACATCACACTGGTACCATGTAAGAATTAAGAAACAACTGTATATATATATATATACACTGAGTGCCACAAGTTTTCAGAGTATGGGATTACTTGAAAATATTAAAGTGACATTAAAGAGCTTTAGGCTGTAATTTCATTACATCTCACAACTTCAAAGACAGAACAAAGTGCATGATAATAACTCTGTTATTGTTTTTGCCTGTTATAAAATGTGCCTTTCGGCCTGTGTAGTTCTACAGAAAAGCTGATTAAGCTTTGAAATCATAAAGGTTCATCTCCATGTAAACACAAGTGTGGTTAGGAAATATTCATCAGACACCTTGGATGCAAGTTAACATTTTTGCCTGAAGATGGCGCTAAAGGAAGGAGCATAGAGGGTTCCAAATGCAAAGAAGTTACTGTTTCAGCCTATCGTATATCTAATGTGTGTGTGTGCTAATGGTTTTAAAGCTGATGATGAGGCTAAAACAAAAAACAGAAGCTTTTTGAAACAAGCGATTCAAATTTCCTGGGAATCCCAACTTAAGTTTTGCAGATAACAAGAGACTGGCTGGAGATTCTGACCTTGTGCAGGCGGAGGAAAGTCAGGTTGAGTGGGCCATCTATCTAGAATATCTAGCAAACTTAACAACTTGAGATGTCTCACTCTGAGCCAAAGTGCTCGACCAAACTGTGACATGACACTTGTGGCCTCACAGGCCTCGCTGCTGCTGCTGCTGCTGAGGCAGAGAAGAAACCTTAAATGAGAACTTGTGTTAAAATCATATCCATATTTACTATATACGCTCAATGACAGTTCAAAGCAAAACACTGTACTCATCAGTTTTTAAACATCAAAACATGATTTCAGTCAAAATCTTCCACGTGTGAAGATCAATGGGTTTAGAGATGACTGACTGACACTGAAGTGGACTCAGCTTTGTACAGTAGATTCCTCAGAGTCAGTCTCAGTCTGTCTTGAAGACACCATGCAGTGAGGACTTCTGGGACAAATACATGAGCAGTGTCCTACAGACATCCCGCATGACAATATAAAGACAGAAAGTGTTTCAGACAGTCAGCGGTCTGTCAGCTTTGGACTGGACGGTGGATGATGGTGGATGTTTGATGGTACGGTTGGAGACAGTGTCTTCTCTCGCCTCAACACTTCTCTTTGTCTCCTTTAAAGGCCACCTCTCTCATTCTCTTCTTCTCCCTCGTCATTAATTTATCCCTCCTTTGCTTCGTCGGTGTCTCCTGGTCCCAGTCCCTCTCTCAGGTCAGGGGTCAGAGGTCAGCCACCACCGTCGTCACCAGGCTCAGCAGCCTCTGCTTGTGCTTTGAAGCTTTTTATAGATGAGATGAGGTGGAGAAGCACAGCTTCAGGGTGTACGGGTTGGACCCATCTGAAACCATACACACACACACAGATGTAAATGTATGAATATGTACATATTGACTGATTAGAAATGAGAAATGCTGAAAAAGAGCAGTTAAACACAGTCAAACATTCATTTCTCCTTCCTGATGCAGTCTCCTATTCATATAGTATAATGAATATTATATTGATTATTATCACATTGTGTTTTTAATTATTCTTCAGGAAGTACTGTTATAGATATTGATTAAAAGTATTTAGTGACCAAATTGAAAGGAGACTTTAAAAATGTGTGAACATAAAAATGAATAATGATTTTAAAAAAACAACATAATTCTAAAATTCATGAGGCTCTGATCCTCTCCTCTGATTGGCTTGGTTGTTTTCTGAGTAACTGAATAAAACAGAGTAGCCTAGAAACCTAGCTGCCCCCTAGCGGCAGCAAATCTCTTTGCTCCGTAGGTGGGTCTAGAAACGAGCCATAGGAACTTTTTGAGTCTCGAACACCGTTTGTGTTGACCAATCACAGCGCTCTATCTGTTTAGAGAGTCGCTGGGCGGGCTTAACGCCATGACGACATACACTTTAATTGGCTCGTCAGGCTAACGTCATCCTGCTCTTTGCTCTGATTGGTCGTAGCGCTACCCTATTGGTGCAGAGGCAGTTTGAAAGACAGCCTTCATCCCGCCCCCTGGATTGAGCCGAGGTCTACCGCTCGTTGCCAGACTAGACATGTTAGTGATGTAGTCTGGCTTAAAGGCTAAAAACAGAGCAGATTTAAAAAAAAACACTCAGAGAAACCAAAACCTGCAAAGTTGGATGGTGGGCGGGACTTTGTTGTGACATCACAAAGTTACAGGAAGTCCTGACAGCTGGTTTTAAAGCAACACCATGTAGTTTATCGGCCTTAAAGGACAATTCCTGGCAAATTCAACTTGGGGCTGTATTTTCCTAACATTTTAGGTCTAAAACAAGGAATCTGAAGATTTTCAGTTTAATTGCTCCTGTTTTGCGGTAGTTGTGTCCGTCCCCGCATCGCCACAGCTGCTTAGGCTGACACAATAAACTTCTGGGTGTATGTTTGAGTAGCCATCTGTCTGTGGAAAAAAAATTGCGGCTTTGAGGGCTGTAAACAGCCTAAGCAGTGGAACATCAATCCGCTCCCATTCATCGCTGCCGTGGCGATGCAGGGACAGACGCAACTACCGCAAAACAGGAGCAATTAAACTGAAAATCTTCAGATTCCTTCTTTTAGACCTAAAATGTTAGGAAAATACAACCCCAAGTTGAATTTGCCAGGAATTGTCCTTTAAAACAATCTTTCTAAACCCATTCAAGTGAAAAATGGTTAGTAGGATGAATTGTGCCGCCGCTGCAGCCTGACTCCCCCTGTAACTCTGACTAGGGGTTGGAGAGTGAGAGCCGGGTGGGTAGCTCCAACGCAGACCTGATATTTAGCTGTGTTTGGCGCGTGTTCGATCACTTTCTCGCTTTTTTTTCTTGTTTTCTCGTTCTTTTATTGAGTCTGTTATTACATTTTCTTTTATCCGTTGGATTCAATCCCTGAAGGTTAAAGAGAGAAACCTACTTAACAATGTAGTTGTTAGTAGCAAAATCTTCGGGTCTGCACAAGAAATTTCACAGAATTTCACACAAACAGATGATTAAAAAAGCTGACTCCATCTTGTCCCACTGTTCTCATTATTTACATCAACAGTTTCAGTTTTTACCATCAGGTTATTGCTCAGACTCCCAGATACAAACACTCCTTTGTACCTTCTGCTGTTTTTTCTTTGAAATGCCAGGAGAAAAAGGTAGTTTAGGGTGAAATTGCCTTTTTAACTTGAATTTGAATGATCTTTTATTTTATTTATTAGGTCTGTAATGTAACTTATTATGCCATGTGTATTTGTGTATTTTGTGTGCTCCTGCTGTTCCGAAACAAATTGCCCCACTGGGGACAAATAAAGGCATTGATTGTTTGATACAGAATAAAGTACTTTACTTCAGAGGTAGCCGACAACCAGAAGCAGTGAGTAAATCTTACATTGTGTTGCTTTAAGGCTCAGTTTCCAAATACAGGCTGTGTGCATTTCTCTGTGGACCGAGGCTTTGATACTTAGATTCGATAAGATAAGCACACAACACACAATACATAGGCTATCCATCTAGATACTTTAGTGCGTATTGGATATAAATACACACAATAGATTTGACTTGAAGGGGTAAATGTAGTGGAGCTGGATGAAGTGTGGACAGAGTGGACTTACTGGGTATCCTGATCTGGTAATGATTGAGAACGGTGAGAACCTCCACAGCCTCTGTCTTGTTGTCAAACTCCAGTAAGCCAGAGATGGTCTTAGAGGAGGCTGAGGGACACAGAGAGACAGGGAGGAAGACTGGTGAAAACCACAGCAGAGAAGAAGAGGACAGACATCTACATACAGTAAACACTTCATTAAAAAACTAAGAAGTTCCACATTGAAGTTCTACTCACGCTTGGCATCAAACATCTTGAATTTGACAAAGCCAGGTACGTCATGCTCTGTACACAGCTGCCAAAACACAACACATAACAAAACACATTTGTATTTGAATTAGACAAAACTATCAGCACATGGCCTGATCTGGAGGGAGGTTTAACACAGACGTCTCCATCTGTCCCCACTTACTGAAGACATCCAGACACTGTTCTGACATTTGGATTCTTAGAAGACAGATGTTGAATATTGTATGTTACTTATAAACTTATGTGGGTTTTTTTGTTTTTTTATTATTCCCCTTTCTTTTCCTTTTAGACGCTATAGCCACTATTGAATGTATGTTTTAAATGATTAGTGTCTTATAAGCCCATGTGGGCTGGGCACAAAAAATGTGCATGACACTAAAATAAATAATAATAAATCAATCAATCAATATACACAGATATACTTAAACCCACTATCAGCTGTTCACATAATATCACTTGACATGTAGCAAAGCTGACATCAGGTAGCCTACTGTGTATTTTAAATGAACAAGTCATAGAAGAACACAGGACATTGATTGGACAGAGGTCCCTACCCTGAGTAAATGGTCCTGTGATATGCATGGGGGGACGTTGTAGTAGTGTAAGACTGCAGATGGAGGCTGGATGATGTTCTTGGAGGCCTGTCCAGCACTGCTGAAGCGGTTGTTCCTGGTCATGGCGAAGTCCTTATAGCTGCTGCTGCCGTCCTCCAACTCAAACACCTGACTGGGGATCACTGCATGCTGCTTGGACACACTGAACACAATGCAACACAACACGTGTGTTACCAGCCAGCGCTGTCTGATTGTATCCATGCATGAGAGAAAACGTATCATTAACACATCAACAACTGAACCCAGAACCTTCTTGCCTCTTCAAGTGAAAAAGACGCCCGTACGTTTCCTGTTCCCTGTAGCTTCTCAGTCTGTTTTCTGCTGTTAATTCTAATAATAATAAAAAACTCTCACTTCTCTCTCAGATCATCACTATCCTCCCCATCTTCACCACTTGAGCTCGATGTGACACATTTTATGATGCAAAAACTACATTTGACTTGAGTTTGAGTGTGGAGCCTTTAAAACCGCAGATTATTTTTAGGCATGAGTGCATCGCTCTTCTACTTCTCACCAGACGTTGAGTCTCTTGCCGAACACTTTGATGCTGTTGAGGTGTGTGATGGCTCTGTCCACGGCGTACTCATCTCCCATCTCCACCAACGCTGTTCCAGGAACACTCTTCATGAACTTCACCTACACACACACGCACGCACGCACACGCACACGCACACACACACACACACACACACACACACACACACACACACACACACACACAGAGTTTATAACTACTTTACAAAAGGAGCACACATACTGTATGTCGGTGTGAGTCGTAACAAATATGAGGTGTAGATTAAAGCATGTTTAAAGGGATAGTTCAACATTTTGGCAAATTGGCCCATTACCATAATCCCTATAGTTTTAGCAGTAGGTTCGTTACCTTTACTTAATTGTCGGTGCAAGCTATTTTTAGAACGGCGGAGCAGAGCCGCAAGCTGCTCAGAGCTATGCTACGGAGGCTCATGGGATTTCTTGGTTTCCCTCATCAAACTCATCAAATACACAATCCAACAACTCCACAACGCTCTGGTGGACAAGTTGTGACCTGCACATTCACCACGCTATGAGATAATAACACAACGTTACCACACAGAGTTGAACTCATAGACCTAATGAGAGCAGGAGGATTCAAGTTTGGATGTTATTATTGAAAAAAAAAGTGTTTCTAATTAAAGAATAAGAAAGATAATCTGTGATTGATTTGCTGCAATCTCAGATAAATCAGACTATTCCTTTAAATGTGAATTCAAATAGTTAATATAGCCCTCAACTATGTTCTAAATTAAATTGTGGGAAATGCACTTTTAAAAAAGATTCTGGGGAAATGCTCTCATCCCCTCCACCCCCCATGTCTACACCATGTTTACACCATTGCATTTAATGTCTATTTTTCTGTTTTATTGACGCTGACAATTCAAGTTAAACCAAATAAAGACAGTTTGGTTTTAGTGTCATTGCATAACTATAATTTGAAACTGTCTATTTTTTTGCTTCCCCGCTCTTCACACATGAAGCCTTTGTTTTACTTGGTATCGGATCAGAATAAAAAATAACAAATAAAAATCGGTGGTATCGCACATCACTATGAATTTAGGCTCTTCTTCCTACAGTGCAGCTCTAATACTGTACTGTATTATTACTAAGTGTAATCTAATTCTCATAGAGAGTTTCTATACAAACTTTTCAAGCCGTTACACCACCAGTCATGTGATGCGACTCAACCAATCACTGCAGCTTCAGTCAGTGAGTGCAACACAGTCATGGAGTAACATCACATGGGAGAGAAAAAGGGAAAAAAGGGATGGAAGAGAGAAGAGGGTGATGATGTGGTGAGGTTGGTTATTACAGAACTGGTTGAGACTGTGAGGCGAGAAACAGAGCTCACAGGAAAAGAAGATTAAAGCCACACCAAACACAACACACTAACACACACCCACCTTCTCAATGTTGCCGTACAGACAAAAGAGGTTGAAGATGCGGGTGCAGTTCATCTTGGACGGGTGGAGGCCGCTCACCATGGCAACAGAGCTGGGGGCGTGGCCGGAGTAGGAGGAGGACGACTGGGGCAGGGGGTAGGACACCATGTCTGGGACGTCCACCGAGGTCAGCTTGTATCTGCTGTTGCTGGGCAGAGGCAGCAGGGGACAGGGTGGACCTGGGGGGACGCAGACAGCAGCGCGGTGAGACAGACGTCACCGGGACACTGACTGTCTGTGTCTGTGTGTTGTTAGACGTCACCGTCTGTGATCTCGCCTTTCTCAAAAACGACACTCAGCGACTTGTGCGTCCCGTGTTGGACATGTTGTAATGTGTCTCATGTCTGCAGACTGTGATTCCCTTCCTGCCTCCAGCAGTCAGTGAGGAGAACCACTCAAAGGGAATTCCCCACTGAATTTAGCTGGTTAAGACTCCTAAAGCTTCAATTTAGCCTCCGCCTAAATATAGACGGAACAAAGACATTCTCTATTTCTGACAGTGCTGTCACATGAGCAAGAGTTTACTTCCCATCCTTAAAAAAAAAGTGTTTGTCTGTTCTGAAGTTTCAGCACAGGAAAAAAACTATTTTCATTTTCTGTTATTTATTGCACTTTTTATACTGTAGATGAATGTGGTTCTTTTACAGAGATTATTTATATGCTCAAAAGTATCTGGCACACTTAGAGTTTTGATTGCACTATTGTAAATTATTTATTTTGATGTTCATGCTGTCTTTTTGCCAGTTGTCCACAATGTGCATTGCAGTTTTTGATATAATGTATAAAAATGAGTCTCTCTTCCTGCAGCGGGAACGCAATGATGTCGGAAGTCAGAAATTTCCAGGTTGGGAATTCCGACCTCTGAGTTGTTTTGAATGCAGCACAAGTCCATACATATTATTAACATTTTGGATATAAGGGTTGTAGTGATGTATAGCAAATTAAAATGCAGCATGTAAAAATGTAAAGATATGCTCTGGCGGACACGTTCTATGGTAGGTAACAAAGGGTTAAAAGGGAACTATGCAAGTCCGCTCACTTTTCCGCTGTTTTGGTTTCTCTCCTCTTGCCCATGTGCATTTGTTTACAACGAAGCCGACGAAAAATCAGTAAATGGAGCGGTGGATAACGTTACATGACATATACGATGTTACCGCGTGTGTTTGTGTAGTCTAAACCGTCATGAACAAAAGATTACGAGTTACGGAGTGCGTTTGTGTTGCGGTGCAGAGACGAGAGCTGGGACACCGGGGCGGCGGCCAGGTACTACACTGATGTTGTAAGGTTGGTTTTCAGCCGTGAGACGCCAGGTGAAGACAGAGAGCCTCCGTTCTCACTCTAACAAGTCACAAGTCATGTAGTTAACTATCACAATTACTCCAGAGCTTTTTAATGAAGGTAAAAATGTGGCATAGCCACGGGAGAAATCCTGCTTAGTTCCTCTTTAAATAGGGTAGTTGTACCCACAGCCACCAGAAGTCTTTCCACATGGTAAATAACTACTGCAATCACAGAACCCTCTCCTATGATTTACACAATAGTGTGTGTAACCACGTGTGTGGTCTGGTAGAGGCTTTTCATGCTGCAAGCATGCTGCCCTGTAGTGTGTGTGTGTGTTGAAGTAAAGACAGAGTAATTGACAGGGATCTGTTTCCATGCAGGTGAAGATATACAGAACCTACTGCTGCACCTGTGACTAGAATGGAAATCTGCACCTACACCTGAGTGAATGTGTGTGTGTGTGTGTGTGTGTGTGTGTGTGTGTGTGTGTGTGTGTGTGTGTGTGTGTGTTGTGTGTGTGTTGTGTGTGTGTGTGTGTGTGTAGGAGTATCAGGTTTCAGCTCTGAAGTATGGGAACTGTACAGCATTGTGTGAGGCAGCTGATTCAGTTACCACTTTAATTCTAAGTGCGTGTATCTGTGTGTGTGTGTGTGTGTGTGTGTGTGTGTGTTGGTCTTACCGTAGCCATTCTCACTGTAGGATGAAGGGTGTTCTCCTAAAATGGCCTGTCTCTGCCGGCCCTTTCCACGGTCTGCAAAACACACACACACACACACACACACACACACACACACACACACACACACACACACACACACGTACACTTAATAAAGCTGGCTTCAGTCTCTGTATTCACCACAGTGGAACAGGAGAAGGTATTAACATGGTGTGACTGTATGGAACTCAGACAGTTTAATGGCTCATTGAACTGGTCACTTGTCTTTGTTTTGACTCACTCAGTTTGGGGGGATTTATAACCTGGACGTATATGTTCTGTTTACTTGTTCCCAGATCTCAGCTATTAACTTGGTGATTGCAATGTTTACCCTATTTTACATGTGAAAAAAAAGAATAAAAGAATAAAAATACAGTATTTTAGAGCAGCACAACACTATATCATACCAGAACTCAGAACAGAAAGTGCTGTAGTCTAATGTAGAGACCATTACTACTAATGGACTATTCCTAGAGGCATCGGTAGCCACCTCATTAACTATAATCAGATTATTTCCCAGACTCTCCTTGGCCCAGTGGAGAATAATATTAAACCTACAGTAGGTTCTGGGTCAGGCCTGGAGGGATCTTCCACATGGATATGGAAAAAAAAGTGAAAACCTCAAGAGAGAGTCTTCTCAATCAGATGCACAAGCCTCCTCATCACACTCCTTTTGAAGTGCAGGAGCAGCAACTTTTCTTTGCACATGTCTCTATTAACAGAATCGCATAGTCTGCAAAACAAAGTGCAACCCTCAGGCCACCATACTGGACTTTCTCCTTTGCATGAAACCAGTGATGGCAATGAGAGAGTTATAAAATAAAGGCTGTATAAGATAACGGCATTACTAATGGTGCTACTTTTTTCAGTAACAAACCAAAACGTGACAGTTTCCCCTGTTATAAAACCGTTACCCTTACTGACAATAAAATGCACCGTTGACTCAAGAAGTCCCGTCACAAAATAATACATCTGTTAAGGTGTACCTTATATGGCCTCAACTTATTTTTTGAACTAACCAACTCACTCAGTATTCCTCCGCACAGGCAGGCTCCGCAGCGGAGGAATACTGAGTGAGTTGGTTAGTTCCAGGTAAATAGGAGGTTAGGATTATGGTTAGGGGTTTGGTGGGGGCGAGTCCAAGTAATTTGACATATTTGAGTATTTTATAAAAAAGTAAGACAATAGTTTATTTTCCTGGTAATTAGTTACTTTTATATGTAGTAGTTCAGTTATGAAGACAGTTACTTTTGGGGGAAAGTAACAAGTAACTAATAACTTTTTTTTAGATCATACTTTTTTTGTTTCCTTTTTAAGCAATGACAAATCAAATGATAATTACAAGCATTGTGTACATCCGATATCATATCAAAGATTACATTCAAATATTATGGAAAAGATATTCAACCCATGGACGTAAAAAAGAAGCAACTAATTACTTGGCCCCCTGTGAAAGTCACTCTAACCTAACTAATAGCTGAGATCTGAGAAGCAAAAACCTGCAACTTGCAACACCAATCTCTGCTGTGCATCGTCTCCAAAACAGAGACCAACAAGCGCATGAAATCTCATGCAATATAAAGTTAACATGTGAAGCTTTGGGATAGACAGCAGAGGATGATGAAACAGGAGCGCTTTGGTATGTGAGCTGACCAAGACTATCCTCTGTGGTGAAGAAAATGTTGTTTTTCAGATTTTTCAGTCACTCAATGGGTCATTTATTATTGTTTAACATACTTAAGAATGGGTTGGTTAAAATACACACACAATGAAGTTGACCCATGAATTACTACCTTGCCAACACCAGAGATGACCGTATTTATTAACTCATAATATACATGAATGGGCGCCATCTGTGTCATTAGTGCTGCCATCTGTCATTCAGCAATTACAATCACAAAAACAAATGCTCCAGGAGTGTGAGGTAAAAAGGTCAGGTAGAGGAGCAGCTGCTGCGTTCAGGGACACTCTGCGGTTCTACAGATGTGGACTTGTTTTGCCACTTTTATCATTTGAAAGTATGCGAGTCGCAGCTGCTGTTTGTCTGTCTAACAATAGAATAGACTCATTACAATCATTTCAGTGTCATGATAATGATGATGAGCCAAAAGATGAAGAATCTCCTATTTAAAAACCTCTACTACAGTAGTAATATTTGGACTTTTTTCCACATAATTCTTTAAAGGGATACGGCAACATCTTTTTGTTTCGTGTCTTGCCTCACTCCAGAGTCCATGACCAGCAGATACACACCATCCTTTCCACTGTGCGTGCAGTAACAAGGGAGATACGGGCAGAGCTGGTGCACCGCTAATTAGCTTAGCTCAAACACTGGAAGTGTATAGGTAGCGTTAGCCTGCCTCCTACCCAAGCTGAAATCAGCAGTCAGAAGCTGATTTCATTTTAGCTCTAAACTCTGTAAATATATCACTTTATCGACATTTCAAACATTTTTAGGCGAGAAAGTAGCCGTTTAGATCAGCAGTGTGTCGTTAATTTGTCTAAATACCAGCTGTTTACAATTTTGTTCTGACGAATTTGGCGCTACTCAAGCTAGCCGTTGTGACCAACGCACTTCCTGTTACTTTCACAAAATAAAACACCCGTTGCCCTTTACATACAGAAAACCATGACGATAGAATTTGTGCTTTTAGGCCTACTTTGAAATAGGAAGCTAACCTACCCTGGATGTAGCTAGCTTGAACCAAAATAAAGCGTCTTTGCTTGAACCCTCCGTTTTGACCGATCTCGTCCCGTTACCGGCATTTGACCGCTCAAGATGCCTTACCCTGAGAGTTTTGTCAGCTCTGAGACGAAGATCGGCCCACCGGTTTCCCTTTACAGTTGCTGAAGAGTTTTTCTGATGACTTTAGGTGGAGGCAGGCTAACACTACCCATACACTAATGCCATCTGGCCGTCGTTTTGTTGCACCTCTTGTCAAGACAAACCGTCGGGCAAAATCCTTTCTTCCCTCTGCCATCAGGTTGTTAAACCTGGAGGGCATGTGACAGCACTTTATATTGTTGTATTTACTGTTGCTATTTATTTATGGTGCCATGTAGCCTATGTATTATTTTTTATCTTTATTATTACCAACGTGCGGTGAGAGTCTGTGCCACATACTGTTTACCTGATATGAACTTGTTTTTGTCTCCCTTCTCTTTCTTTTATTTGTCTTTTAATGAAACTGAGTCTGCTAAACCGAATTGCCCCTTGGGGATAAATAAAGTTGTCTGAACTGAACTGAACTTCCAGTGTTTGAGCTAAGCTAATTTGCAGTGCGCCAGCTCTGCCCGTATCTCCCTTGTTACTGCACGCACAGTGGAAAGGATGGTGTCTATCTGCTTGTCATGGACTCAGGAGTGAGGCAAGACACGAAAAAAAGAATGTTGGCGTATCCCTTTAATATTATGATTTAATTTCTAATCAAATTTTTACTTTATTCTCTAATTTTCAGATTTTTTCCCCCTCCGTCGCACAGAAAGTACATTCATAAATCACGTAAATCAAAAGGTCAATACATTTCATTGGTGATGCGGGTGAGTAAATAAGAAATAAACAGCTTTAATGTGGTTTTATTCATAGAGGCAGTGATATAATACAGAGGTCACATGAACAGAGATATGAAAGAGACAGTACCTGTGAGGCATCAAGCTTTCTCTTTTTTTCTCCCTCAGCACGAAAGAACATCAACCTGCATTACATTGTCATCATAATGATAAAAACATCATAATGTCACTGTTGCTATTACAAACATTTCTCATCCACAACAGTAAATGTGTTACATACTGCACTGCAGTGTATACATTACACAGAAGCTCTAAACTGGACTGGAGGCACATTGAAATGACACTGACTTTTTTCAGCCCCACCCACCCTTCTAAACCCTCCCTTGTGCTACAGTAGGATACATGGAGACACACACACACACACACACACACACACACACACACACACACACACACACACACACACACACACATTTAGAGGAAATACACTACAGCAAATGAAAAGTGAGACGGCCCAGAGATAATCCACACGACAGGATGGTCTTCTGCACCGACCTTCACACCACAGATTAGCAGCACAGTCAGCACCGTCACAGAATCTGCTTAGTCACAGAGGCAGCTGAGCCCCGGCCCGTTACTGTGAGCATCAGCTTCTTGTGCCACCATTTGATCTCCACTGCAGTCAACCCACACAGACACAAACACAACCGTCTCCTACCATAATGTTGATTAATGCCTGCGTCCGATTTACACACAGCTAACGCACGTGGCTATCCCAACTAATTATTTATTTGCAGAATTAAATAAATCATCAAGCATCTGACAGTGATTGACCTTCTCTGCTTTACACTGCTGAGCTGGACTCCACACTGATGCACTGAGTACAGCTGTCGTCCTCAATGTTGAGCCTTCAGCTCCGACTGAGATTAGCCACCTGAGCTCCGGCAGCACCGGGTGTCTGGTTTCAGAGACCGGGACCGAAATAATCAATCTGTTGCACGGTGATCGATGATCACTCTCAGCTTCAATCAAGACAACACAAATGGGCTTTCATCACATTGGTGCAACCGCTGCTTTGCCAAAAAAAAAAAAAAAAAAACATCACATTCTTGGCCGGCTGGTTTAATAAAGCATCTGGGGGAGGTGTCTAATAATAACCTCAATGACTATCTCTGCCAGAGGCTCAGGCTCATCATTGAGTTCAACAGCATCACTCTGCTGCTGGTTCTTCTGCTACCACCGTCTGTTTGAGTTTTATCTCCACTGATGTGGGGACATCACACTGAAAACATCAACTACAGGCAAAACAATGTTGTCCTCACAATGCTGTTATACCAGAGATGAAGTACAACTATTTCCTCACGCATATGATCAGAATCTGCCTTTCCTCAGCTACACTACCTTCAGTTGCGTTAAATTGTGCCATAATTAGTCTATGAAGTCTTGACAATACATGACTTTAAAGGTCCAATGTGTAAAAATTGTCAAGGTCTATTGGCAACATCTGAATATACTATTTGTATAAGAGTATAATTGCTATAAAATAAAATGTGTTTGGTTTTATCATTATTCTTTTATATCTACATATAGCAAGGGTCTTGCTTTAGAGAGTGTCGCCATCTTGCACCACCATGTTTGTACGGCAGCTCGAACGGAAAATCCAGCCAGTCAGAGAGCAGGTTTTCTGAGTTTCGCTTTCATAAGTAAACCAATGAAGAAGAATGCGGAAGAAAAGAAGAAGGAGGAGGAAACAGCAGACATACGGTAAAATGGTTTAGATCTTCACCTCATCGCTCCATGCTCCTGAAATACTCCCAGTCGTGGTAAACACGTTTTTATGTCCTGGGAGGCCACCGTCACTTTGCTGATGGGAGGGGTGAGGTGAGCGAGTGAGCGCTGCAATCTAGAATCTGAACGTTAGATATCACGGTTTTCCCCCCATTTTACACACTGGACCTTTAACCTTTGACTTTTGACCACAAAATCCTAATAATTTCATCATTGACTGCGTCCGAAATAACTCACTACTCATTATACAGTGGACTATATAGTGACTACTACACCATGCTGTCTGAATGTTTAGTGAGTATTACTATAATATACCCTATATTCATAGAATCCCACAATGCCACCTGAAAGGTAGTGTAGGCCTACAACCAATGGTCACTAAGCAAGCAATATATATCATAATGAATTGCGGCCACGCATCGCGGTTATTGATCTGCAACGTTTTAATTATGCAACGTAAAAATGTCATTAACAGTGCAGAGTAGTGTCACAAAGTGTTTTTTCATTTTACCATTGAGCTCATTATACAGTCCTCTATACAGAGGCTATAGTCCTCGCTGCAGCGGCCCCAGGTTCGAGTCCACCAGGATGCTCTTTGCTGCATGTCATTCCCCTGCTCTCTCTCTATCTCATTTCCTGTCTCTCTCCAGCTGTCCTGTCAAAATAAAGGCACATAATGCCAAAAAATAAAAATATATATATAAAAAAGAGAGATTCCCAAGGTGGTACTGAGATATCAGTACACAATGGACGACAACCCGACATCATGACGCCTCCATGACTTACTGTTGCTGACAGAGGCCATTAACAGCTGACAGAGGGCACCACTTGCTGTTACCATGTACGGTTTCCCACAACAACAACAACAATACAAATCCCCCTCGGACCCTGAAGGTTTTCTGCTCAATCAAGCACAGTGGACAAGAACCAAACTGCAATCTACACAACACAGTGAATTAGAAACGTCCAGGTGACCCAGAGGCTCAACTGTACATGTAGAGTGTGTATGTGATCATGGCAGGATGGCTGTCCTCCTCTCTGTCCTCTGTGGTGACCTTGCTCCAGCTGATCTAAAGCAATATGAGCCATGTGATGCCTCAACACACACACACACACACTGTGGATAATGTAGGCTTAGACAACGCGAGGGAAGGAAAGCAAAGGGAGCGGAAAAACGGATGACGGTTTAAAAAGAGACCGAAAACATGAAAATAAAAAGAGGATTAAGAGGAAGAGGTGCGCGGGAGAGATGGAGGGAAGAGAATAAAAGGTCTGCTGGGGAGATGGAGGGAGAGGTGGGAGGAGAGCTGCCGTGGCGACGGAACGACGAGGAGAAGAAGACGAGAGGACGAGGAGAGAGGTGGAGAGGAGGACGGGATGATGATGTTGAGTGTGAAAGATGAAGAGGGTGAAAGCAGCGAGGCGGCAGCAGCAGGAGAGGGTAAACAGAGATGTGGAGGTGGATGAGCTGGAAGAGGGTGAAGAGGAGAGGAGTGACAGAGTTGTATGAGAGAGAGGAGGGTGGAAATAAGTCAACTGGAGAGTTTGAGAACTCCCATATAATCCTTTTGTCCTTAAACAAACTAAAAGGCAAGTGTTTTGTTGTTTTACCTTTACTATTACACTGCACCCCATTATCTTTACATTTCTGAGACTCCTTGTCATTCATCATTTATTAAACTTGGCAGTGCAACATGGTGGGCTCTCTAGCAGAGGACCACTGCTTCAATAGATATAAAGGACTGGTGTATGTTATAATATGATAAAAAAAAATGTTAGACAGCTCAGCTCGCAGCTCCTCCCTGAAGTCTCACATCCACTGCAGTTTCACTAAGTGTTAACCCTCCTCATTTCTACTGGTCTGTTAGTTGTAGAGAGCAGTGGCGTGTTCAGGGAGTGGCCTTGGGTGGCACGGGCCACCCCTGAAATCTGATTGGCCACCACATGTGCCACACCAAAATATGATGAGCTATACGCGCGGCCCAGTCAGAGGCATTTTATACATTGCTTTATACTGGCTTTTGTCAAGTAATTTTCAAGAATAAAATAATGAGGTTTTCTATCACAATTAGTATGTTGCCACTCCTGTATTTTGACTAGTAGGTCTAGTCTGTCTTGCCATGTGAGTAATTTAAAGAGACAACGAGGAGTTTTGGAAAAGCGAAGTGTTTTCACACTACATTTATGAGCCTCCGCACCGTGAAATTCTTTGACCGGCGCAAGACAGACTCATGTTTTCATTCATCAAGAATTAAAGTCAGAGGTTGGAAGACGATCACATACCGTCGTAGTTCCCACCATAAACGGCGATTCGGCGGTGTTATTCTCATGACTCGCCACAAAACCGAAAGTAAGGAAACGCTGGTCGGCTCGCCCAGCATTTCCGCCACCACTAATAATAACAAAATAACGATACAGACAAAACTATATATTTATCGAAAATGGAGCCTTTAACAAGTGTGGGTAGCGTAGATTCATCCACATTAATATGAGACTTTTAAATAACCAAATAGAAACTCCTCGTTGTCCCTTTAAGTAGATATGGGTTTTGCAGACAAAACTTTGGGTATGGCCAAAACCTGTGTGGATGTGTGTTTGCGTGTGCATACATGAGTATGTAATGTGTGCGTGCAGGCGCTCATGCTCACACTTCATGCCACCTCACCATAAGTCAGTGCCCCACTTGGGCCACCCCTATCAAAAATGTCTGGACACACCCCTGGCAGAGAGAGCTGACCTCTGTGGATCATTCAGGTCCAGGTAAAAACCTCCTGCACCACTGACTCTGAAGGAACCCTCCGTTATTGTTGTGTTTGCAAAAAGAAAACCCCAAGGCCAAAGCTACAGACCGTATCTTTAATTAAACGCAAAATCATCTTTTTAACAGCCTGTGTGTCGTCCCCGTCTCTAATCCGAGACAACGTCCTTGTCCCCCGTCTGTGTCCTTGCAATGTGCCTCCAGTGACAAACACATCAGACTGTAAATATGCATTTATTGAGTGAATATTCCATCAGTCACAGAGCTGGGACCAGTTCACAGTTGCATCAATCAGTTCATCATTCATGAATCAGTTTGAATTAAAATAGTACAAAGCTGCAGCCTTGGCTCCTATAGGCTCCACTGATCATCACACATCTCAATGTGTAACTTCTACTAGAGGATCAACTGAGAATCATCATCATCCTTATGTGATTAACCAATTGTTATATTTTTATTTTATTTTATTAATCATTATGATGATTTATCTTATTATATTATTAACTTCAGTATATGTATGCATGTGAGTGCATGTTTTTGTATGTGTGTGTATGATATAAATAAAAAAGAATAATAATAATTAAAAAAAAAGATAAAACACCAATTGTTAAAGAAGCTTAAGATAATTGATCTTATTTCCTGAACTGACTGATCAGGAATGAACTGACCCCAGCGTCATCACAGTTCCAGACTTTTCAGAGAGAGTCCTCAGCTACACACCACGTACAGTACAGAGAAGGCAGCATCTCTAGTAGCTGACTGTACACAGCACCGTGCACAGATACACACAGACCCACACTGCTCATGTTACACAGGAACCTTTGTGTGGCCTTGTTTTTAAACAAGTCACTGACACATTCCAATGCTGCGTATGAGAAAGACACCGATCAACGCTCATGCACGAGTCTGAGGATACAGCTACTAGTCTGGCTGCTGTAGAGTAGGGCTGGCACCATACACTGCTCATCATATGAAGTTTAACAGTGCAGCAAATAGCTCTGACCTGTCCTCACACACACTCTCTCACACACAAAGGGGCCCACGAGCATTCTGGGAATTCACTATTGTGTGCATGTGTATTTTATTTATTATTATTATTATTATTATTATTATTATTATTCATCTGCTTTTTTTCTCATTTATTACTATAATTATTATTTGCATCATTATTATTATGACTTTTTATTATATTAATTATTATTAATTTCAGTATATGTATGCATGTGAGTGTATGTGTGTACATGATATAAAAATAATAATTTTAAAAAATTGTAATTTTTTAAAATTAATAATAACTAAAATAAAAAAAATGAAGAAAAAAACTCCTTATATTCTGTGTAAGGAATAAGTTTCTATGTTAAATGAACTTAGATTATCTGAAGAGGACAGCGTTAGCTAATTCCTCATTCAGTGTGCGATTAGAATAAAATCAGCCTCGCACATGCACGTGTGCGCTCGTGTGACTTCAAGCACAAAAAGGTGCATGTGTGTACACGTCTGTGTGTCCTAACGCTGCACTCCCAGCAACCAGGCTTCAGAGAATAAAGCCAAAGCTGGTTAAAGCAGGAGAAGTGAGTAACACACAGTCTGCTTTGATCTGTGAATGGGATGTGGGTGAGTCTTATAGTATCTGCTCTACACAGCTGTTTATACTGGATTCAAACTGTTTTCTCCTCCAGTTCATCAAATCCCTGCAGCATCTGAACGAGCTCTGAAAGAACTCTGCTGCACACGCCTGTTCACTGTGTTTACTTTCAATAAATGAGATGAAAACGACACCAGGAGACCTACACACATGGGATTAGTCGGTTGAAACGAGACACTCTGCTTTGTTGTGAGCCTATAGTGAGTTGCGGTGACTGGACGTCTCCTTCAGAAAGAACCAGACAACCATTGACAAAAACATTATATTTATCTCACAGGACACAGGAGGTGTTGGTCTGTCCTTAACTCCAAGTGTCAAGTTTGTTTGTGCTATTGTGAGATTTTTAACAATCAACTGATTGTGTTGGCTTTGAACAGGTTCAAGAAAAAAAGATGTGACTCTTTAACAAAAAGGTGTGTCAGCCGGAATCTCACAGTGCTTGTTTTAGTCCGACAAGATTATGCAAATCTTTTTAGGGTTGGATGGAAGAGCAGTAATATTACCTCATCAACTAAATTGGGTTTTTGTTTGTGAAGCGAAAGGCCACAACTGACATCCTCTCCCATGTCAAATGACTCCTCAGTAGTCACAGTTGCAGCTTTAATTGGTGCTGATGCAAAACACGACGACCCTCAGGTGAGCACGCTAATCCACCGCCGAGCCGCCACACCAGGAAACCCCACGGCTGCACCCTCCGCCCAGAGAGACGGCCGTCCTCCGAGCGGCCAGGGCTGAGGACGGCCCCAGAGGACGGTTTAAAAAACCTCACGCCTTCACATCCAGAGGCACCACCTGGGGGACGGATGAGACACGGCAGATCCACTTAACCAGTCCCCTGGGTCTCTCTCTGCTGTGGAACTACATGTGATGACTTTGCTCCCATCAGAATCACATGCCTGAGTCATCAAACTCATCTGGCAGTGCGAAAGGAGGCATCGCCACATTCACAAAAGTTATTCCATAAGCACTCATTTTTATTTAGAAAGTCAACAGATTGAGGACGCAGCGCTATTTTGTGCAAGATATTTTTTGTCTGTTGTGTTTTTTTAAAGAGACGCCTGGTTACGAGGCTCTGAGCAAAATGTCCAGTTATAACCATCTGATCTTGTGTGTGGACAGGTTGGTGAGGTTACACTACAGTCTGGTGTCGTTTTCATCCAGTGTAATGAGAATTAAAGGGATAGTTCAACATTTTGGCAAACTGGCCCATTGCCATAATCCCTACAGTCATAGCAGTAGGTTCGTTAATTTTAACTGTCAGTGCAAGCTATTTTTTTTGAACGGCGGAGCAGAGCCGCTAGCTGCTCAGAGCTACGCTACGGAGGCTAATGGGATTTCTTGGTTTCCCTCATCAAACTCATTAAATACACAATCCAACAACTCCAAAATGCCCCCGACAGGAACGTGCATCAGCGGTTTTGCATGAATTTAGCTTGCACCGACAATTAAAGGTAACAAACCCACTCCTGAGACCATAGGGATTATGGCAATGGGCCAATTTGCCAAAATATTGAACTATCCCTTTAACATGGAGAACAGCTGTGAGTAATGGCCCATGGAAACACACTTACTATATCCACATGAAATTCTGAGGGTTAAACACACACACAATTCTATTTAATAGTTTATTCAGTCTATCGTTAGACAGTTAACCCTTTGAATTTGGCAAATGTTAAATGTTTATCTTCGATAATGTTGTTGCAATTAAATTTCTCCCATTATTGTGATGCCACAATAAAGGTGGAATGAAATTCTGGTATCGTGACAGCCCTAATCAAGATGGTGTGAAGTGACAGAGAGCAGAGATTAGGCCAGACTTCTATACTGTAGATTGGAGGAGCCAGACTTTTTATTACCGACATGTCTGGTCCACACCGTTGACTGCTGTTAACCAGGAAGTTAAAAAAAAAAAAATCAGATTTAGCACTGAAAAAAAACAAAAAACAAACAGTGGTTTCTGGCATACAGTAAAATCTTCACCAGTCTGCTGGAAGAGCTGCAAGACCAGCACTACAGAAGCACTGAGGGGAAACTGTGAAATCTAGAGGCCTCGAAGAGCTCATCACACTGTGTGGACCAGACATCAGGCCATGCAAGACTACTTCTCCAGACAGAAGAGGGGTGGAGTAGATAGATAGAAGGAAGAGCTACTGGAGTCCTGCAGACAGAGGTGGGGGCGTGGCCTCCTGGGCATGTTGAAGCAGCAGCTGCATGGCGGTCAGCAGGAGTGAGATCCATCTTTTTCTCCCTCTCTCTCTCTCTCTTTTTGCTGGGTTGTTGCAGAAGGTGAAGATGGAAGAAAGCTGCTGTGCATGGTCAGCCTGACGTCCGTCCCTCTTTCTCTGTTCTCTCTCCCTCAATGTTTCTCGGCCGTGGTAAGCGGAGGTGCAGGCTTGTGAGAGGCCGGTGATTGGCTGGTGTGAGAGTGTTTAGATTGAAGATGGAGAGGCGGGAGGCGGAGGAGTCTTGGTGTGATGGAGCTCTACGGTCCAAACTGTTTATGACTACTCTCTCAGTCCACAGTCGGAGACTGACCCATAGTGACTGAAGATCTGGACACAGTTTCACAGATGACTGTGAAGACTGGGATCAATCTCATCTATTGGTGTAAAGGCTGCAGTGGAGGGAAATGTGCCGCTACAGAGAGATCAGACTGAAAACAGTCCTACCTTCCACATGACTGGATCTCCTCAACTGTAAAAGAGTAGGACCCCCCCCCCATACAGACCAGAGCCCACAGTCTGACTTCAGTTAGAGTATGAAAGAGAGTTAAAAGAGAAAGAGAGAGAGAAAGAGAGAGACTGTGTGTCTTACCTCGTCTGACCAGGTATGGTTTAGTGTAGTCCCAGCTCTCGTTGTCGTTCTTGATCACATTCAGACGCGTTGGCTGTTGACACACACACGAAAGATTTAATCAGGATTCAGTGAAACGTAAAAGAGATACACAAGAGCAAGACTTTCAAAGTCTACTTTGACTAGTCTACTCCTCAAGGAGCCCTTAACATTAGGCTGGCCAATAATAATAGAGACTCACAGTGCAGGTTAGGTCGGCCCATTTGAACTTTGGCCCCTGGCCTTATGCGGTGTGTTTGGGTCAGTGTGAACACAACAGTTGCACAAAAACAACCAGTGGAACTTGTTCATTTAAGGAACGTAGCCGGACTTCGATCCGCTCCAACCGCCTCATGTTTACCACCCGTTTCAATTTTACAACCGGGAGTCATGTAAACATGATGTACCACACTCTCTTCCCGGTCAGTAGTCATGGAAACATGACGCTCTGCCAGTGGTGCAGTGTTTAGATGAGACTGAAAACAAATGTGTGTGAACACAAACTGTAAGAGCTGAAAAATGAAACAATGTAGCATTTTTACATCTGATGCAGACGTGTGAAAACACAGTGAATCTTGAACCGTTCAACTGTGTGTCAGTTCAGTGAGTCGGAGTATATGGACAAGGTGGATATTGTTTTCACTCGCCAGAGTGGTTGGTTAGCCGACTTCATTTACCAACCAAAGAGTCAAAATGAATGGCCACTGGTGACTTTACATGGCCACACCTCATTTTAAGGTACTGTTCTATGCAGATGACACACTTTTATAAACACAACAGAAATACAAATATGTCAGTGTAAAAAAACTAAATCTAATGACGCATGTGCAAGATCTGCTGTGCAACCTTAAAGAGATAGTTCACCTAAAATTGAAATTTGGACGAACCAGGGTCCATCCTCTTCCCGGGAAGAGGAGCTTCTGCTACAAACAAGCTTGAAATATAGACTTATTTAATTTTTTTCGGCACAATTTCGCCTTTCGGGGCTTCAATACAAGACGGACATTACATACGAGCAGCATGGAGGTATTTGGATGTTTTTTGGTGTGTCTTTTTGTTACGAAGACAGTTGGTATCCATTTGCAACCGTTACATGGACATGCACTGCTACGCCGAGACCCCCTGTAACTCAGAGAAGCCACAGAGGACTCTGAAACTTCTCCCAGCCCTTAGTCCACATGAGGGTGAGTAGATAATGAGTGAAATTTAAATTTTGGGTGAACTATCCCTTTAATAGTACAGTTCATCTCATAAAATCTGGCTTGTGAGTGCATCTCTTACCCGTGCATACTCAATCTTCAGTGTACAGCACCCAGCGTAGATGTCTGCTCCGTTCAGTGCAGCTTTGGCCTTCTGGGCACACTGAACCGACTCAAACCTGGAGGATCGCTGTTAAGGAGGCGACACTACACACTCCAACGTACTGATACACACAGAATGTAAAGACACACACACACGCTCAGTGAGGAGGATACTCCACCATGGCCTGGATTCCATTGCGTTTAAAGATGACGATCCTTAGCACGCTGCCGATGGGATTACACACCGTGTACAGGACGTCCTGGAGCAGCAGGGGAAACAAAGACAGAGATTATGAACTCAGCACAGTCTGAAAGTTTCTCATTTTGCAGCATGTTTACTTTGCATGATGCGTAAGCCTCAAGCCACTGTGCATCTCATGAATAACATAAAGAACTTTATTTTCCGGTCTGGTGAATTCTTTTCTCAAAAACAAACAAACATACAAACTCATACTTTTTGGTTACAAGTCAGAGTTGTGTTCTTACATGTTTCCATCAATTCTCAAACCTGAACAATATGTGATTTGACTCATGGTAACGCTCTGTCTCATTGATTGTCTGTCCATCTCTATATTTGAATCAGATGAATGATTTTAGTCATCAGATTCCGGATGTGAAGTTCTCACAGGAACAAGCTGAGGAAGCGTTGGAGAGCTCAGCTCCAGCTGCTGGAGACGTCCTGTCCTGTGTCATTGGTGAATCATTGATATTTAAAGTGAAACTGATTCATTTGTTGTTTCTAGTGGTTTTACTCCCCTGATGTCTTAGTTCTGTAGAGGACGACTCGATTCAGCTGCTGGTAAAAACCTGCTGAACATCTGCTTCAGAAGTTCTCAGGGAAACAATCAGAACAAAGGTCATCACTGTAACACTGACTTCAAATATGCTTCATTCAGTGTTTTAACAGTTCTAATCATCAGGTCTGTTTGATTTCCTGAACCACTGACACTGAAGGAATCTGGGAGTCAACAGTAATGATGGTGAACTACTCCCATGAAACCAGGCTATTTCCTGACATCACCCAAAGCTGTCTTTTTTAAAGATATTTCCTAATTGAGAGAGGGACAGGAAAGTGGGGAGAGGACAGGGGGAATGACACGCAGTACAGATCAGCACAGTCGGGAATCGATCCGGTGATCACTACAGAGGGCACTGTCGACATGGGATGTGCACTTGTCCACCTAGCACCTCTTCTATTATTGTTTTGATTCAGAGAAACTCATAGACAGAAGTTACATAATATGGATTTCTTAAAAACATCTTTCTGAATCTTTTTTTTTTTTTGATAAATTCATGAAGCTCAAGATTAAAAATCTATTTAAAGGGCTAGTGTATGTAGCTTGCAGTTTCTGGTTGTTAAGCCTGACATCACAAACAAGGTGGAACCAGTGAATCTCTATCAGGGGTATCAATAGAGGAATGGTTTGGCTTTTGAAGAGGAAGTTTCCTCTTCTCCTTCTCATCTGAAGTAAAGCGGTAGAAGGACAATGGCCAGGTCTTTTTGGACTCAAATCTGTTAAAACAGCAAGGGACACAGCACCGTGGCATGTTTGAAAGTTTGGACCTGGAAACAGTACAATTCAAATGTTGCTTCGTCAAGACTTAACAAGTGGATAGGAACCTGAACCCATAGGATACAAAAAAAACAAAACAACATAAGAAGTATTTTCTTGACGAATATAAAAGGTGTACTGTAGTGTTGTGGCCAAAAGTTGTTCTTATATGACTTATGTCATGTTGATAATTGAAAAAGACTGTTAAACATAAAGACGATCATCATCCACTCAAATTTCAGCTCAGCAAGTTTATGTTTCATTCAGATTGTAATCAGTGTAGCCCTGTGATACACTAGGTTGACCTTTCTGAGAAAGATGAGAACTGGTCAGCTGGGTCTACTGCACCCGTCTAATGTCTGTGAAAGCATTATGTTGAATATTAACATCCACTGAGGCCACACTGGTGATTTCATTTCTACTCCAGATTTAGCAGCATTTCCTCTGCAGTGGTTGGGACCCAGAGCGAAGCAGCGATGCTGATGGTGGAGAGTGAGATGAGGACAAACCTCAGAGGAGTCTAGACAGACGCTTACTGCTTTTAAGGGAAGCTTAATAAATCCATTTTATAGGGAGAGGCCGTCAGACAGATATTAGATATTAGCTGCTGCACACTGACAATAACATGTTTGTAGGTGGAATCAGAAACTGCTTGAAAGAATCATGATGCACATTTCATTCAGGTTACAAGATTTTTTTATACTTTTTAGTGAGTTCATAGAATCTGATAAAGACCTGAAACCAGTTCCAGATCAATCCATTACAACAAATTTATTTCATGGTTAAAGACCCCATGAAACGAAAAACATTTTTTTCCTATTAATCCTGTATCCACATATTATAGTTTATTCATCTCAATATAAACCAAATTCATAGAAAAAAAAATATGATTTGAGTATTTATGTATTTTCCCCTCCTGCAAAACAAAGTCAGATGTTTGGTGACTTATCCTGGACTCGTCCTCATTTTGCATTCAATTAAAATCAATTTCTTGAATGTTTAGGTTTAGGCATAAAGACCTGCTAGCTAGTTTGATAGTATGGACCGTTGCTCTATTTTCTGTTGTGTGAATTCCCCTTCATTGTTCACTGTGGACAAACACCACGGTGAAGCATCAGCCCCATCACTCTTCCCTTCAGCTGATGGTTCAAACATATACAGCGTGGAGGTGAATGGTGGAGAGAAGTCCTTCACAACAGGGTGGCAGGCTGTTTTCATGGTTTTCCATGTGATGTCAGTTACTGACAGACAGACAGTGCCACGCCATTGGCTACTGTAGATGTTGGTCAATATCCACAACAAATCCGTCCCTACCAGTGTGTTCTAAAAGGCAACTATGCAAGTCCGGTCTCTTCTCCTCAGTTTTGCTAACCCTCCTCCTGGTCATGTGTATTTGTTTTTAACGAAGCCAGTGAGAAGGCAATCCATGGAGCGGTGGATAAAATTATATATCATAAATGTGTTACGATGTGTATATGTGTGTAGTCTTATCTGTCATAAACAAGAGATTACGGGTTAAGGGGTGTGTTTGCGTTGTGGTGCCGCAGAGACGAGAGCTGGGACACCGGGTCAGAGGCTCTGATCTTACGGTTGGTTTTCAGCCAAGAGACGCTAGGTGGAAGGCAGAGAGCCTCCATTCTCCCTGGAACTAGTTACAAGTCATTTACTTAACTTATCACAATTACTCAGAAGCTGTTTAATTAAGGTAAAGATGTAGCATAGTTCCTCTTTAAGTGAATGGCATTCTGAGAGCAGCCTCTTTAAGGTGTTAGAGGTGTAGAGATGAACAGATTCTTGGAGACAAAGATGGAATCCAATGATGAGAAGAACAAGGTTGAAAGACTGAGTCTGAGTAGATGGTGCAGACCCAGAAGTTACTCTGAAGGCAGCACCAGTAGCCAGTGTTGGTCAATGAGTGGCAGAGGAACATGTGACCTTTTGGTCTGACTAGAGAGCAGATGTGCTGCTGCAATCTATCTGCAGGGGTTTCACTAGAGAGATAACTATGGTCTGGACCAAGAGCTGAGTGGTATGAGTCAAGTTTGTAGATCAGAGAGTCACAGATGTAGATGTCATCATCACCATGACTTGGTGGTAAGATTGTGCTGTCAGTTGTAGCAGCAAAACACCACATTAGAGAATTCTGTACTTTTATTGGCACTGATCGAATTCCCACTGAAGTACTGAGTATCGATTCACGTGAAGTCAAACGGTAGCTCATTTTGGTACAGTAGTAAAAATTTTAACTAACAGATATCACCATGAAACTTCCCAAGTTTATTAACTCTTTGACTGCCAGCCATTCTCACAGCAGCTTCCTCCAGCTTGCCAGGCATTTTCCAGCTTTCTGACTGATTTTCGTAGACCCACCATATATTATGTACTTTTACTACATACACATTCAACCCATCAAAGGAAAGATGAGGGTCTCTACTTTCCAGCAAAAAAAACTGTTGGTTTCTATCTTGTTCCAGTCTTGTGAAATTGGCGGTTGAATATAGGTTAGTTTAGCCCAAAATGCCATTTTGGCACCAAAATCTTGAGAAAAAGAGGTTTTTGTGTCGGCTGTCATTTTCAGGTGTAACAGTACAATTTGCTCCTTTAT
>NC_140921.1:29838111-29998111 GCF_045865225.1 Trachurus japonicus | reverse complement strand
CAGGAAAAACACAGTTTTTATTTGGAGCTAACCAACTGCTGATCGGCGGGCGCTAACCCTGGGCGGAGGGATACGTGAGTTGGTTAGGTCCAAATAAAAACTGTGTTTTTCCTGTACTTTGAAAAATTATATTATAGCGAACAATGGAACTGTGTATTTTTTTTGTTTTTTATTTTTTCAGGTAAAACCTCTTTTAGGGCGCGAAAATAGGCCGTTTCTTTGGGTCTGTTCACAACAATGTATGTTGTAAATCTCTGGGCAGGGCTATTATGGGCTGGCGTTGCTAACGGGAGGAGTGCAGAGAGTCTTCTACTGCAATTAAAGTACTTAGGGGCTATTTGTAGATCATACAACCCCACTTTAAAAAAATGCTACTATCCCTTTAATGTTGGACCCTAACTGATTTTATTAATGGTGGTTGTCTGAGGTCACATGATCACATGGGCCGCTGCAACTTTGACGGTGGTATTTGACATCTATAATAAAGAGCAATAATGGAAATACAGATTTTAATTTCCTTGACATATTTCAGTCAAGTCAAGTTGGAGCTGACATCAGGATAACTGACACCCAACAGAAGTAAAACAGACGTATGTAAAGACAAGGACAGCAGGAAAATATAGTGTATAAGAGACGTGTGGATAACAAGAAATAAAGCTGACTTGACTTGTTAATAAACTATTTATATGATGTGTCTTTTGTTCTCAGTGAACTACAAAAACACTCAGCCCACTCCTGACTATGTTTGTGAGGGAAAAGGTGACAACACTATCTTCTTCCTCACACAGCATCTTTGAGCACAGACTAGTGTTGTCCCCATAGCAACATTATGGTATCAGTACCGGTACGAATATGTATTTTGATACTTTTCGATACTTTTCCAAACCGAGGTGGAACACAAAGAAAGACGTTAGTAGCCGTGTCATCTTCACTGTTTTCTCTTCCCTTCCCCTTCAAATTACAGTATTTTTCTAAATGCAGTATAGTAGGCTACATTTTTAATTGCTTTAGTACCGCAGTACCTTTACCTACTATACCAAACAGGCTTTGCACAGACTCTGACGTAGAGAGACATCAAGACAAATCAGCGTGATCCTAGTGTTTTCTCTTTGTTTCCTCCTCCTCCTCCCTCCTTCCCTCTTTGGGTGTGTCTGTCTTCTTCCCCGGTCTCTCTGGGTCTGGAGTCAGTCAGTTCAACCTGTTTACTCTGTGTTTCTGTGAGTCCTAAAGAACTTTGCTGTGACACAAATCACTGATGAAGTTCATGTTAATTCTCAACAGTCAAATATAATCTGTTATGACTTGTCATTGAATGCAACGTCCGTGAGAGAAGTCAATTCCTGAGCAGCAGGTCCCTAGTATTTCCATCTATTCACTTATTTAATGTGATGTAATCATGTAATATAAAGGCAAAAATACCCAAAATAATCTTATTATTACTCATTTGTCAGCAAAAAGTTAAAGGGAAACTATACAATATTCCGCTGTTTTGCTAACCCTCCTCTCGGCCATGTGCATTTGTTTTTAAAGCCGACGAGAAAGCAATCCATGGAGCGGTGGATAACATTATACATCATAAACACATTACAATGTGTATATTTGTGTAGTCTTATCTGTCATAAACAAGAGACTACAGGTTACGAGGCGTTTGTGTTGCAGTGCAGCAGAGACCAGAGCTGGGACACCGGGTCGGAGGCTCTGATCTTAGAAAGTTGGTTTTCCATTCTCCATTCTTCCTGTGACAAGTTACAAGTCCTTTATTTAACCCCAAAGCTGTTAAATTAAGGTAAAAATGTAGCATAGTTAAGGTAAAAATCTTGCATAATTCCTCTCTAAGTAAATCACGTCTATCTCCATAACAGAAGCAAAATTCTCTCACACACAAAACTGTTAATCACTTTTCACTTTCATAAGGAAGTGAAATGTTCAGAGTGTTGTCGTAGATTGATGTGAAAAGTTCACTGAGTCTTTGAATGTGATCTTATCAGTGTCTCTATAATTGCAGCTGTATATAAGTAGATGATGAGTAGATGAACCAGGGAGGCGTGTGTCTGTGCTCTCGCATGACTTTAGCTGATCACAGGCCAGTATAATGTCTGAAAATGTTCTTCCCATTGCGTAGAGATGTGCAAACGGCACTACGGTGGTCGTCGGCTCACCATATGGCTCCGAACTTCTCCAGGGCGTCGATCAGGTCTGCCTCCACCACGGCCTCGCACAGGCCCCTGACGTGGACCACGGGACTGGGAGAGATACGGTGGGAGTCCTCGCCATTATCCTGCAACACGCAGTTCACAGAGTTTTAACACATCAGGGTTCACACAGGTCTGGTCTGAGACGTAGGGCTGCATCTGTACACAACTTTAACCACAAATAAATACGACATCATACAGGAAGGAACTGCAGGGTCAAGTAAATGTCTTATTATGGGAGTCTCTGCGGCTATCACATAGTTACTGTTACAACTGTTTCCCACTGTAACTGTGAGAACAGCAGATAAAGTGAATGTCATGGCGATAAACTCAGCAGAGTTGTGATCTGCAGTCTGACAGTGTAACACACAGAGTCAGCAGCTGATACAACTCCAACACACTCATCTCTGACTGAAGCTGGACTCTGTGGACTGTCCTCTCTACACCCGCGGCGCCTGGTGTCTGTCCTGTCCTCTTGTTTGGACACCTGCACCGTCACCACAACCACACTCATGTGATTGATGTGAGTGGGTAGAACACATGGAGTAACTCAGTGTTTCTCACACTTGATGCAACATAACGGCACACACACACACAACACACTCCTTGATGCAACATCATTCGCACAACTAGACTGATGACATCACATGGCAATGTTCTGTTGCTTAAAACTCATACAACTAGACAATAGACAATATAAACAGACATTATAGCATAACATAGTGTTATACACTGTAACTGGATGCATGTTAGCAGCAGTTGTGTGTCTTGTATGCACTACTAAATGCATTTCCTCATTATTTTACTTAAATGGGTAATATTTTTTACTTAAATGGGTAATCAATTTAAACTTCAGTGATGGTCACACTTCTGTTGTGTTGGCTGAACCTTCACCATGTGTTAAACCAGTGTTTTTCAACCTTGGGGTCGGGACCCCACATGAGGTCACCTGGAATTCAAATGGGGTCACCTGAAATAATTGATTAAAAAAATATATTGATAAAAATATTCAATATAAATAGTATATAAATATTTATATCTAACTAATTGTTATTATTTTTAAAATAAATTATGATTAAAAACACCACACACAATCATGAACAACTGTATTCTATACTTTCACCTTCTCAAATATAAATCGAGCATTACGATGGCCGGCGTACAGCCTGCTGGAAATCAAGAGGAAGAAGAAGAATACACAGGTGTGCAGACTTGGTGGTGTTGTGTGTTGTGTGGCACACTGCCACCTAGGCGCCTGGCGTGCATACAACATTGAATATGCACGCGGATTTCTTCCCCAAAAACGCTCGTCTAAACACTAAATAAAAAGTGAGAACGCAACGCCACTTTTGCGTTTTCTGTTCAGATCGTTTCCGTGTAAACGTAGCCTACATGCAGCATAAAATATCTGAGTGGGTCGCCAGATATTTTTGATGTCAAAATGGGGTCACGAGCCAAAAGAGGTTGGGAACCACTGTGTTAAAGTGATGAGGTTGACGGGGCAGACAACGTACAGACATCTGATGATAACAGGCCCTAAACTGCACTTCTATCAGGAAAGGATATGACATCATTGAAAGACAGCCAATAAAACGCACCATCACCTGGATTCAAATGAGGTAAAGGAACCATACCGTACTGTACCGTACCGTACATCATCGATGGAAACATTTGGGAAAATGTAAGAAAACCTCTCAGACACCCATGGAACAGAGTTGTTTTAGACACTATAATGTGGAAATGTTACAAGTTGTAACTTCAAATCTAACTAATCTAACAGACCAACTTAAAAAAAACCCTTAACCAGGGTCACATGGTCTTCTGTGGAGCTAACCCACATCTGACCCCTCCCATTCCATATTTGTCCCTAACAACCTGAATCTATTATCACATGGCTGATATTTCACACTTCTATTGATGAGGGTGATTAAGAAAAAAAACATCAACAAGTTCACAGCGTGTTGTGATTGTTGTCACATTAACACGTCTTTCATCTTCATCACTGCTTCATCAGGAACAACATGTAGATATCAACTCCCAGTATCACACACGCACACACACACACACACACACACACACACACACACACACACACACACACACACACACACACACACACACACACACACACACACACACACACAATTTCAGTACAGTACAAAACTTTATCCTGCACTCAGTGGGTATTTTATTAGGAACACCTGTTCACCAGCTCATTCATGCAAATATCCCTTCAGCCAATCAAGTGGCAACAACCCAGAGCATCAAAACATGCAGAAACTTTCTTTAGCCCAAAGACGTGTCAGTCACACAAAACCACAGACTTCATGATGATGTCACAGCAGGTTTTACTGTGAGTGAATGTGAGACTGCAGTGGACACAGATTCACCACACTGGACAGATGAAGTGGGAAAAGGCAGGCTGCTCTGATGGATGCGGAGCGGTGCTGAGGCAGCAGGTGAAGGGCTCAGAATTCAACAGCAACGGTATGACTCTGTGGATCAATAACACTCCCTTCATACCAATCAGTCAGTCTGAATGTCAGACTCCTAGTAGCTACTGTTGCTGACCATGATAACGCTCCATCTCAAAAAACTAAAGTCTCAAACTGGTATCATGAAGATGACTGTGTTTTCAGTAAACTCATGTGGAGTGTTAAAAAATAGATCTTAAAGGAGACATATTCTGTCCCTTTTCCACAAATTTAAACAGTCCCCAGGTGTCTTAAAGACATGTCTGTGACATGTTTCGGTCAAAATCCCCCAAGGATCAAACATCACAGCTCTTTTCATCCTCTCTAAACAGCCCTGTTCAGAACGGCTGCTTTCAGTGTCTGTCCCTTTAAATGCAAATGAACCACTGCTTGACCCGCCCCTTCTACTGCTACCAGGTAGGGGTGGGATTATACAACTTTGAAACCTAGTTACATCGCTGGAAGACAACTGGGGGAACAGCTCCTAAAACCACATGGATTTCAACCTAGGGAGCCTGAAAATTACAGATTTTTTTGTCAATTCTCACAATTGTGGGGGCCTGAAGACAGGACAAAGAGCCTTCAAAAAGTGATTTTTCCATAATATGTCCCCTTTAATTCTGATGCAGTCCAATTTTGTCATTTAAATTCTACCACTCCAATTCCACCTGCTCCATACCAGACAGTGTACATCTGGTCAGATGTAACGTCCAGTGTCCACCCTGGTGGTGCACTCTGCTCCACACCTGGATCCAGTAGAAAACCTCTGGGATGTGGTGGAACAGGACATTTGCAGCTGAGAAATCAGCAGAGATGATGTGATGTAGTCATGACGACACGGAGCAGAGTCTCAGAGGAAAGTTCCAACATCTGGTGGATCCATAACATGAAGAACTGAGGCTGATGGAGAGCAAAGTGAGGAAGAGGCCAGTGTGACAAATACTGAAGTGGCCACTGAGTGTATTATTTACTATATGCACCAGTTAAGTAGTGTAAACACAGCTCCAGAAAAACATCCTTCAGTCCCACTGCTCTCATTACTCATGCGCAGCCAGTGGAGCTGCCACCTTTGATGTGTGAAAAACCAACACACTCCGGGGGGTTATCTTGTTTATCTTGTGTAAACGATTTAAGACCCAATTTTGTTGCTGTGTCCTCCTCATCCATCTCTCCACCATTTCACCACACTGTCCAAACTCATTCCAGTTGGATTTTGAAAGACTTGCAAGGACCAACCTGCCTCAGTCCTCTCTGCCTGGATTCATAGTGGTGAAGCAGTCGCATGGCAACAAGGAAAACTTTTAATTCTGCTAACAATCAAAGAAAAGTTTTGTTTGTTTTTTAAAGATTGATTTTTTAGGAGTTTTTTTTGGCCTTTGTTTGATAGGACAGTGCAGAGAGACAGGAACGCAGGGAGAGAGACTGGAGGAATGACATGTGCAAAGGATCGTCTTGATCGGGACTCAAACTAGCGATCAGCACTTCAGGTATATGCCATGGGATCATCTGCTCCCTAACAACTCGACCACAGAGCACCCTGTTGTACCTGTTTTGATGCGATTATAGACAGAGGATTGAACATAACTAGAAGCAGTAGAAGTAAACAAATAGTTTGAATTTGGAATTCACAAGAACAAGGACAATTTGTGTCCTCGGAAAGATTTTCCAGAACAGTTGCTCAGAAAAGAGAACATTTCTGGGAAAACTGGGACGGGCCCACTTGGATATTGGCCCAGATGTTGACTAAATAGTTTAGATCAGGTATCAGATAATGGGGCTGATCCATGACGCCGATATATTCATTTCAATTCTATGTTTGTGAGGTGTGCTACATCACTTATCAGCAGCACGCAGCATGCAGGTAGACAACGCCCGAAGTCAGCTGAGATAGGCTCCAGCTCACCCGTGACTAGGGGTGAATTTTCAAAGTTGGAAACTTTCCATGGGAATATATGGGAATAAACACAACAAAATTGAAGGTTGGCCCTTAATAAGTAATTAGTAATATTTTACTCAACATTCATGTTTTTGTTGTTCAGTAAAAGAATTGATTGTTCATACAAGAATTAAAATTTGATAAAGTTCTACTCACAAATAAATCTGTTGCAATGCCATGTTTTTTAATTGTATTATTTTGCATGGATGTCTGCTTATGACAAAACAAAATTTACATTTATGTTTAGATACAGTTTGTTTAAATTACCCCCAATTTCCAGTTAATTCCCATAAATTCACAATAATTCCTATAAATTCCCATAATTCCCTTGGAAAGTTTCCAATTTGGAATATTTCCAAAATTCCCGAGCTGAACTTCCCATGGAAAGTTTCTGGAAATTTACTGGAAATTTTCCACCCCTTTGCAACCCTACCCGTGACCCTAGTGCAGGATAAGCGGTATAGAAAATGAATGAATTCCTCCCATCTAGTGTTGTGGTTGTATATCACAAGCAACTCAATCATATTTTTCATGCTGCATTCAGGTGAAATTGGGCAGACGGCAGACAGACGACAGCCGCTGCACGTAACGGCATAAACAAGCCTCTATGTAAACAAGTGGTCCGTCAGCACAAGCAAAACAATACACGTGACAATATGTTGTCATGGCGATGTCGTATTGTTGACCTGACCCACGTTTTACCGGCTTTCTCTGGACTTCTGTGACTAAAATGACATCTGGTTTGTTAGCGACGGCCGTCTGCCCGACTGCAGGTGAATGCAGCATCAGTGTAACGCTCCATTCCTCCTCACTGCGTTACCACGGTGACTTTTCACAGACGCCACCTCCACCTGAGCCGACAGCTCCGGTGTCTCCGCTGAGTTTCCGTGGTTACCTACCGTCACGCTACCACTGAAGGTAAAAACATGGAGACACCACATGGCAGCAGCACCGAGCTTACCGTCTCCATGGAGATATGAATGATATGAACGGCTCATTCAGAGCTGAAAGGAACACTTCACTTTGTTGATGGGGGGATTACTGATTCATGAAAAACAGACTTTTGAATGAAATAATCGATTTTAGTGAATAGATAACAGGAGAAGTTACATAATGTCCCTTTAAAGTCAAGCCTGATGCCTTCACTGTCTTCCGCATGGCAGGGGATACAGTTTATTAATTCAACAGTGGTATCGGATCAGTATCGGTATCGGCCAGTATGCTATTGGTGCATCCCTAGTTTTAAAGTGATGTAACTTGTTGAAGCGTGCAGCCGCTCAGCTCAGGCCCATGCAGCTCAACAACCGACTTCTTCTGTCAGTGAGAACAGAAATCAGTGCAAGTCTGGAGTGTGTCCACATCTCTTAGTGTTTCATCATGAATAAACAGAAGACTGGTGAGAGGCAGGAAATCAGCAGTCACTAAAGCAGCATGTCCCAACACAATCACGCTCTTTTTGACTGTCTGTCATGAATATGGAGAGAGAGAGAGAGAGAGAGAGAGTGTGTGTGTGTGTGTGTGTGTGAGAGAGAGTTTCAGTCAAATCCTCACACGTCTCTTAATCTTTTCTTCTCATCTTGTTTATCCCCTCACACACTCGTTGTCTTTTAAACTTTAATCTCTTCCCTCTTGTACTTATCTCATTCTCCGTCTATGATCCATCCCTTCCCCCATCTTCCCTCTTTTTGTCCTTCTCTTTCACATTGACATTCCTTTTAGTCTATTTATAGAGGCAGATGGCTCTTCTGAGTGTTCAGAGGAAAAACACAGCATGAGACCAACTTTTCTCTGCGCTGACCAGCCTGCTGGATCCGACACACGAGCATTGTTCCCCATGTATATTATCATACATGATGTCACTTCCACATCCTCTGAATATAAGAAGAGACCAAGTTTATAACTCCACTGAAATACATGTTGTATGTACCTGTATGTCAATATATGAACTTATCCAATTTCTAAATGTATATGTCATTTGTACATGATAGTATTATTATTATTATCTTATATGAATTTATGAACTTATGTACATATTTACCATTTACTTGGGGCCCATCCTTTCCTTTAATTGCCACCCATACACTTTCTGTATGTATATGCATCAGCAGCACCCATTGGTTCAGGTAGCACACAACTGTTCTTAGAGCACACAACGGTTTTTCAGCCTGTACTCTTCAACAGTCTGCTATGGGACAGTACTGTAGGTAGGCCTGCATGATATGAGCCGAGGCAGCAATGTGCAATGATGTGATTCAATATCACAATACTGATATGACTTGCAATGAATAACATATACATGTGCATTGTGCATATAAACATATACGTCTGCATATAAACATATAGTTCCTGTGTGTTAAGGCTTTAAAAGGGAACTATGCGAGTCTGGTTCCTTTTCTGCTGTTTTGCTAACCCTCCTCTCGGCCATGTGCATTTGTTTTCAATGACGCAATCCGTGGAACGGTGGATAACATTATCTTATACGATGTCATGATGTGTATATTTGTGTAGTCTTATCTGTCATAAACAAGAGATTACTGGTTACAGGGTGCGTTTGTGTCCCAGTCTTACAGAGACCAGAGCTGGGACACCGGGTCGGAGGCTCTGATCTTACAACGTTGGTTTTCAGCCAAGAGACACTAGGTGGAAGGCAGAGAGCCTCCATTCTCCCTCTAACAATCTCATTTATTCAACCATCACAATTACTCTTAAGCTGTTTAATTAAGGTAAAAATGTAGCATAGTTAAGGTAACAATTACATAGTTGCTCTTTAATAGGTACCCCTTAAACACGAAATAGCTTACACCAACTTAATAAAAAGATGAAAAAAACATTTTGAACAAATTGCACATTAATATTAAATCAACTAAACAGAAGGTTAATTTAACCCTCTCCTGTCTCCACCATCCTCTTAGCTCCTCTTGCTACTAAATGAACACCAATTAACCTGCGGAAGTGAAGGAAGCAGGGGGTCATCTGATTGGCTAAAAGTGTACATGCATGGCCCATGTGTCCAGGGTTTTCATCTGATTGGTCAAATCTTACTCACAACATTTCAGGCAACCTTTTCACCTTTTCATATCGCAATAATGATGAAAATAAGATTAATCTGTGAGCCCTATTAGGCACATTAACATATAGCTATGAATATTTAAAAGAAAATGCAATGATGACATTTGCAATGTCCAAGTTCTATAATATTGGTTTAACTGTACAGACTGTGAGTTTTCAACACCGGTGTTTCTAACTTGACGTTCCTTCTACTGCATCTTTTTCCTCAAGTTCAAAGCAGCAGTGCAGTCTGAAAATATCCTCTCTCCCTCTGTGCTGCAGCCTGCACAACACCCACAGCCGCCATCTTCTCACTGCTCTCCCTCTGACATGAAGTCAGGCTGTTAGTCATCAGCTCACCAAACAGCCAACACTTTAATTCCCCAAATAAAAGTGCTTCTGGTTCAGGGTTTGGAACAGAGCGCACAACAATCTGAGGAATAACAAACCAGGTTTGGGTAACATTTAGTGTTGTGATTGGTGTCACAAAGGCAAGAAATGTTTTGATTGAGTTAGTTATCTTTAAGAAGGTAATGACCTGTGACTTCTAAACTCTTTAACTTACCACAAAGGCCTTGGTCATTATTCCTACAGATGCATAAACTGTACCAGACAACACATTTTAGTTTTGCAAGAATTCATTTTCAGATGCATGTTTAGGCTATGTGGGGTACTACTTTTTCTCATGTCAACCATGCAACTCTGCATCTGCATTCCTCTCTCACACAAAAACACACACGCACGTTTAGTGTTGACTGGTGATTTACTCGTGACAAATCACCAATCTGATACAAGCTGAGAGAGAGAGACGGCTGCATTTGAAGCACTAGGAGCCAATTTATTTATTCAAAATGGGATCAGATCAGACAAAATAACAATTAACTGGGAGTAAAAGTGATGAACGTCAGGTCAGACTGTTGGCTGACCCTTATCACAGACCACCAAGGTTAAAACCAAACAGATGTTGGGTTTGTCCGCTAATGCTTTACGCCAGCCTGGACTGTTGTGTTACCTTGTGGCCTGTGTGTGGCAAGAAGTGAAAAGATCATCACCTGAAGCAGTATATGGAAGGGTTTGACTGTGTCACATTTAGTTATTAATAATATTATAAAAAATAAGTCGCAGAAAAACCAAAAACATCTGCAGCAAAAATGTTGCTATAGGATGCATTCAAATGTTCATATTTAGCTGCAGAAGTTGTTATATACTGCAGGTTCACATATACACCATTACATCTGAAGTCAGTTAAAGTTAACTTTTGTATTTGGACCGTGTAGTAAATTATTTGTGCTCAGTTAATAAAGCTAAATGTAACCTGAACATTACCTGAATGACAGATGTGTTCAGTAGATCAGAGTTTCTAAAACACAAAGTCACTTTCAGATGAACATTGTTAGGATTAAAATTCCACTTATTTGAAGAAAAACTCACTTCTCCATGAAGGATACGAGGAAATTCAATATATTCTTAAGTGGTCATGAGGCTGTGACACTGTTGGTGTGTTTGAAGTGCACTGGCATAAGAGGGATTCTATCCAGTTCATTCCTGTTTATAACACACACAAATTAGATCAATGGTGTGTGTCACCACTGAGTCCTGGAATTTTTTTTTTGAATTTCAGTGAAGAGCTCAAAACAAACTGACAGGACTCAGGACTACAGTTCATACAGCCAACAGACTGAGCTGCTCCTCAGCTGCACACATGGATCCATATGAGCATAATAACCATGTCAGTGTGGGAACTGCAGCTGCTGTTTGTTTGTGTACAAAACACCTTAAGGTTTCTACTTAAGCATAGCACTTACGTCAACATTGCAGAGTTTAGAGCTAAAATGAAATCAGCTTCTGACTGCTGATTTCAGCTCGGGTAGGAGGCAGGCTAACACTACCCATACACTTCCAGCGTTTGAGCTAAGCTAATTAGCGGTGCGCCAGCTCTGCCTGTATCTCCCTTGTTACTGCTCGCACAGTGGAAAGGATGGTGTCTATCTGCTGGTCATGGACTCGGGAGTGAGGCAAGACATGAAAAAAAAATGTTGCCGTATCCCTTTAAGGTTTAACTTCTCCTTAACCAGGAGAGTTATATGAGGGTGTTTAAAAAAAGAAATCTTTAAAATAGGTTTCCTTAGATGAGAGATTTACATCAGTGACAGAGATTTTATTCGGCTGTTTCCACGGAGACTGTTGATTTGCACTCTTATCTCGTCCTCCTGCTGTTTTAAAGGGAATTACACCACGTTGGTTAAGTGAGTCCTGAAGTTTAAGATACATATTGGAGAAAAACCTTAAGAAGACTTACTTTTTTTAATTTTAAAGAATCTTAACTAACTTAACTCCTTGACTCACTCCATCACAGCAGCTTAGAGTAACACAATGGGCCCTAGTTTCGTAGACCGGGCGAAGTCTAACCTCAGGGCAGCTTCGCCACGTCAACGGGGTGTGGCCCAGGTCCATTTCGCAAGTTTGGTGGGCCGCGCAGTCAGACTTAGACCAGCGCAATCCCTCCCCTCGTCCCTCCTACCGGCGCAAACGGCAAAGGGGGAGGAGAGAGGGCGGGAGGGAGACAGGAGGAGGAGAAGTGGGATTAACACAGCCGATTCGGATCTTCACCAATCAAAGGAGCTCCTCTCCTCACCTTTAACTGCGCCGCGGGCGATGCGCACTGCAAGTTTGTCATTTTATACTTTGACATGGACGGAGGAAACAGCGACGCCAGAGGCCGAACCTCTCCCAGGAGGAAACAGCTGTTTTGGTCCGGAGGTCCGAGCTCAGAGTGACCAATAATGAGTTTACTAATATACTTAACCAGGATTGATCTGATACACTGAGAACGGCTGCCCAATGTAAGAAACAACAACTAATAAACTAATAAACTAATGAAGAAACTCACATTTATTCATTTCAATTTATTATTCCCTGTGTATAAGATGAGAGGTGTAGGCTACACTAATCACAACATAAACAAACACCATGCGGAATGAAATCAGGTAAAGGACGCTCTCTCTCTCTCTCTCTCTCTCTCTCTCTCTCTCTCTGTCCTCCTCTCTCTCTCTCTCTGTCCGTGTCTTTTTTTCTCTTTTTTTTCTGTGATAGAGATGCTGAGTATACTGTAGTAGGCTATATACTGACTATCTGATACCGAGGCTGTTGTGGTGGGCTAAGAGAGATGATGATTTGTGTTTTGTTTTTCATTACGGCTGCGTGATGCGGTCGCACGCGCTTATGAATTAATAAGTAAATAAAGCGATCATCACAACGGCAGTGCGTAGTCTCAACACGGCAGCGACATGCAGTCATCCACCCTCAGTCCTGCTTGGGACATCCACAGCTGCTTTTCAGTGCCAGTTCGTCCCTGCTGTGTTAATTCAGGTGGAGTTTCCATTACGCACCGACAGCCTTTGATCTCTGCTTTGATCTGACGTCAGATGTGACGGGACAATCTATATAGATATAAATTCACGTGTTGATTCCATTAGTTGCATTAAATAGTGGTTATTGTGGATATTTATTGCATTGAAATGTGTCTGGAACTGTGGAGATCTGCCTGTGAGGTCTTGGTGACGTGTGTGCACTGCAGGTCAGTCAGCCAAACTTCCACTGCACCTGCTGCGCTTCGCCCTGCGCTGAGAGTAGACCTGGTTGGAGGTGGAGAGCTTTCAGCGCAACCTCGGCGGGACATTTTCGCACGAAACTTCCACTGCACCAAGCTGAATCTGTGACGCCTCCCCCTGCTGCGCGGCCACGCCTATCTCAGCGCAGCGCGATCTACCAATCTCCCAATCTGACTTTGCGCTCGGCTGCGCTGGTCGAAACTTGCATTAGACCGGCTGCGTTACCTTGCGCCACCTGCACTGCGCCAAGAAACTAGGGCCCAAGGAGTCTGTGTGGTAATAACTGGAAATTAAAATAAACCCATACTGTTAAATATTTCCCATAATAATAACTGCAACATTACAGTCAGGCAGATATGAACTCCCAGTCTCCTCTGCTTCAGCAGCAGGAACTCTTCATTTGCATCTCATATTTAGAACAGTTTGATCAGCAGCAGACTGAAATACTCACAGCTTCTCCTCTGTTTTACTTCAACATCTGGATTTTTTAAATCTGTTCTTTCTATTTCTTCCTGGCAGCTTCTCCTCTAGTTATATGATCATGTTGTTTACATCTCCCATTGTTGAATATCACTTTCTGCTGCCGCTGTAATTGCAGGTATCACCGTTTCATCTCATACCATATTAATCACTTCATTCATGGTTTTGATGATGTTGCCTGTAGTTAACGACTCCTAGACGGAGCAGTAAAGAGCCAGACTAAACCTTAGGGCCACATATTTCTGAAGAACCAAAAAGAAAAAAAAATCCAGACTTGTATCAAATTATGAACATCTGGATAATCTAATCTGGATAACTTGGTTATGAAGCAGGGAGCCCTGTGTGACTGAACATCACCTCACAGGAGTCTCCAGCCACTCTGATGCTGTTCTGAATGAAAACACATGCTGGTGTGTTCCCAGCTTTGTTTTATGTTCACTGTGTTTGCATTAACAGCTTAGAGCTGCTGTACTGCTCATACACACGTCACACCTCATAATAAACTGGAAACATCTGCTGCTCTGCTCATCAAACCAGCAACATCCCATAAAAACCTACACCTTTCAAAGTCTTCGTTTCAAAGTCTCAGGAAGAGCTTATAAAACCAAATTATAATTTTTCAAAACCATTTCAGTATGTGAACACACATGGGGACAACAGGAAGTGTCCTTCCTGTTGTCCCCATGTGTGTCCACATTCATGTGTGAAGAGTCCACTGATCAGGCTGAGCCCGCCCATAAACCACTTGATTGACAACTCAGCTTTTCAAAGTTAAGCAAAAACATTGTTAAAGGGATAGTTCAACATTTTGGCAAATTGGCCCATTGCCATAATCCTTATAGTCATAGCAGTAGGTTTGTTACCTTTAATTGTCGGTGTAAGCTGTTTTTAGAACGACGAAGCAGAGCTGCTCAGGGCTATGCTACAGTATGGAGGCTAAGGGAATTTCTTGGTTTCCCTCATCAAACTCATCAAATACACAACCCAGCAACTCAAAAACACTCTCGTGGACAAGTTGTGAGCTGCACATTCACCACGCTATGAGATAATAACGGAACGTTACGAGACGGAGTTGTTTTAGAAGGAAATTCATGCAAAACCGCTAATGCGCATTGCGTTCAGGGACAGTTTTTCAGCAAGCAGACTCTGTATTTACCCTGTATTTACCTCGGAAACGGCTCTGTTTCGTAACGTTCCATTATTATCTCATAGCGTGGTGAATGTGCAGGTCACAACTTGTCCATGAAAGCGTTTTGGAGTTGTTGGATTGTGTATTTGATGAGTTTGATGAGGGAAACCAAGAAATTCCTTTAGCCTCCATAGCGTAGCTCTGAGCAGCCTGCTGCTCCACTCTGCCGTTCTAAAAACAGCTTACACCGACAAATAAAGTTAACGAACCTACTGCTATGACTATAGGGATTATGGCAATGGGCCAATTTGCCAAAATGTTGAATTATCCCTTTAAGTTTGTGTCATATACAGTATTTCCACATTATTTTCTTCTCTGCCTTGACCAGTTGGGTTGTCCAGCCACATTTCAGTCTCAACTTTTTTGAGACTTCATACGTAATACTAGCCTGACAAGCCAGACTACATCACTAACATGTCTAGTCTGGCAACGAGCGGTAGACCTCGGCTCAATCCAGGGGGCGGGATGAAGGCTGTCTTTCAAACTGCCTCTGCACCAATAGGGTAGCGCTACGACCAATCAGAGCAAAGAGCAGGATGACGTTAGCCTGACGAGCCAATTAAAATGTATGTCGTCATGGCGTTAAGCCGCCCAACGACTCTCTAAACAGATAGAGCGCTGTGATTGGTCAACACAAACGGTGTTCGAGACTCAAAAAGTTCCTATGGCTCGTTTCTAGACCCACCTACGGAGCAAATAGATTTGCTGCCGCTAGGGGGCAGCTAGATTTCTAGGCTAACGTAATACTGTAATTTCAAATATACCAATGCACTTAATAATAATAAAAAAATTAAGTCTTCCTTTAGAATAATAAAATACTGGCTCTGTCAGCTTCAGGTGAGACGCCTCCTGTGCCAGAGACCAAGACATCAGTTTTTTCCAGCAGTCCCTTCACTTCTACTTTCAATCTCTAACAGATCTGAATGTAAATCACATTCACGCTGAACCAGCAACACTAAACATAAACTTCCTGTGCAGGGTCTGCTTTTATCGCTATGAGTAACAATCCTCTATGATTAACAGTGCTATGTAGATGGATGGTAACCATGAGAACAATCATTAAGTGCTCTTCCCTTTGCAAATGTCAAGACGATATTTGACTTGTTTTCTTATTAATGCAGTAACTTATGATTTGTAGTATTACATTACTGCTGAATGTAATTTGCCTGCTAGAGTTGAATGTTTAGAACCATGACTGCAACACAGAGCTGACAGTAACAGAAGCTGTTTGTTGTGTGTAGGAGCTGGAGCAATAAGGACTCTGCTTGTGACTTGAACAACAAGTGTTTTAATGGGGAACTATGCAGTCTGCATAACGTTATATATCATATACGTTTTATGATGTGTATATTTGTGTAGTCTCATCTGTCGTTTGTGTCGTGGTGCTGCAGAGACCAGAGCTGGGACACCGGGTCGGAGACTCTGATTGACTGGTTTTCAGGTAAGAGACGCTAGGTGGAAGGTAGAGAGCCTCCGTTCTCCCTGGAACTAGTTACAAGTCATTTTTTTAAGAATCACAATTACTCCGAAGATGTTTAATTAAGCTTAAAAATCTTGTATAGTTCCATGCAATTACCTACCTGCTGTGCTTTATTATTATATCAGAGATCTGTCTTATTCTATTTCTTTTCATTTATTCTTCCTTACTCTTATATTATCTGGATGTGCTGCTAACTAATGGGAGCTGTGCCCCAGACTAAATGTCGTTGTGTATTAATTATACCATGACAATAAAGTTACCTCTCTCAGAGGAACATGGGAGCTTTCTGACGTCTGAGCGTGTCTCTTTGTGTGACTGCACTTCTAGGTAAAAACCACTGAGTCATGCTGCTGACTGATTATTACAGTACACTCATCATCACACATCCTGTATTTTACATAAAGCCTACTGCACCATATCAGTGTTAACAAGCTTAAACATTCTCTTGTCATGGCAGTGGGTGTTATAACAGAGCTAACCAGTCTGGGGTCTGCAGGAGCTTTGATGTACGGCAGGTGTGAGGCTAAGTGAGAAGATAATTAGAGTTTTGATGGATTATTGTTGCTACCCTTGTATTTCAAATCATTTTCATCTCATCCGTTGTTCATCGTCGTCTCTGTGTTTCTTCCCCCGTCTGAAGTCGTCAACAGCCGAGCGCTGCCACGCCTCGACGCATCTTTCCGGCTGTAAATAATGGTTGAAGGAATGAATATCCCTAAGTAGCCCATCCATCTTCTTAATCACCCTCTAATGATCAGATGACGAGTGCGTGTGTGTGTAATGCTGATTACATGGCAAGGTGATACCACCTTCACTCAGGACCATGTGTGTGTGTGTGTGTGTGTGTGGGTGAGAGAGAGAGAAAGAGAGAGAGAGACAATCAGCATCCTGTAACAGTGAGACAGAGGGATGGGAAACACAGTCAGCTAACAGTGTGGTCGACAGCGATAGCCACACGTATACGTTACATCCTTCTACCGGAGCAGCACTTCTCCATTTACTCTGCTGATTATTTATCTCAGTGTCTCTCTGATGCACAGACCCAGGTACACATGTAGACACACAGCTGCACGCCGTACTGCAGGGGAATGTCTGAAACAGGCCCCAACACGTAGCAGGGCTAATCCATAAATCTAAATCTATATAATATCTCACCATGGTGCAACATCCAAACTGCAGCAACTGAGGCTCTGATAGTGTGAAATGACGTTATTGACAAATCAAACCTCAAACCTCACATCTCACACAATCAGGTCACATGATAAATGATTAATCTTCCCAGTTCACAAATGATTTCATCATAGTTCTACTTCTCTGTCATGTTTTTCTGTAACTTCCACATTCAGTGGAGCTGGTCGTCACACTATGACTTTCAAATGGCAAGAGTCCAACTGAGTCAACCTGCTCCTCTATGATGCACTCTGACCTTTCTCAGTGTTTCCATTGAACTCTTACTTGGCAAGATCAAGCTTTTGGTTACTAGGGGTGTGTATTGGCAAGAATCTACAATACATATCATGATACAGGCAGCAACGATATGATATATTACAATATATTGCGATATATTACAATTCGATTCAACACGATCTCCAATTACGATTACAATTCTTTTGTGAAATGACAAACTATTGCTATTGCTACTATTAACTAATGCTAAACTTTTTTTTTCTTCTTTCTCTTCTTCTAACACGGTGAGATACAGTGCAAGACAACTTTTAAAATACCCTCTTGCACTGACTATTTGACTATTTGCCACTTTTTATGAATGTACTATTTTATCTTATTTAATTCTATTTATAGAAATGTCTGTTTTTTAGGTGTGCCTGTTTTTAGATTGTGCCCATTTCTTGCTTTCATATTTGTTTACTTTTATCTGGGACCTGGGTACAGATTTCGTTCTGTCATGTTTGACATGTGGAATGACAATAAAATACTTGGACTTTGACTATACTAAAACGAACCGACTGCCTTGTGTTGTTATTCTGTCACCTGAGTTAAATGATGCTGTGTGTAAAACCAGGCTGTGGTCCGTAATCCTGGTGCAGACGAGTGAGTTTGGAGCTGACAAGAGGATTGAAAAAAGAGAGAGAGACGATGTGGCCGTAAGCGCCGTGATGTTTGTTTACAGTGTGTGGGGAGAGCGTGATGGGAGGAAGGAGGTGGAAGTCACTATGGTAACCCAGCACAGATACATAAACGGGGGCTGTTGTTTTTACAATTTACACGTCGTCCTAACTAAATAATTTAAAGGGATGGTTCAACATTTTGGCCCATTGTCATAATCCCTATAGCAGCAGGTTCGTTACCTTTATTTGTCAGTGCAAGCTATTTTTCGAACGGCGGAGCAGAGCCGCAAGCTGCTCAGAGCTACGCTACAGCGGCTAATGGGATTTCTTGGTTTCCCTCATCAAATACACAATCCAACAACTCCAGAATGCTCTCGTGGACAAGTTGTGACCTGCACATTCACCACGCTATGAGATAATAACGGAACGTTACCAGACAGAGTTGTTTTCGAGGTAGGTAGTAGGTGACTGCTTGATGAAAAACTGCCCCTGAAGGCAACGCGCATCAGCAGTTTTGCATAAATTTACCACTAAAACGACTGTCTTATAACGTTCCATTATTATCTCATAGCGTGGTGAATGTGCAGGTCACAACTTGTCCACCAGAGCGTTTTGGAGTTGTTGGATTGTGTACTTGATGAGTTTGATGAGGGAAACCAAGAAATCCCATTAGCTTCCGTAGCTTAGCTCTGAGCAGCTCGCCGCTTGGCTCTGCCATTCTAAAAATAGCTTGCACCGACAAATAAAGGTAACAAACCTACTGCTATGACTATAGGGATTATGGTAATGGGCCAATTTGCCAAAATGTTGAACTATCCCTTTAAAACCGATTCATCGAACAGGCCTAATTACAATGTATTGTTACACTACAAGCAAGACGATATAATGCCATTTCTTTTTCCTTTTTTGACTGTGCTAAGTTAGCTAACGCTTGAGCGTGTGATGAGCCACAGACCTGAACTCATTGTTCTGTTGGAGCGGAGGAGTGGATGGCTGAATGACTGCTGCCAACCAGCAGTCAGAGTTTTAAATGCAACATAAAATGAATCACCGCCGTTAATGTTTACATATAAATTGTTAATAAAAAATCAAAACAGTGCTTTTAAATATCAATACAGTATTGAAAAACAAAATATCACAATATTTGAGTGTATTGGTATCTTCTTACAGACCTAATGGTGACTACTTATTAATCTAATTAGTTACTACCATTAACTGGTGAAAGGAGCCTTATTGTAATAACAATAATGCTCCTTTAATGTTTGTAACTGATAATAAATGGGTATAAACCGAGATGAACAAACATGAAGATGATGATGAGGGAGAATGAGCTCAGTGAACAACAGACCACAGATCAGTGTGAACAGAGGATAAAGAACGAGTGAGCAGTTCACCAGGTAGAGGAAGATCACCAACTGTGTTAGAGCTGGAGAGATAACATCCTGAAGAACAGACCAATCAGCAACAAGCAGCTGTCCATGACGATGCTGACGGAGGTGAACTGCTGCTGACTTAACAAACATGTGATGAAGCAGCAGAACAGAAGCTGATGATGGAGGAAACAGAGGAAGATCAGTAACTAATGAGAGATGAGCGTGCCTGTGAGCAAGCAACAGGTCTCTGTTGACCTTTTTATGCAATGCTTTATGAAGTGTTAACAAGCTCATTCATAAACTAATCATAACCATTCATAAAGTCATACATGAGCAGGGGTCGACAATATAAATGGCCCGGTGGCCCAGACGTACTTTTCAAACCGTCAGGGCCACCAGAACGCCTTGAAAAAAATATAACAAGTAAATAAATAAATCTAATTTCACATTAAATCCCTGTGGTTTGAAATGATAACTGTCAAATCGTCTCGGTAATTAGTGCTAAGAGATCCCGACCCGATCAACGACAGAGACATCTACTTTCTGTCCGCAGCCAGCGCTGTGCCCTGGCACGTCAGCACCATAGACTGTGGTCAGCACCACCTGCAAGCAGCTGCAGCTCCAGCTCACTCACTGCTGCTGATAGAAGGTCGTCACAAGAACCGATAAACCGGTGCATATTCTCATTTGCCCAGGTCATAGTATTTCAAAGGAGGTTAAATCGAAAGCAACTGGACTTAGTTAACTAAGTCCAGTTGCTTTCGATTTAACCTCCTTTGAAAAAAAAAAAAAAAAAGAACCGATAAAAACCTTTTTCTTAACCATGAAACTTCCCTCCTCCTCAGCGCGTCGGGTCGAGTCCTGTCGGGACCGACGCGAACGTTACACACGGGCCAGAGCTCGCGCTGGGGCGCCAGCTGTTCGGTGTGCGCCACAGCGGTGGCACGTCACGTGACATTTAGACCATAATAACAACAACAAAAAACGTGTGTAAACGCAAAACTGAGCTGAAAATGAAACAATGAGTCAGTTTTGCACCAATCTGTGGAAACAGCCTAAACGTGACTGAATGAGAACAACAGTTATATCACTGAACTACTTGGAGGATAGTAATGACTACATAACTTCATGTTTGTGTTGAGGCATATTTACCATTTTAACTCTGTTTTTACTTCATTGTTAAACCACAGTGGAGGCTAAATATGTGAAACAGTTATTTATTTATTAAATAAAGTAGCCTGATGAATTTAAAAGCACTTTTTTTGACCTTCTTTAATGAAATTGAATGAAAAATATCTGATACAGGATATAAATCCTCAGACTCAAATAAATAACAACATACAAAAATTAAACACAAATATACCAACTCATACATAATCACTAAAATACATATAACAAAATAATCCCCCAAAATCTCAAGAAACTACAAGATCGTGGTATTGAATAAGTATCAAGAATGCTGGAAATTGACTAGTAATGGTATCAGAAAGTTCCAGCCTCGATGGCGAGACCGCAGGAATTGGCTGGGATATGTTGTTTTTCGTTAATATGGGGATCGATACCTATTGTCCTGGGCCAGTGGTTAGAATGGTGGGGCCAGTGATCTTCAAAAGCCACTGGCCCAGAGGGCCAGTGGCAAATTTCCCTTATTGTCTACCCCTGCATGAGTGATCTTAATGTAAAAGTGCCTCTGTTTTCTGACAGGGTTTATAACTGTCTACAATGGGCTGACAAGAAGGCAAGATAATAATAATCAAAGGCTAACTGACTGATAGAAATGCAAACATGTCGTTTTTTTCATACCACACATCGCTTCTTAGCTATTTCAGTTTGTTTTAAACTATTATCAGAACTGAAGAGGAAGTCGTTCTGTGGCTGGCTGTTGCCATGGTAAAGATGTACGTATTTCAACAACAGGTGCTGCTGTCCGACTGACAGAGCAGCCTGCAGCCTTCACTCTTCCTGAGTCTGTTGCTCACTCTCAACATGTCTAACAACACCAAGCTTCATTCTGGTGGGGGGCAAGATTCTCTATTTGGCTAAACTGTTAGCATTATAATGCGTAATGCAAACAGCCTTCAATGGACTGTTGAAGCTGAACGGAAAGTGAGAACTCACCTTTTCTGAACTGGACAGCCTCTGTGAATATTTTTGTTTGTTGTGATTTCAGTGAATGATGCTCTTGCTCTTACTTAAAGGGGACATATTATGGAAATATCACTTTTTGAAGGCTCTTTAACATATATTTAGGTATTTGTCTTGTCTTGAATTGACAAAATAATCTGTAATGTGCAGGCTGCCTAGTTTGAAATCTGTGTGGTTTTACGAGCTGTTCCCTCAGTTGTCTTCAAGTGATTTACAGTAACTAGGATTTGAATTTGCATAATCCCACCCCTACCTGCTACCAGTAGCAGTAGCTCATTTGCATTTAAAGGGACAGATACTGAACGCAGCCGTTCTGAACAGGGCTGTTTAGAGAGGATGAAAAGAGCTGGGATGTTTGATCCTTGGGGGATTTTGAACAAAGCTTGTCACAGACATGTCTTTAAGACACCTGGGAACTATTTTAATTTGTGGAAAGTGGGCATAATGTGTCTCCTTTAATGACACCGTCAGGCACATTGAAAGCTGCTGACAGGGAGAATGAGAGGGCGGCTGTAAACTCTGTTTGCCTTGGATTATGTGGGAAAGTGCACATCACAGCCGTTTTCATTGTGACCTTATTTACAGAGAGAGAGATGCTGCATCAACACGTCAGGATACTAATATGGCTTTGCTGTTCAGCTGCTGTCTGAGTGATGAGCGGATGTGCCTGGGTCATGCTGCAAGATCAACGCAACAACGCGCCCGGCCAGCGCTTTATTAGGAACACCAAACTGGCTTGTTCCTCAGCGCTTCGTGTCCTGGATCAACCAGATGTTGAAGCTCTCCTCTGAGACTCTGCTCCATGTCCACATGACTTTTCAGCTGCACATTTTAAGCTGCCAATCTCCGGTTCGACCAAATCTCAAAGGTTCTACTGGATCCAGGTCTGGAGACTGGGGAGGTCACTGAAGTTCACTGAACTCACTGTCACGAACATGAAATCAGTTTGAGACGTTATCACGGTCCATATAGGCTGTTGCTAGGGGAGATTTGACTTTCGGGTTTCGACTAGTATGTTCTCTATATGTTAGCAGCCGTTACAGAAGTAGCTCTCTTGTGGCTTTCAGTATGTGTGTGTGTGGGTGTCGTAAAGCGGTGACATTCTGACAAAATTCACATACATACGGTGCATACAACAACAAATCTCATAAGCAAGAGGACTGCATGTGTCATATACTGTATGTGCATGTGGCATAAACTGTGCAGGAGGAGCACACAGGAAAAACACCTGGGAGAAGCATTTGTGATCAGAATTAAAGCTGGGATGGCAGGATTTGTTTTGAAAACAAGCCTACAGCCCCCGATATCTTTGACCAATCCAATCTATTCTAGTCTGGGCGTTCCTGATTGGTTGAAGGGCCAGCCCTACTCTGTCCTGATGGGCTGCATAATCAAAATTGCAATATGATTTTTGTGCATATCATGCAGCCTAATCTTTAGTGTCAATCTATAATAATAATAATAATAATAATAACAGGCTATTTGGTTGTAAAAATAAATAAATAATATAGATTATTTATATATATGGTTAGGAGAATCTGGAGCATATGATTAGTAGGTCTGGGTGTGTCTGACGTGACACATTTCACCGAAAAAAAAGGAGCTCCTGCAATTTCCTGCACTTGCTCATATAGAGACAGCAATGAAATGTGCTGCTGCAGACTGATGCACCTCCGACGGTGTTCAACAGTTCAGTACTGTTCAGCCTGGTGCTCACTGAACCACGTGCAGATGGTAAAGTAATGACATTGCTTTTTATCATTTCTTTTTATTAAAAGCAACAAAAAGTCACTTCTTGTGCAGCGATAGGCTTTTGAACCAGTGCAGCGTCCAACAAACACAACAATGTTGGATTAAGCTGCTTCCTCACGTCTGTGGGGAGTGTGTGTTAGAAAGTCATTACATGGGGAGTCGATAATAAGAGCAACATCCAAATACTGCACAGAGCCGCTGTAATCAGAGTGACTGACACGAGAGCGGAAACGACAATGTGTGATAAGGCTCTGTGTTTCTGACACACCTGTCGTTCCAAACTGAACTCAACTGGCTCATCCTGTGCAGTGTGTGTTGTGTTGGAGGAGAAGAAGAGCAGCCCAGCACTGTAAAAGTACTGATACGTCAGCAACAGTCTGTCTACAGGCACTGTGACCACAGTCACTTTTTTTGTTTTACAAAAACTGGTTGCTGTGCATTTTGTGGGTGTGAAGTCTCTGAAACACTGCTGAGAACTGAACAGCTGAGTTATAAATGTGCACAGAGTGGAAAATAAATATCTGATCAAATCCGGTCTCAAAGGAACCGTAGAAAGTTTGGGTAAACAACGAGACTTCATGGTGCCGTTTCCTGCTGGTGTGTGCGTGCCAAGTGTTTTCTCTGTGTGCCAGCCGTTTCCTGCTGCTTCCTCACTCCATCTCCTCTCAGAGAGAAAATGTTGAGCTGGTCTTCTGAAGTGATGGTTGCAACTGGAAGTTTCTATAAATGAATTCAACCATTGTGAGTCGGGACGCACACACACAAGCAGATGGGTCAATGGCGTGATGCAACCCAATGTCAAGTGGTGTAACTGGTATTTTCTTTCATAAAAATCAGAATATATACAGGAAAATAAATCTGGACTCAAATGTGGAATAAATGTAATTCACTTTCACAATGCCCCACTATCTTTCTTGACAAATTTGACATCATTTGTTACATTATTTAGAAGAAATGTGTTTAGGATATATCCTGCTCAGTGTTGCCATGCATTAACATTTAAATATAGAAACACAACAACAAAAATCTATTTCAATTAATATTTTCATGGATAGTTCAATATTTTGGCAAATTGGCCCATTGCCATAATCCCTATAGTCATAGCAGTAGGTTCGTTACCTTTAATTGTTGGTGCAAGCTGTTTTTAGAACGGCGGAGCAGAGCCGTGAGCTGCTCAGAGCTACGCTACGGAGGCTCATTATGGGATTTCTTGGTTTCCCAAATCAAACTCATCAAATACACAATGTACCGACAATTAAAGGTAATGAACCTACTGCTATAACTGTAGGGATTATGGTAATGAGTCAATTTGCCAAAATGTTGAACTATCCCTTTAATATTTATCAATCTTTTTTTGGTCACATCATTTGACATTTTGAGGGAATTTAGTCTTGTTTTTGTTAAAAAATGGTAATGTAACATAACATAACAAATGACTGATGAATGATTTTTCTGTATTGGTCATCCTGCCAACTCTTATTTGTCACTGACCCAGATACACACACACACACACACACTTGTTGCTCTTTGGTTGCGTTATGGCAGTGTGATATTTTAATCTAGGTTGCTGTGGTTGTCAGTGTCACATGATGTTCAAATTAATCACAAATCAGTACATAACATAACATAACACTATGGAGCTCCAACAACAACAACAACAACAACAAGGCAAGGCAATTTTATTTGTATAGCCCGTTTTTACAAACAAAATCTCAAAGGGCTTTACATGGCATCACAACAACATCCTCTGTCCTTAGACCCTCACATCCACTGAGGAAAAACCGGAGAAACCTCATGGTGAGCAACAGAGGAGAGATCAACAACACTGACACATGGAATCTGACCAATAGGACGACAGCAGAGGACCCAGGATCAGAGCCAAAACCAAAAACTTCAGATTCATTCACTGAGCAGTGATGTGACAACACTATAATGATGCAAACTGCATCTGATGAAGGTGGCAGCAGCTGGAGGCAACGTGTTGAAGCCCACGCGTCTTTTCACCTCAAACGTCCGAGTCGTCCTCAGTCAGCAGCACCAGCGCTGTCACCGCTTCATCAACCACAACTGGCCATCTAATTAAAACACGTCTTCAGTTACCACCAGCAGTCACGGGCCGGTTTCAACACTTCTGCAACGTGAGATCAGCGACTGCTTCACTCATATTGCAACTTCACGCAACAATGATTTGTGAAATGTGACACTCACACTATGTGTAACTTGTGTGTTTGTGTTGGCACGGTTCACAAATCTCTTCAATGACAGAGGCCTGAATTCTCAAAGAGTTAACCTCTATGTCAAAACACCCAACATCACATCACTTCACTAATGACAACATGAGCTGGCTGCAGCCTGAGCGTGCTGCACCGTGCACCGTGCAGCTGGATTGAGTTACAAAATTATTAGCATCTCAGGATCTCGTCTCCAGGTTAGCACACACACACACACACACACACACACACACACACACACACACACACCTGATTAAAGAAGTGAGACTGGATTCAGCACATCCTCACTCTCACTGACATATGACGCGTTGACGGTTCCTGCAAACAATGGGAGCTCAGCTTGTTGCTGTTGTGTTGTGTACAAATGATGAACCAAAACTACAGAGTAAACACACTGCTCTATGTGTTTCAAGGGGAGACACTACAGGTGAATAGGGTAAACATTTTAACAAACAGATATCACTATGAAACTAAACCAAGTTTATCACTCACATTAAGACAAATATTTTTTGTATTACAAGTTTTGTCAAATTTTATGTTTAAATGAGGCAATATCTATCGCTAATCTGCTCGAGTCTGAGGAAAAACTCATTTTGAGGAAACGGCCTCTAAAGACTTGTACTGTAAAATTCCATAGATTGTTAATGTCAATCATACTTTTACGATTGGTTGCGGATACAAAGGAAATGACCATTCTTGGAGCCTACATCATTGTTCAGGAGGGAGAGAGCTTTACAATGATACCTGACATGACATGGGTCAGACACACAGCACAGTATGTCACAGTAGCTGTTAACTTTTGGTGAATTTAGGAGAAATGTACATACAAAAGAGACAAAATGAAGTAAAACAGCCACCTTAATGTGGATGTTCTACCCTTTCTTTTGACTCTTCTGAGAGAATACATGTTAAGGAAGAAAAATAGCCCAAAATCTCAAAATTGATCAGTGCATGAAAAAACAGTGTTTTGCCTGTAGTGTCTCGCCTAGTTAATACATCATAAAAAAAAACACATATAGCTAAATATTCAGGTCCAACTGGTTCTAATGTTATTGGATCTGATACAGAGAACACACCTGTGTGTAGGATCATAGTTGGGCTTTAAATGTCTGCATTTTCAAGCCTGTGTGTGTGTATACGTGTGCATGTGTGTGTGTTTGTGACAGGTAGGAGGTTGCTCACTCGCTGTTTGAATGACAACAGCGCGCGCGCGCGCACACGCGCACACACACACACACACACACACACACAGTCGGTCGTGATGCTGTGCTGCAGGATGTCGTTAGATAACACACCTCGCTCCTTACCCTCCGTCCTGCTCCGTACTGTCCGGAGCTCCAGCGGGCCCGGGTGTCCGCCGCCGGCTCTCCGTTCCCGGGCAGCGAGCCTGAGTCCGAGTCCTCCCCCTCCTCCAGCTCCTCTTCCCCCTCCTCCTTCTCCTCCGTCTTCAGCCTCTTGGCCGCCCTTCCGTACTCCCCTTCCTCCCGCTGTCCGGCTCCTTCTGCCGTCGACATGGTGGTGGTGCTGCTGCTGTTAATGCTGCTGCTGCTGCTGCTGCTGCTGCTGTTAATGCTGCTGCTGCTGTGGAACCTGTTGGGAGCAGTGGAGCGGCTCACACTGACGCGTCCATGGCAGCGGCTGCGTCGGTAGAAACAAAAGGGGGAGAAAAATAAGAAAACAAATAGCAGCAGCGTTCCTGTTCCTGTTCCTGTGTCTCCCCGTGTCTGCGCTCCTGTCTCCGGTCTCAGTGCCGCACCATCGGTCCCTGTCGCTCTCTCTCCCAACACCACTGATTTTTTTTTTCTGTGTGGAGGTGTGAGTGGACCGGATAGGTCCCGCCCCCCCTGCTGGCCTCTCATTGGCCGGCGCCGTCCCTGCACCTTGGAGAGACGGCGCGTGGTTGGCCGCGTGGTGTCGGTGCGTCAACAGACAGCTCTCCACGCTCTGCAGAGGAGTGCGCAGAGAGAGAGAAAGAGACAGGGGGGAATGGTGGGCCAGATAAAAAAAATAAAATAAAAAAACAGGGGAGAAGAGAAGGAGGAAACACAGTTAAAAACGGGCAGAGAGAGGGAGACGCGGTGTCAGAGTGAGCGGCTACACGCTGCATTATTAAAGCGATGCTGCTCTTTGTCATCCATCATACCTGCCATCATTTTTCAGTCTCTCTCTCTCTCTGCAGACATCCCGAACCGTGTTTGAACATAGTTCTGATTCACATTTACCATCAAAGCATAGAAAACAAAGAGCTGTTCTCCACAGGACAGCAGCCTGTGTAACATGTCATTAGTTATAAAGGAGGGGTGAATAAACTAGTGCACTGTCATTGCTATGAAACAGATGTTCAATCACACCTGGAGGTTAGAGGTCAACTGAGGTCACCAGATTACTGAAAGCCTTTATAATATTGATAGTCTGGGGTAGGAAAAAAAAGAGAAGGCCAATCAGATGATAAATTGTCACTTAATTTACCGAGCTCAACCAGCCTATATTATACAGATACATATATGGAAAATATAGCCAATTGTTTTAACAATTGAGTGCACAATATGTTCCTCCTGGTGAACAGGAGCCTGCAGTTTCAGGACCACATGTTTAGAGCCCTGGTTTTTTATGACACTGCCTCCTAAGAAAATGGAACACAAATACCTTTCAGGAAGATGATGGAGGACAAACAAACTGAAAATATAACAGCTTTATAATATAGACTATATAAAATTGACGTTATTTTTAACCATCTTCCGTATAATCCTGAAACATATTGAATTAGTGCAACATGTTATTTTCTCCTCCACCTCCACGTGTCAGTGCTGCACATTTGCAGGGGTCGTTACCTCATTATTACAGCAGAATATATACATAACCCTTATACAGTACACAGCATATCATCTTGTGTTTTGCCTACAGATTTTTTCAAATATCTAGTGGAAATATATATTATGCAACTCTAAGTAACCACAAGACAGAAAATAGTGACTGGGTGGAACAACCACTTAAAACTTTTACACAGTTTGGAGGGTACAGTCCTGAACTCAGCCTCCAGTAGGTAGCTCAGTGGTCCTATAGTGTGGTTCTAAAACTGCAGCCTTAGAGCAGGAATATACCACTGATTCAACAGAGCATTTAATCCAAAGAGACTTAGTGACACCTCAGAACAAGATCTACATCGTCAGTCTATAGCAATTACAAGAGGATGATGTAAAAAAAAAAAAAAAAAAAAAAAAGTCTAGTTAGGCATGTTAGAATGTTAGGATGTCTATGTAGATTATTATCAGGACCTAATCTTGTCCATACATTTTGGCCCTCAAATCATCAGTCGTGCTAAGCTTGCACTTGGTAGCAAAAGAGACAGCATCCTTTCTGCGGAGCAATGCATTAATAATGCATACCATAACCAATAACATGCTCACAATTTACAGTTACAGCTCCCTTGTATGAAGATGATGCTAATTAATGTATAAATGATCTTAGGGACACAATGACATTAAAGACAGAAATCGTGTTCTCTTTAACATGTACTGTATTTAATTACAATACAGTGAGTGCACACAGCACCGGTCAAAAGTGTGGATATAGTATCTTCCGTTCACTTGTGTATAACCATGAATATTGCAGGACTGAGCTGCTTTAATGCACATATTGTAAATCTTCCACTGTGCAAACAATAGACATAATGTCAAAACTGAAACAACAGAGACCAAGATATCCTGGTTTTTAGTCTCCTAAAAATGCCTCTGCAACTGTTAAAAATCCATATTCTATAAACACATAAATGATGACACAAAACTCGGTATTTTTATTTTAGCCTACATACTTATTTGCTGCAAATACATAAATTCTATGTGCAGCATATTTAGATCATCTTTATGTGTTAAACATTTATGTATCATCTTGTTCCAGGTCCTTTTCGATTGTTTATTTTACCAGAGGCGTGTTTGCTGGGTCATGTGGCCGGGGTTGGGCAGAAGGAAGGACCTCAGGAAGCAGCAGGCTTTAACAGAGGAAGTGCCAGTAAGACTCTACCAAGTGCCTGCAGCAGTATGGAGTGAATGGGGTGATTTAGTTAAGAGACTTTTGATTTAAGTTTGATATATGGACATAAATACTCTTTGTGAAATGAACAGGATCTCATTTGGGGTAAATAAAACTCTTTTCCTTTTTTCAAAACTCACCTGGGACTCCTTGTGCCTCCTTGTCCCTCACATCCCTCCACAATTGAATTCCAATCATTTCTAAATTCTCAAAATAATGGAATAATGTTTTTAATCCCAGGGTCACTTCCCCAAATAACAACAAAAAGCAGATGTTCTCACTTCCATCTTCTGTGCACACCCCCATGTAGATAGTTCTGTTTTTATGTGCTCAACTTTCAAAGACCCAGAGACCAGTTTGCATGTTTACATCTCCTCGCACTTTCCCTATTTCACAAATCTCTGACTAGACTACAAACCATCCAGAACGTCAGACCTTTAACACGGCCTAAGACAAGTGACCTCATCACACCAGTTTCAGCCTCTTGCACTGGTTCCCAGAATGTTTTAGAACTGATCTTGAACCATACAGTTCACTTTCTCTTTCTGGCCTTACTCCATGTTTATATTTGATCTCCTAGGTGCATGAACCAGTTCATAGCCTCAGATCCCGGGGCAGAGGCAGAGAAGCAGAAGTGAAAGAGCCTTTGCACTGTAACTCTGGAATAAGCTGCCTGGGGAAATTAGGTCAGAAGAATCACTGGCTTCTTTTCTAATAAATCTATCTGTGAAACATTGTCTACTTTTCTCTAGAGATGCACAAATTGATTGGCTGCTGGTCAGAAAAGGCTAGTTTTTTGGTGTCATTGGTGATGGGTCTCAGATAGCTGCTAAAAATGCAACATAGAGAAGACCGAGAGCAGCCGTACCACAGCAGCAACTGTGTGTGGACACACACACAGGAAAGGGTGACGCAAGAGCTCCGTCGAGCCGCTCCTGCTTGTTATATTACTGCTGCTGAGACTGATCTCAGAGCAGAACATCTCCACCGCCGTCCAGCTTTTATACTCTTTGCACCAACAAGCTGCAGGTTTTAGCATTTAAAATGTTGGTGTGTCCACTGGTGGTGGACATTTGCTGCCATGAGGAGCCGGATGAGAGTCCTGTTTAGTGTTCTGTGTGATGTCCTAATGAGTCAACTAATGAGCATTCATTACCATGAGAACTTTATCTGACATCATTTCCTCTTGCGCCTTCTGTCTGAGTCACCTTTAATAAGAAGGTTTGATAAGAGGAAACAGTGACCTGTTGTTAGAGGAAATTGCTGAGCCTCTTTTTTCAGAACACTGAGATGTTTTTAGAGATTTAGTCTGAGGAGGAAGAGACCAGACTCGTCCGTGAGAGCCAATAAACACCAACCCGCTGACTCGTCGGCTTTGTGCCGTTCCCTCCAGCCACCGCGCTCGCAGGACTCTTGCAAGCTGGAAATGTGTCAGTGATGCAAGGTGCCATTGTACTACACGTTAGTCAGTGGCTCAAATAACACACATTATGGCGACTGTGGTCTGAGTGTCACAAGGTCGGGGGCTGTGAACAAGCCTGTTGTGTATGCATGCGGCTCGGGGGGCTGACGTCACGAATGGAAAATGCAATATAGCTGTGACTTTCTGTCTAACCCTGCACACACACACACACACACACACACACACACACACACACACACACACACACACACACACACACACACACACACACACACACACACACACACACACCTCATCTTCCTCTTTGTCTGGTCTTTCTCACATGACCTGATTACACACACGCACACACACTGATTCAGATCAATTTTCAGGCAGAGCAGCCCGACAGACAAGACTGCAGGTGAAAGATGAGATGCAGATGCTCGACAAACACAAACACACACACACACACACACACACACACACACAAGCTTTTGATCAGGTGTAGCTGATGCTGCAATCTTTGCATCGGAGGGGACAGATATAGAAAGAGTCTGACTTTGAATGTGCACATGAAACACAAGCTCAGTTCCAAACGTTGTCTCCTTTTCTATATGAACTGAACTGTAAAGAGGCTCATCTGTATATTACAGTGAATGAACTCTTTCAGACGGCCATCCTAAAACCAGAGGAGATGAATATGTTGCATTCTCAAGTAGACATAACTTTATTGTCCTGACTCTACTTTTTAAAAACAGTAAGTATGCACAGACGGCACACACGTAAACAACAACTCCACCCTGCGCCAACCGATGACATCATATATTGAACTCTGACTTTAATCCAAATAATATGAGCAAAATAAAAATACAACTTAAATAGCACATGTTAACTTTTTAAACTGTTTTGGCTCACTGCAATCTAAATCATGTGATCAAATGTAAATTAGATAGCAGTATTTATATCTAGGTCGCAGCAAACACACATGTTGTTATTTTGCTATGAGGTAAACTAGCTACTGTATCTCTATCTCCCTTTACTAGCAGCTGCTGTAACATAACATCTATAGGACTGGATGACACAGTCATTTAGAAGCACTTCCCTTTTTCTTTTTAAACGAGTAACTAATTGTTCTGAATTAGTAACTTTATAGACAATGTGTTATATACTGCAGGTACTGTGCCTTTATTCTCACCTTTTACTTTCCTTATTGTTTAGCTTTAATGTGCTATTGTGATTTATCAAATAAATGGACTGTGTTTATATAAAACCTCTCTAGTCTTAATCAATCAGTCAATCAAACTTTATTTTTAGAGCAAAACCACGCAAAGTGATATTGGTGTATTTCAGTCAGTCAGACAGAAAACTTTATTCATTCTGTTAGTCCTCAGCAAGACAACACACATAAGACACAACACGGTCACAGCCCCACCCGTGGCATACATACTAGGGTACACCGTTGCATTTCAATATGTTCCATTCAAAGCTGTCCACTGTATTGGCTACACATGCTTGCTGATTGCTGTTCAGCAATCTGATAGGAAGGCGTCAACACAAAATGGCCCGACAAGCTGTGGTCAAGATGCCTGATAAAACATTTTGACAACCAGCTTTGCAAGTCACTCAGCTGAACTGTGTGACAATGTTAAAATGCTTTCAATAAAAAATGATAAAAAAAACACACAATATTTTTCCAAACATTAAAAGAGTTCAGCGTACACATCTTCATCGTTGACGTGTGCATCATCCTGATCATCCTCCCCTGACTCACATCTGTGCACTCCACACTGTGCGCTGTGTAACACACAACATTGTAGTCACAACATACTGACAGTCACTGTCCAGTGTCCTGTGTTCCTGATGATCGTGGTTTCTACCACTACCTAAAATACTTTGCACTGTCCACACTTTCCGATATCACAATGGAACTTCACAAGTTTATCACATAAGACAAATATTTTTTGTATTGCAAGTTTTGTCAAATTCTATGTTTAAATATGTAAATGAGGCAATTTCTAATGAAATATGCGCTAATTTGCATAGATTTCCAATTCCAAATCTGAACAATGGATAAAAAAATTATTGTTTTATTTTGTTGACATAATAGAAGTCTTTACATAGGGGATTTTGGATATCTCTTTTTATCACTCTGTAAATGAGAAAATACTCACCAGCCCTAAAAAAAAATCTAATTTCGCCATGTTTTATAGGAATAAAATGTTGTATAAATCAGGCTTTGAATGATATATCAACAATCCCCTCTGCAGAAACCTTTAGAATATAGACAGGAATGAAACTGGAAGGTTTAGTGTCTCTACTGTAAGTGCTGCTGAAGTGGAGATTTCAGGTTCAGACTCTGAGGAAAAACTCATTTTGAGAAAACGGCCTTTAAAGACTTCCATAGATTGTTAATGTAAATCGTACTTTTATGATTTGTTACAGATTCGGAGGAAATGACCATTTTTGGAGCCTTCCTAATTGTTCAGGAGAGAGAGAGAGCTTTACAATGATACTAGACATGACATGGGTCAGACAACAGGCACAGCACAGTATGTCACAGTAGCATGTTAACTTTTGGTGAATTTAGGAGAAATCTACCGACAAAAAAGTGAAATAACCACCTTAATGTGGATTTTCTACCATTTCTTTCGACTTTTCTGAAGGAATATAGGAATGTTAAGGAAGAACAAAATAGCCTTTAATCTCAAAATTGATCAGTGCATGAAAAAACAGGGTTTTTGCCTATGATGGATCTCTTCCCCACAATAATAAACAGGCATGTGTGAAGGAGCCATAATATTGAGTCCTACCACTACTTTACCACAACCAATGAAAAGCCCCACCCACTCTGAAGCCTAGCACTGCAACCCACTCACAGGCTGCTGGCATACCGTCGTGAACAGTACTTGTAGAATCTTGAGTTATTGCAGTCTACAGGTTCGTCACAAATGGACACCACAGATGTTAGCATGAGCGTCAGTCATTGTTCTTGGTGAGTCTCAACACATATGCCTTCTTTGTTGTGTTCAGGATGTTGCACAAGTGCAGGAAAGTGTCTTTCCTCATCCGGAAATTCTGCAGCCCCTGCCTGTCGTAGCAGGTGGTGTGTGTTTACTGCCAGGCCCTGCAGGAACCACTGAGCCCAGCACCTGCAGCTCTTGGCTGTTCTTGTTTGTAGTGTTATGCAACGTTATCAAGATCCATGTCAGCAATTCAAGTGTGTGCTAATCATTTCAAAGTCAATATTAACAAGTAAGGAAATAAGACAAAACAAACTATGCTGAAGCAGCTCCTCAGTGATTTGTGTTATTTAAAGGGATAGTTCAACATTTTGGTAAATTGGCCTATTGTCGTAATCGCTATAGTCGTAGCAGTAGGTTCGTTACCTTTATTTGTCGGTGTAATTATATTATTATTATTAGCTATTTTTAGAGCGGCGGAGCAGAGCCGTGAGCTGCTCAGAGCTACGCTATGGAGGCTAAAGGAATTTCTTGGTTTCCCTCATTAATCTCATCAAATACACAATCCCAAACTCCAAAACGCTTTCGTGGACAAGTTGTGACCTGCACATTCACCACGCTATGAGACAATAATTGAACGTTACGAAACTGAGCGTTTTCGAGGTAAATACGGGGTAAATACAGAGTCTGCTTGCTGAAAAACTGTCCCTGAAGGCAACGCGCATCAGCGGTTTTGCATGAATTTACCTCTAAAACAGCTCCGTCTCGTAACGTTCCTTTATTATCTCATAGCGTGGTGAATGTGCAGCTCACAACTTGTCCACGACAGCCTTTTTGAGTTGTTGGATTGTGTATTTGATGAGTTTGATGAGGGAAACCAAGAAATTCCCTTAGCCTCCGTAGCGTAGCTCTGAGCAGCTCACGGCTCTGCTCCGCCGTTCTAAAAATAGCTTGCACCGACAATTAAAGGTAATGAACCTACTGCTATGACTATAGGGATTATGGCAATGGGCCAATTTGGCAAAATGTTGAACTATCCCTTTAATCTGTACAGGGACCAAGTCACATGATCGCAGCTGACTGGAGGATTCTAAAACTGGAGTTTTATAATCTTTTGTTTGGCTTCATCAAAACGTGACGCCATCAACATTTGACATAAATCTATCTCACAAATCCAGATGAGAAAAGAGGAGAGCTGGGCTGAAGGCTGTCCCACGTTAACCCTGATGGCTACAAATATCTCCAAAAAATCTCACATTGGAAAAAGATGGAGCATCATAATGACACTGGGCACTGAAAGCTGGAAACCTATGGAAACTGACCTGCATCACCTCACTCAGGGCTGTCACCACCACGACATGGCACAGGGGCCTAGATGCGGATGCCACAGGGATCAGTCACACCTTGCGCACCACACACAGGGCTGGAGAGTTTGTCTCAGGACCAGGACGGCTGGACAACCCACCCGTGTTGACAGCCTGTGTCCCAGGAGGGATGCAATGATTTGGGCCGTTTCATATTCATGTTTTATACTGCAGCTTCTGTTGTGGGCAGATTGTGTAGCAGCCCATCGGAGCCAACTGTCTTTAAGCACAGACACTCTGAGCACATCATGGAGACAATCATGTGATTAATGTATGAAACTGGTGCATCATGTTCTTAATGAATCCCCCCTGACAGTCTATTCTCTGCTGTGGACCCGACTATACACACTTCCTGTTTTCCAATCATCCATTTTCCTGCACAGCTCAAATTGATTCTGAAACTGATCAGATCGTATAGTGCAACAAATGAAGGTGTTTAATCAAAAATTAAAGTGGGAAACATTATAACTTAAAGGAGACATATTCTGCCCCTTTTCCACAATTAAAATAGTCCCCAGGTGTCTTAAAGACATGCCTGTGACATGCTTTGGTAAAATCCCCCAAGGATCAAACATCACAGCTCTTTTCATCTGCTCAAAACAGCCCTGTTCAGAATGGCTGCTTTCAGTGCCTGTCCCTTGCTCCGCCCCTTCTACTGGTACCAGGTAGGGGTGGGGTTATGCAAATTTGAAAGTTAGTTACATCACTGGAAGACAACTGAGGGAACAGCTCGTAAAACCACATGGAGGAATCCTGCACATTACAGATTTTTTTTTGTCAATTCTCACATTTTGGGGGCCAGAAGGGAAGACAAACACCCAAATATATTGTATGTTAAAGAGCCTTCAAAAAGTGATATTTCCATAATATGTCCCCTTTAACAGAGTTCTTCTTGATCTCCTTGATTTCTGGGTTTAAGTGACTGGTCAGTCCATGCTTTTGTAACGGATGTGCACTCACTCCACCCATAAAGGATGTGCTAACCAGCTGGCGAAGCGGTTAGCATCGTCGCCTGCCATGCAGAAGACCAGGTTTAAACCCCACCTAGGGCAGGCCGTGAGAAACACAACGCGGAGGGCCAGATATGACATCGGCTACACTTTCACATCGACGCCTCCTGGTTTATTTGCAAACTACCTGCACAAACAGTAAATAGATCAGATCAAAGAGGAAACAATGTGTTTTCCCATCTAGCAGAATTGGATGATGTGTGTGTTGCATCACATCACCCACATAAAACTATCTGTTGATAAGTCTTTACAAATTTACTACTTCACTTGTCTCCTGCTGCTCACACCATCACGTGGTTGGATCGATCTGCTTCGTCTTGTCAGACTCTGAGCTCTGAGCTTAGTGGTGGTTTCAGTTCATTAAGACTCACAAACAGATGCAGACAGGAACCTCAGGAAAGAGGCTTGGTTTCTGTTTCTCTTCTTTCTCTATCTCCATCTCCCCGCTCCCCCTGACCTCTGCCCTGTGATGGGCTCAGATTAGATAAGAACCACGTTCTTGATGCTTGGTAACCATTCACTAAAATGTCCTGATGTCCCTGTTTTCCAGGGACAGCCCCTTGGTGACTGGAGCTGTCCCCGCAAACGCTGCTAGCTTTAGCCAAAGGTAAAACATTCAAAATTGAATAATCCAATCCAAGTCTCAATTTTTGTTGTTGTCTTCATGCAGAGAATGGGTTAAAGGGATAGCCTCCGTAGTGTAGCTCTGAGCAGCTCGCAGCTCTGCTCCACCGTTCTAAAAACAGCTTGCACCGACAATTAAAGGTAACAAACTTACTGCTAAAACTATAGGGATTATGGCAATGGGCCAATTTGCCAAAATGTTGAACTATCCCTTTAAGTAGGTGACCTACTTAAAGGGATAGTTCAAACTGATGTTGACAAAACAATTCACCTGTTCACCTTCCATAGCATTACACAATTTAGAATTTTTGAAGAAACAGAAAAAAATGACATCCTACAGTATATCTCTGGAAAATTTCTATTAATTGGTGAATAATTTCCTCCGCCAGTCAGTAAAAACAGACGTAGGCGTAGTGTGACCAGCAGTAAATCATCCTCCACCTGGATTAATGCTGCTAATCTCTCTGATCACACACCAACCACTGCTTTAAGGTGACAATAGAGGTCATAATAACAGGCCTCAGGGACATGGTTGCCTGTTTGCAAACCTGTCAGCACATTGCAGTGTCAACTTGGAGTCACGTTGATACGCTGAAATCAATATCTGGCTCCACAGCTGCCAGATCCTCCTCCTCTGCCTCCACCGCGGTGCTGGCGCGAGTGGGTGTGTTTTCTGAGACCGACACGACGAGCTGGAAACTCAGTGGAGCTACTGATTGTGAACATGTCCTATCAGCAACAGACTGACATGCTGGTCCTTAAAATAAAGCTGTAATTAAGAAGTGAATCATCTATCAGATGGTGAGATGAACTTGAGCATGTTGGTGCCGGTGTGATCTCTATCTCTATCTATTCCTGTTTCCAATAAGCAAACGGTTGACTTTGCTTTGGGAGAATTTGCACATGATTCATGCACAGACATCCAGCCTCTCTCTCTCCTACTGTAATGTAGGCTGGCTCTGCCTCCCACTCATCACCTTCTCAGTTCTCTGCTGCAGCCTCTCGCTCCCTTCACCTCAGCCCTTCTTTTCATCATTCTTCTTAAACGCCCGTCTTGTCTGCGTTTGTGCTCTTGTTGCAGATGATGACATTATTCTCCAGCCTGTTACAGTGAAGCAGACAGATGGACACAACACAGAAATCTCACCTGTAGCCTACCCAGGGTTGTGGTAGGCTCTCAGTCATCAAGGTCATTATAGTTGCTGACCTTAAAGGGATAGTTCACCCAAAATTCAAATTTCACTCATTATCTACTCACCCTCATGTCGACTAAGAGCTGTGAGAATTTTCAGAGTCCTCCGTGCCTTCTCTGAGTTACGGGGGGGAGGGGGGTCCGCGCAGCAGTATTTGTCCATATAATGGTTGTGAATGGATACCAACTTTCTTCGTCCAAAAAGACACACCAAAAAAACATCCAAATACCTCCACACTGGGAGCTTCTGCAACAAACAAGCTTGAAATATAGACTTATTTAATTTTCTTCTGAACAATTTCTCATGTCGGGGCTTCAATACAAGAGGGACATTACAGATGAGCACTATGGAGGTATTTGGATGTTTTTTGGTGTGTCTTTTTGGACAAAGAAAGTTGGTATCCATTCACAACCATTACATGGACAAATACTGCTGCACAGACCCCCCGTAACTCAGAGAAGGCACGGAGGACTCTGAAAATTCTCACAGCTCTTAGTCAACATGAGGGTGAGTAGATAATGAGTGAAATTTGAATTTTGGGTGAACTATCCCTTCAAGTGGTTATGTTTAACGACTATTCCCAGGGTTCAAATCCACGTTGTGTCCTATAATACTGACATGACATATAGAACAAGTCAGAACAACAGACAACTCAATCTCTTTGTCAAAAAGGTTCATTGAGTCAGGTTGATAACCTTGAATAATGAATAAACAAAAAAAATAGTAACTAAACTACTACAGTACAACTGCTAACTAACTGACTAAAAAATGAAAGACATACAATTCATTGATCATTTATCTTTTATAATATAGGCTAAATAATATTGAACTTTTTACAGTGAAAATAAGTGGGGAAGTGACTTATAAGGAACACAAGTACAGTACATACCAACGTCTCTGTTTGACAGAGTCCTGCCAGAAGAGACAAAGGGGCCGCACAGCTGTTCAGCTGAGGTTAATCAATATGGTGTTTCCTGCTCTCTTAGTTGTCACCCACTACAAGACAGTGTCACTGCTGCCCCCTTTGCATGAACTGCAGTCTTAAAAACAAACAGTTGTGTTGCTGTTTAACTCAGTAATCAAACCAGTCTCCAAAATGTTCCAATGGAAAATGAAACTTTCTGAGACTGACAAACATTAAACTGTTACCTCAAGGCAACTGGATCTGTCCAAGCTGTTGACTTGTGGTTGAACCACAGTGCTCTGGACCAATTAGCATTCCGTGAGGGAGGAACTGCTGGCAGCAACTGAGAAATGACTGTTTTGATGTTTATAGAAGAACCACGTTGATGCTTGATGCTTCATATTTCTATTTGAATGTTTGGGTGAAATATCCATCTGACATAGGAAACACAACTCAACAAGAAGTCACAGTGAAGAGTGAAGAGCTTTGAAAGCTAGTTAGCAGCTAGTCTTCACTCCTCTGTGTGGAAAATTCAGACAAATCATTTGCAAAGTCTTCAAATGAAACAAAGAAAATCAGCTTAAAATGAAATGTAGTGTAAGTATGAATTACTGCTACAAAAATGAAAATGTAAAATGTGCTAACAAATAATTTTCAGGGCGTAGGCTACTGCCAAGAATAGCACCACTGATGATTAGCCTACTGTGGATATGAATGCATGATTGAATGCATGATTTACATTTGTCAACCCAACTGAAGGATATAGGCATCTGGCAGTGGTGGTGACAATCAATGGACAAGCTGATGATTAAGACCATTTGCACAGTGTCTGTTGTGGTTTTCAATCTGTGGTTCAGCTCTGATGTTAAACAGCCTGAGAGAATTCACGTTGCCACAGTGGATGTACGTGTCGGCTCTTGATGGATCAGGCATTTGTAAAGTGATTTGTCTGATAAATTCTTATACATGACAGGTCTTCTCTCAGGGCGCATGAATCGCCCAAATACATTAACATACACAAGGCCGCTGCCCGCACATGCTGAAGCATAGCTTTACAGCTCACAGGCCTAAAGCATGTCCTCGCCTTAATGGCTTGCCTGTTCAGACCAGTTAATGTATATTTTCTCAGAGGTTTGTCTTGCTACAGTTTTAGACCATTTGTGTAGTAGCCTATATAACCTACACTGAGCAGACATAACATTATGAGCACTGACAGGTGAAGTGAATAACACTGTCCATTGTGGCACCTGTTGGTGGGTGGGATATATTAGGCAGCAGGTGAACATGTTGTCCTCAAAGTTGAACGACTGATGATTTTGTGGACCTGTCCTTTTAAAGGGATACACCAACATTTTTGTGTGTGTGTTGCCTCACTCCTGAGTCCATGACCAGCAGATAGACACCATCCTTAGGCTTTCCACTGTGCGAGCAGTAACAAGGGAGATACGGGCAGAGCTGGCGCACCGCTAATTAGCTTAGCTCAAACGCTGGAAGTGCATAGGTAGTGTTAGCCTGCCTCCTACCCGAGCCAAAATCAGCAGTCAGAAGCTGATTTCATTTTAGCTCTAAACACTTTTAGGCGAGAAAGTAGGCTAGCCGTTTAGATCAGCAGTGTGTCGTTAATTTGTCTAAATACCAGCTGTTTACAATTTTATTCGGACGAATTTGGCGCTACTCAAGCTAGCCGCTGTGACCAACGCACTTCCGGTTACTTTCACAAAATAAAACACCCGTTTCCCTTTACATACAGAAAACCATGACGATAGAATTTGTGCTTTTACTTTGAAATAGGAAGCTAACCTACCCTCGATGTAGCTATCTTGAACCAAAATAAAGCATCTTTGCTTGAACCCTCCGTTTTGACCGATCTCGTCCTGTTACCGGCATTTGACCGCTCAAGATGCCTTACCGGAGAGTTTTGTCAGCTCTGAGACGAAGATCGGCCCGCCGGTTTCCATTTAGAGTTGCTGAAGAGTTTCTCTGATGACTTTAGGTGGAGGCAGGCTAACACTACCCATACACTTCCAGTGTTTGAGCTAAGCTAATTAGTGGTGCATGAGCTCTGCCTGTATCTCCCTTGTTACTGCACGCACAGTTGAAAGGATGGTGTCTATCTGCTGGTCATGGACTCGGGAGTGAGGCAAGACATGAAAAAAAATGTTGGCGTATCCCTTTAAACAAATGTGATAGATGTGATTTCAGGAATTAAGAAATGAGCAGTGGTGACATCACAGTGTGTAGGCTATCTGTTGTAAAAACACCAAGGGAAACAGTATATGAGAGGAAATAAAACTGCTCCACTGAGAGAGGGTTGTGATGTTGGTTCCTCTGTGTCTGTAAAACTGTTACCACTGTGAGTTAGACTCTCACTCCTCAGCCGTTGTGTCCTGATGCTGAGTGTAAAGTCAGTCGCACACTCTTCTTCTACAGTCACTCCTCATGGAAGCTGCTCAGCCGCTGTTTGATGGACATGAGTTTTCTGCCCTGGGTTGGGAGGCTCACAATTTACACCAGTTTTTTTTTTTTTTTTAAATAAAAATACCATCTCTGAGTGATGGATGAGAGGTTGCCATAGCAACAAACACATCTCTTGGCAGAGTAGTAGGATGCCCTCTCACCCAAAACAGCCTCCTCACTCCTCCAGGGGTAGTTGAGCTTGTGTAAAGATTCTGAGCACACACAGGTGAAGACACGCACACACACACATACACACACAGTGCAGCGTTACATAACATCAATAATGTATAAATAATATGAACATCCTCAGCCCGACTGCTCTCTAATTCTCAACACCGCACTGACAGGACGGATGGGCAACAACCATTCAGTGGACAGAGGTGAATCTGACACATCGACACAAATCATCCCCTCGGATTTATAAGGTGGAGTGGATGTGACATATTGAGCTTTAGAGGGTTTGCTTTTCAATAGCAAAACTGATGTGGAGTAGCTTCTTAGATGAAAATGGCAGACACCATAAAAAATACAAAATACAAAACCTAACAAATACCTGATTTTTATTTGGAGCATGTCAGATCATGACAGAGCCTTATAAAACATGAAAAGAAATGATTCACTCATCATTCGTTTAAAAACATCACATTAAGTGTTGTAACTGTCTACATGTATGAGCAAGTTCAACTGAGATACTTTTCATGACATATATTTCTTGTTCTATGATGTTTATTATCTCCCTCTTAAAAAGAGCACTGCAGGCTATGTATAAAGGTCAATTTGAAATATTTAGGGGCCAATTATATAAAGGAACCATCCATTTCAGGTCAGACAGCAAATAAGTGGCAGGTCAGTATAAAGGTTGTCACAGAATAAAAACAAGTGAATACCTGTAATTCAGTTTGAACAAAAAAAAGGGTGAATAGAAATAACTAATCTGAATGTTCTGACTCTTAATGACTTTTAAGTTTAATGTTTGAAATATGTCATATAGCACTTTGAGAGCATCCTATCGCTGCCCCACGGTGGGCCTGCAGAGGCTCCATTACTCTGAGAGCTCATTACAGCACACAGTACATCACATTTAAAACACTCTGCACTTACTCTGAGTTACAGAGGTAAAAGAGCAATGAAAAGGCCCCGATTGCTTGGCTCTATGTACATAATTATACTACGGAGTGGGAAAACTGATATGTTCAGTTAATTAATAGACTTGACTTTCTGCTTGAAGGTAGCCGGCTCTCTTCTTCTGTGGCCCCCTGCTGGTGGATGTCAGATCACACAGTGGTGAAGGTGAAGCGGGTGACATGGTGGTAGTTCTCACCAGGACGCAGGAGACAGTCAGGAAACAACACCTGGATACAGACACACACACACAAACACAAACACAGGGGATGTAGCTGGTATCTGTGTTAACAGTTGCAAAGAGTTGTAGATCATTTTGCTTGGCTGACTAACACTCAACCAGAGTTTCTTAATTTTTATTTTCATTTCGGACATGTTAGTTAAATCAGACTTCATCACACTTCATCTCAGTTTAAAGCGACAACGAGGAGTTTCTCCAGCGGCAGAATGAAAAATTCCGTGACAATAAAAAAGTCTCATATTAATGTGGATGAATCTACGTTTCCCACACTTGTTAATGGGCCCATTTTCGATAAATATATGGTTTTGTCTCTATCGTTATTTTGTTATTATTAGTGGTGGCGGAGATGCTGGTCGAGCCGACCAGCGTTTCTTTACTTTCGGTTACGGTATGTGATCGTCTTCCAACCTCTGACTTTAATTCTTGATGAATGAAAACATGAGTCTGTCTTGCGCCGGTCAAAGAATTTCACGGTGCGCGGAGGCTCATAAATGTAGTGTGAAAACAATTCGCTTTTCCAAAACTTTTCGTTGTCCCTTTAAGTAATACAGCAACATGGTCGAAAAGGAAAGCAGGAGAAGCAAAAGCTTATCTAGTCCCGCCCCTGGTACCCTCAGAATACATTCTCTTCATCAAATTTTTCTCTTTTGACAGTCCAACATAACATGATACAACAGCAGATAGTACAGAGCTGCAGTCCAGTTCCAGACTGTCAAAACAGATCACATGTGTGTCTGGACTGTGTCCGTTTTGGTCCATCTTACGTGAACAACAGCCTTGTCTTGTTGTCTGGCATGTCTCAGTCCTGTATTTGTGTGGTTCAACGGCAGAGATCGATTGCAGTGATTTGATTGATTGGCTTAATCTCCAGGTCAGAACATTATATGAATTTGACTAAATTACAATCATGCTGGTAAGCAACTGATCGAGCTTTCGCAAACTTAAATAGTCAATGTTCTGATGCCGTTTGTTCCCTTCTGACACTGTTGATGCATGTGTATCAGTACCAAGAACTGATCTTATACCCCAACCCAGATGTGATATGACTGATGTATTACACACTATACAATCTTTCTTTGATCTAATCTGACTCTTGGTCATATTCAATATTCAATAAATAAATGTAGGAATAAATAACATCTTCTGCACTGCTTGTCCTTACATTACCTTTTCATCGATGGGGCTTTCTTGTAGAGTATGTTGCTAAATTGCTGACATTTTGATAACTGCTCATGTTACACAATTTCCCAGAAATCAATCCTTCCTCACTGCTCTAAAACAGTAGAGCTGCCAGCGGCTGCACAGCACAGCTTCCTGTGTGGATCATCTTTTTAGAGGATATAAGTGGAATTGATTTCAGGTAACCTGCTGTTTACAGTACAACAGGTTTATGAAGTATTAATACATTACATTATATCAGACAGTGTACTGGTATCTAAAACACTATCTGAAGCATTTCCAACGGTAGCATCTGAACAACTCCACTAACAGACTGAACACAGATAAACCCTGATGTTTGAGTTAACATTCACTACCACCCAATTTACTTCATGTGAAAAACAAGACACTTGTCTCCTCAACTGTCCTCATCAGCTGCTACACACCTGCTGTGGCTGAGCTGTTTCAATCAGGAAGTTCTAACTCATGGTTTCATTTTGGTTTTTCATGTATTACAGCTGCATTACGTTTAAAGGTCCAGTATGTAAAATGGGGGTAAAACCGAGACATCTGGTGTTCAGATCCTAGACTGCAACTACTCACTTGCGCTCACCCCTCCCATCAGCAAAGTGACGGTGGCCTCCGAGGACAAAAAACATGTTTACGACGACTGGGAGTATTTCAGGAGCATGGAGCGATGAGGTGAAGATCTAAACCATTTAACGATATGTCTGCTGTTTCCTACTCTTCTTCTTTCCTTCCTCCTTCTTCTTTGTTGGTTTACTTATGAACACGAGACTCGCGAAATCTGCTCTCTGACTGGCTGGATTTTGCGTTCGGGCTGCCGTACAAAGATGGCGATCTATGAATTAATGAATAATTATAAGGCTACGAAAACTAAACTAATTTTATTTTATAGCGATTATACACTTATACAAATATATTCATGGGTAGTATATTCAGATGTTGCCAATAACCTTTGCCAAATATTACACACTGGACCTTTAAAGGTGTTCAGAAATGGCCGTTTGTCCTGCGCCTCCTTCTACGAGTTTCCACGAATTGCTGCACGAGTTTACCCGAGTAAGGAAAACAAATTTGATTGGTCGTTATCAAGCGGGCGGGATATTCAACGTTTGGGGCGAGACCGAGCTTGGTGTGTGTGTGTGTGTGTGTGTGTGTGTCCCAGATGTTGATTGACGGATGACCGATCTAATAGTATTGGCTGATGAATCGTGAGCAACATGACACATAATCCGTGCGCCTGCATTATCCAATGTGAAAAAAACTACCCCACTTTCATCCCGGATTTACTCGAAAATAGAATTTTTCACAAAGTTTGGGCTAAATTGTCTGATAGATGAGTTATTACACTAATGTTAGGACCCACAGTGCGCTCAAATTCAATTTTCTTTTCTGAATACCTTTAAGAACAATCATCACCATCACCATCATCATCATCATCATACCTGGTTGACAGCATCAGGCCAATTCTGTGTCTCCAGACAGAAGGAGCAGTGCTTCCCGTACTTGGCCCCGCCCTTTCCTGTGATGGAGCCGTCCAGGTAGTTGGCAGTGTAGAACTGGACTCCTGGTTGGCTGCTAGAAACCTCCAAGACACGCCCACTGGCCGGGTGACTCACCCTGAGGTTAATAAGGAAGTTTCCTTTATTCAAGATAAAGTCATGTGTGTTGTTGTGTGTGACTGTGTGTAGTGTAAAAGCGTGTGTGTGTGTGTGACTGTGACCTGGCAGCGTGTCTCTCTGTCCAGGCGTCCCCAGGTGATGACAGACAGAAGTTGTGGTCAAACCCTGGACCTGGAACCTCCTTCAGCCGAGGGCCAATCGGAACAGGCTTCCTGAGGTCAAAGGGCGTGGCCTCCACTGCTCTGATCTCTCCTGTGGATACATGAAGTTATTAAAGGGATACGTCAATTTTTTTTTTTCGTGTCCTGCCTCACGCCCGAGTCCATGACAAGCAGATAGACACCATCCTTTCAACTGTGCGTGCAGTAAAGAGGGAGAGCTGGTATCGCCCGTAATTAGCTTAGCTCAAACACTGGAAGTGCATAGGTAGTGTTAGCCTGCCTCCACCTAAAGTCATCAGAGAAACTCTTCAGCAACTCTAAACAGAAACCGGCGGGCCGATCTTCGTCTCAGAGCTGACAAAACTCTCCGGTAAGGCATCTTGAGCGGTCAAATGCCGCTAACGGGACCAGATCGGTCAAAACGGAGGGTTCAAGCAAAGACGCTTTATTTTGGTTCAAGCTAGCTACATCCAGGGTAGGTTAGCTTCCTATTTCAAAGTAAAAGCACAAATTCTATCGTCATGGTTTTCTGTATGTAAAGGGCAACGGGTGTTTTATTTTTGTGAAAGTAACCGGAAGTGCGTTGGTCACAACGGCTAGCTTGAGTAGCGCCGAATTTGTCCAAACAAAATTGTAAAGCGCTGGTATTTAGACAAATTAACGACACACTGCAGATCTAAACGGCTACTTTCTCGTCTAAAATGTTTGAAATGTCGATAAAGTGATATATTTACAGAGTTTAGAGCTAAAATGAAATCAGCTTCTGACTGCTGATTTTGGCTCGGGTAGGAGGCAGGCTAATACTACCTATGCACTTCCAGTGTTTGAGCTAAGCTAATTACAGGCGATACGGCTCTATCTCCTTTGTTACTGCACGTACAGTCGAAAGGATGGTGTCTATCTGCTTGTCATGGATGGAAAAAATGTTGGCGTATCCCTTTAAGTTTGGATTCTTTAGGGGAAATTTACACAGAGAGGAATAAAATGTTCTCAGAAACACAGGCTGCAGTGTGTAATTATCAGAGCAGAACAACCTAAACGATGTTAGAGAAAGTAGTGAAAACACAGTAATAACTAGAAAAAACATTTCCAAGAATGGAAATGGTGTGAATGCTTCCAGCAATGCTGAATGAGCTGAAGAAATTGTTGAAAGAAAGAAAGAAAGAAAGAAAGAAAGAAAGAAAGAAAGAAAGAAAGAAAGAAAGGAAGAAAGAAAGAAAGAATCAAACAAACAAAGAAGTAAAAAGACAGAAATGGAGTGAAAGAAAGAAAGAAAGAAAGAAAGAAAGAAAGAAAGAAAGAAAGAAAGAAAGAAAGAAATGGAGTAAAAACAAAGGAAGAGAAAAGGAGTAGAAAGAAAGAATCAAACAAACAAAGAAGTAAACAAACAGAAATGGAGTGAAAGAAAGAAAGAAAGAAATGGAGTAAAAACAAAGGAAGAGAAAAGGAATAGAAAGAAAGAAAGAAACAATCAAACAAACAAAGAAGTAAAAAGACAGAAATGGAGTGAGTGAAAGAAAGAAAGAAAGAAAGAAAGAAAGAAAGAAAAAGAGAGAGGGGGATGATAGATAGAAAGAGGTAGATGGATGGATGGATGGATGGATGGATGGATGGATAGAGAGGGAAGGATAGAAAAAGTTACGTAAAATACAAATGAAGGAGTAGAAGAAAGAAAGAAAGAAAAAAAGGAGACAGAGGGGTTAAAAATAGGGAGGGGGATAGATAGATTAGATAGATAGATAGATAGATAGATAGATAGATAGATAGATAGATAGATAGATAGATAGATAGATAGATAGATAGATAGATAGATAGATAGATAGATAGATAGATAGATAGATAGATAGATAGATAGATAGATAGATAGATAGATAGATAGATAAATGCTGCGTCCTATATCCCAGGCTCCACCTGTAATTGTACTACTATTAATAGAGTTGGAAAGACTAAACGTCTGAACTTAAATTCATGAGAAAAAAATTAATTGTTGGAGATGTTTACATCAAAAGTATAAAATAATTGAGAGCCTGATGAATTTGAGCTGAAAACCTGTGTGTGTGTGTGTGTGTGTGTGTGTGTGAGTCTGACGGTCTCTCTGTCTGCGTGTACATGTGCAGAAAGTAAAACTGTTAAGCGCCACAAAACTCCTCTCTCCCTAATGATCTGATTGATTGGCAGCCTGCCCTCAGAAGTTACCATGGCGACTACCATGCTTACATTTTACTGTGTGGAACAGTGTTGTGTTTGTGTGTTTGTCTGTTTGTGTATGTGTGTGTGTGTGACTGTGTGTGAGTGTCTGTGTGTGTCTGTCTGTGTGAGTGTGATGCCTGTGTTTGTGCGTGGACATCCTCTGTCAGTCTGGTTTATCATGTGTGTGTGGGGCTGTGTTTAAAAACATCTTAACGAGCGGCCAGGATGCACCTGCACCTGTTCTATTTATAGACTTTGATAACGAGCTGGCCACTACAGCTGGACCAACTGCACACAGAGCAGAGCAGAGCAGAGAGATTTGAGCTCAGTGCAGCTTCCGAAAACAGCCCAGAAAAAGAGAACCGTAACTCTTATCAGAATATGGTCCTCCTGACCATCTGGGCAAGCAGACCTTCCTGAGCACATTGATGTGCATTAAATGTTTGTAGGGCAAAAACTTTTCTCAGGGTCGCAAGGTAGAAAAGGGGGGCATTTCTGCTTTTCTAAAAAAATCAGCTCCTACTTTTCTATTGAAGTGGATGAGCCACTGGAGCAGGTCTAGCTGCACAATTAGGCTCACTGAGACAATTCTGTAAGTCTGTCTGCTGTTTTGAACACATTAAATGAGACACAACAAGTGTGGCTACAAACCGGTGAGGAAATCATGTGTCTAGAGTTTAATTTGTGGCCGTGCTGGCAATTTATCCAGAAAAAAATCCTGAATGTTTTTTCGATCCCTCTCACTCTAACGATGATGTCACTCACTCTGACCCAACCCCATACACACTCATTGAAAAGTGTGAAATTTGTCAGAAATCCTCATGTGCTTTTAAAGGATTTATCTCAAAAACGGTACAAGCTATGAAAAAGTTGTAAATACAGGATGAATACATTAGAAGTTTGTCTACAGCTCAGAATTTGAATGAAGTCTCTAGCTGAAAGTATGTGGACGCTTTAAAGGCTGAAAGAAGTAAGAAGATTTGAAGAGTTTCAAGACTGTTCCAGTGCATTCTCTATGGGGAAAAAAAAATCAGAAATAGTTGAATATTGCAAAAAGTATGAATAGTTGAAAAGAGAAAAGACATAGCACACCTGTCCCGAAAAGGCTGAACATTTTGATATTTGAATTGTTGAAATAGCACAAAGTATGAAGGACTAGTTACATGACGAAGAAAGGCAGAAAATGGCCGAACCGAATAACAGTAGTGTGAATGCTTCCAGCATTCACACTAACTAATCCCCCCCTATAGACTGAAGCAGGCGAGTCACAGCGTGTTAACTAGACTTCATCCTCACATATAAATCATGCATTAATCATACACAGTGTCGGCTTCACACCTGACCGCCGCAGCACACAGGAGAGGACACGGATTCAAGTGTTTGTGCTCTGTGCTTTTGTTCAGTGGTTATAAATAACAAATGACATTAACTGAACAGTAACACCTGTCTATAACTTGACTGGGTGCTGCTTTTATTCTGAAGGTCAAAACTGTGCATCACATTTCTTTCTCCAAATATTACTTCATCTCACACATGTCTATACTTGTTTTTTTTTAATCAGATTTCCACCTCAGTGGTTTCTTCTAGCATGTGCCAACCCAGCTGTGACATAAACTCCATAAGATTTTATTATATCTACAGGTGTTTCCATCACTATACAGATGTTCAGCTCATGTTTCTATCAACGAGACAGAGATCAGGAGAAGTCTCAGCTCTAGAAAACCTCATCTTCTCCTCCAGGTCATTCAGACAATTCAGTCCATGGTGTCAGAGATCATGTCTGCTATCCGTTTTTAAAACCACTGCTTTCATGTGAAAACCATGTGTCATCAATTCATTGTTTCATGGCCACTAATCATCATCATCAACAAAGAGCTGCATTGTATCATAGGACACACTGTCGTAGAAATAATTCACTATAATTGCTAGCTTGCTGTGCTGTGTGTTCTCTGCAGGCCTTTGTGTGTTCAGTGTGGGCAGGGTGACGCTGTCTCTTTAAGAATGATTTTAATGCAGTGAATAACTCTTTATCTTTGTATTTATCTTTATCTTTTCATTTATTTGACCTGCACCTTGATAAAAGAACTAGCCTACTTTCCCTCAGTTTCTGCATTATGGACATAAAGAGTCAGACAGCAGAAGGTCTTTCCCTTAAAGGGATAGTTCAACATTTTGGCAAATTGGCCCATTGCCATAATCCCTATAGTTTTAGTAGTAGGGTCATTACCTTTATTTGTCGGTGCAAGCTATTTTTAGAACGGTGGAGCAGAGCCGTGAGCTGCTCAGAGCTACGCTACGGAGGCTAATGGGATTTCTTGGTTTCCCTCATCAAACTCATCAAATACACAATCCAACAACTCCAAAACGCTCTGGTGGACAAGTTGTGACCTGCACATTCACCACGCTATGAGATAATAATGGAACGTTATGAGACGTTATGAGAGTTGTTTTGGAGGTAAATGCAGAGACTGCTTGCCGAAAAACTGCCCTTGACAGGAACACACATCAACGGTTTTGCCTCCGTCTCGTAACGTTGTGTTATTATCTCATAGCGTGGTGAATGTGCAGGTCACAACTTGTCCACCAGAGTGTTTTGGAGTTGTTGGATTGTGTATTTGTGTAGCTCTGAGCAGCTTGCGGTTCTGCTCTGCCGTTCTAAAAATAGCTTGCATTGACAATTAAAGGTAATGAACCTACTGCTATGACTATAGGGATTATGGCAATGGGACAATCTGCCAAAATGTTGAACTATCCCTTTAACTTAGCTGTCACAGTGTCGACCATGACTCAGCAGCTCCACTTTGTGACTCTGCAGTTTCATCCTCTTACAGCTGTGTTCAGCCTCCTGCTCTCTGTTTACCTACAGTCCGTTGCGCCACAGCGATTAAATGATTTTCAGATGTTGTTCTTCTTCTGACGGAATCATCATAAATCCAGGTTAAAGACGAAATGAGATCATAGCTGAGAAGAAGCCGTGCTGAGCACTGACTGAGCGTCAGCGATAAGACAGGCAGTGCGGGTCGGAGAGCATCCTTCTTAACGTCACTGCCTCACAGCTGGGTATACTGTACTGTAGATTTTTGCAGAAGCTTTGGAGAAGCTTGTTTTTGAGCATGAACAGAGGACTGAGATATAAAAGAGAGAAACACAGATTTACTGTAAATACAACTTCATCTCAGCCCGGAGCCCTCCTCCTGTTGGAGATCTGACAGGCAGAGAGCACAGGGCGGGAGTACTGAGTACACACCACTAATTTTGTCTGCGCATTTATTCCAGATTTTTTAAGTCATGCTCTAATTCGGCCTTTGAGGTGGATTTCCATTGTAACACTGATCCTGTGATATAAATAGGCCGTCATTAACTCCTCTGTCTCCAGGGGAAACCAAAGCTAATTGCAGAGTAATGAATGTTTGTCTGACAGAGCATGAAGAAACACTCCCACACAAAAGTACAAGTGTTCGAGCTTCCACACGTCGTACTAACAGTTATTACAGCAAACATACACCATAATTAAAGCTAATACTGTGCCAAGCGCAAAGAGGCATTCATAGTCACATAAAACTGCAACAGAGACAACAGAGACTGATCTCCTGACACAGACACAGAGTGTTTAGTGGAGAAGATCATTCTGCTGTGCAGCTAAAAAAAAGACAAGATGTCAGTCTGAGGAAAAACATGAAGAAGCATAATGTCAACATGGTGAATTTCCTCCCAGAAGGTTAGTACTCCACTTTTTATTTGAGAAAAAAACAAAAACAAAAAACATCTAATACCTGCTGCTGTTGAGCTGGAACTGATTAGCTGTACCAGTGTTTTACTGCACAAACAGTATGTGATGTGTGAACCTCATGTTTTCAAGGGCTGATGTGGGATCAGGGTTACTGCGGCCACACACAATACCCCAAACTGATAGGGCTGAAAATGAATTTTAGAAATACTTGCATTCAATCAAAAGGGAAAGAATGAAATATTGTTAATTGCATGTAAGATGTTGGAAAGAGACCAAAACAGGAAACACACAGACACAGAGAGAGAGAGATCAGATGGACTGAGCTAAAATGTGCTCGTTGTACATAAACATTTAGACAGCTTCAAAGTTTCTCTCAACTCTCTGTTAATGACACACAGCTGCACAACAAACATTTAGTGACCATGTGTTCAGTTCTTTTTGAACTAACTGGGTGAACTCTCCCACTACTCTCTATATTGATGTAACCTGCTGAAATCAAAACTGAGACTTGACACTTTAATGTAATGTAATGCAAGTGTTGAAGCTGAAGCTCGGAGCCTGAACAAGAAACAATGTGGAACTGTTCAAATATTTGAAGTGAACTTTATGGATTTACCCTTCACTGTCAGGAACTCGGAGCATTAGAAGCTTTATGTCACATATAAAGACATGGACAAAATTGTTGGTACTCCTGTGTAAAAGATAGAAAATCCCACATTTCACGCTGAAATAATTTGAAACTGACAAAAGTAATAATAACCTCCGACTTGAAAAAGTGCAATCAAACGCCTCCTCAAGTCAGAACTCCAACTCGGCGAAGTCGGAGAAAAAAAAATCTACCCCGACTTCACCAAGAATCAGTTGTCTGACGTCACACCGCCTACAGTAAAACATCAATTAAAATGCATTTAAATGCCAAAATACATTAAAAAGTCCTTTTTAAAAAATTATTTTTGTGCCCTTTATAATGTTTTTATGCCTTACGTGAAGCACTTTGAATACAAAGTTTGTCCCGGTCCCCCATGTTTTTGGTCATTCTGCCGTGGTGCGTCTCGAACGCTTTGAAGTCGGAACTCTGGGTTTTCAACTGGGAAAGATCCGAATTCCGACTTGTCTCAAATGCAGCATAGACCGGGCTTCCTGACACTGGGCAGCACATTTGGCTCCAGAATGCTTTGATAGTCTTGAGATTTCATTGTAACCTGCACAGATTCTGTGTACAATGAGCTGATGGGAGAACGTCCTTTGGTCTTTTACTTTTGTCAGTTTCAAGTTGTTTTGTGAGTTTTTCCTTCTTTGACAGAAGCGTACCAACCATTTTGTCCACGTCTGTAAATCAATTTGTGTTGCATTCGAGCATTTTTAAAAAAAAAAATCTGGTGTATCTAAACTTCATTCACATCAATCAGTGTTGTACCTGTAGGAATGGATGTGTCGTCCACAGGCAGGTAGGACTGAGCACTGATGGACACCTGGTGGTCGTAGATGTCTGCTGCACCCTGCACACACACACACACACACACACACACACACACACACACACACACACACACACACACACACACACACACACACACACACACCTGTCACCCTCCACACACACCTGCTGCTCTTTTGCCTTAGTCAGATTTCCTTACTGAGAAAAGACAGACAGACAGACTGAAGAGCTTTTACCTGTCCAGCCAGGTTGAAGTAGGAGTGGTTGGTCAGGTTGATGGGGGTGGTTTTAGTTGACCTGGCTTGATAGTCAGCAGTTAGTGTTTCACCCTGAAAACACAGTTCAGATCTTACTGAGCTCAAGTACACATCTGTAAACCACCTATTTAGTATATTCAAATCAACAAAACATCTGCCTGGTTATGAGTTTGTGACAAATATTTAATTTACTCAACATTTACATCAGGTTGTTCAGTTTTACCAGTTTGATTTCACATTAAAGGTCCCATATTATGAAAAACAGGTTTTTTCTGGTCTCTACATACATAAACTAATTATCCCTGAGCCTACCAACTCCTAGAATGAGGAAAGCAAACGGGTCCTGCATCGACTCTGCAGCCCACGACTGGAAAAACGGTGCTCATACAGGCTGTTCAGACTCAGCTCCTGTGGTGATGTCACGACGGGAGTGAGGCCAGCCCCGCAGTGTGATATAAAATTTTAAGTCATAAAGTGGTAATAATCTTTGCCGTGTACAGTAACCATGTTACTTAAAGGTGCAGGCACAGAAACAGCTTGTTCTCAGTAGAGCTCATTTGAGCGACTTTTAGACAGCTGACATTCAGGACCACGGATCAGTTTGGGGCAATACATTTCAAATACAGTATAATATGGGATCTTTAAACTGAATCATCCATGAGACAAACCCCCTCACACTGAGGCAGATCTAACACACACAAACTAAATTTGGTTGTGAGTCAGGTGTGTTTACCTGTAGGGTGTAGGTGACGGACACCTGGACCTCTCCAGGATAACCCTGGTCTCCATCTGGACTGGTGAGACTCAGCTGCACACCACCCTCCACTGCTGCAGCCAGCCAGATAGCCTGTCAGACACACAGTTATGCAGTTTATGAAGTGAAATCAGTGGTTTCTACCAGATGTTAAACGGTGTAACGTTCTAGATTTACAGGAAGCACATGCAGATCTTCACTGGTACACAGGTGGATAGATACGAGATACTGTATGAGGCCTCATCAGTCTGATGGAGAGCAGTCAAGAAGTTGAAGCTCTGCTCATTTCATTATTGCAGTATCAGGAAAATCTCCACTTCATTCTCACATTTTGACTGTTTTCCTGTAAAATGGAGACTTTCCTGACCTTCTTTGAGGCATTTCTCTTGGAAAACAGATCCAAATTCAAAGCAAACATCGCAAAGAAATATAAATTCGCACAATGGCACATATTTTGGGGCACTACCCACACGTTTAGCTTTACATCAATAAATAAATGTTTTACAATGGACCGATCAGTCATACATTAATTATTTATTTTTTAAAGTTATATAACCTGGTTATAGTCTACTTGCCAGCCCATAGGGCCCCATTGTGAACCCGGAAATGTTGAGTACCCCAAAGTTTTATGTTAGAAATAGATAGTATGGGTCCCCAGTATTCAGAAACTGCCGGATGCTAACTTATATATATTGGGCAATTAGCATAACTGACATAATTAGCATAAATTAGCATAATTGCCTATATGGGCAATATTTCAACAAAATTGACTTGGCTGATCTGGGCAATATTGGAGTGGTTTTAGGGGTTATTGCTGATGCTGAATCCATTTCTGACATTTTCAAAATTCAAAATGGCTGTCTAAACCGGAAGTGACCAGATTTTAACCGCCAGTGGGCCGATTTTGATGGATTTCAAAATCTGGTCACTTCCGGTTTAGACAGCCATTTTGAATTTTGAAAATGTCAGAAATGGATTCAGCATCATCAATAACCCCTAAAACCACTCCAATATTGCCCAGATCATCCAAATCAATTTTGTTGAAATATTGCCCATATAGGCAATTATGCTAATTTAAGCTAATTATGTCAATTATGCTAACTGTCCAATATATATAAGTTAGCATCCGGCAGTTTCTGAATACTGGGGACCCATACTATCTATTTCTAACATAAAACTTTGGGGTACTCAACATTTCCGGGTACTCATTGTTGGCAAGTAGACTATTACGGTACATGACAAAGATACTTCACTTCTCTAAACCTTCTTTGGTTAGGGTTAGAGAGGTCAGGGGCGCATTGCATTGTGGGATGCAGTACACAATGTAGACTGGTCAGATTGGTCAGATCATGGATCTATACATTCATGGGTCAGATGCATACTGGAGATATTTTCCAAATCAGTACGACATCTGGGATTTTTTTTTCGCATACTGCAGATTATGCTTTGGTTTGCATAATGTCTACTACTAAATTTTGGCCAAATCAGTAGGCTATATACTAGCAGCATAGTATGTGGTTTTGAATATAACCACAGTGTCACAGGATCAGCTGCACTGCTGTGAAGAGTTCATGTGTGCTCCTGCCCCGGCTTGGCTGATGGCTGCAGTTACAGCCGTCATGTCACTAATGCAGTGGTTCCTAACCTTTTTTACCTCAAGAGCCTTTTTTTTAAAGTATATTTTTGGGGCTTTTTTGCCTTTAATGGACAGGAGAGTTGAGAGAGAGACAGGAAATGGGAGGCAGAAAGGGGGGAATGACACGCAGCATAGGACCGCTCAACACAGGATTTGAACCAGGGCCGCCTGCAGTGAGGGCTATAGCCTCAACACATGGGGCGGCTGCTCTACCAACACTGCCCCTCAAGACCCCATTTTGATCACGTGACTGCATGTCAATCAAGATGCACCAGCTCATATTTTATGATGCATTTTATTTGAACTCGATTTATATTCGAGAAAGTGAAAGTATAGAATACAGTTGTTTAAGATTGTGTGGTGTTTTTAATCATAATTTAAAAAAAAGAATAGTAATCAGTATTTTTTTTTTCAATTACTAGACATATCAGGCGACCCCATTTGAATTCCAGACGACCCCACATGGGGTCCCGACCCCAACTTTGAAAAACTGCACTAATGAGTCTTATCCTGCCTCAAGTCCCTTTAATAAAGGGGAGAAATGATTGACTGAAATAACATTTTTTAACTTTTTGGGGGGAGTTCAGTTACTATCAAACTAAAAATAACTTTCATTACAAAATGAACTACAAAATGAAGTGGAGGCACAAGTCAATAGAAGACAGCAGAAGTCTTATCCAATAATTTGCCAAGAAGATAAAAGTGTTCGTCATTTTATGCCACCAGTTTATTAATTCACATATTTTACTCTTACTCTGACACTGGGGCGCTCACTCACCTGTGCGACCCGTGCAGCTTGCAGCAGCATTTGTTTGTTTGTTTCTTTGCTGATTGTCTGCGTGTTTTGATGTTCCCCTTTTCACGCTCCTAATATTTAATGCCTCGGAGTACAAGTGGAATCACGTTTTAACCATGAAGGGGGTCTACATTGGGATTTTCGCCACACTTTGGACTGTGGTGTGTCAATGCACTAGCGGGCACCAAGATGGTGGAGAAGTGAATGCTGGAAGGATCACCTACAGCCGGGAGTCACTGCTGGCTCTCCGTTCACCAGCAACAGGACCTGACTTCTCACACCCCCCCAGCTCATCATGGAGGACTTTTAACGCCACAGTAAGTGGATCTGCTCGAGGAAACCGCGGAGGAAAAGAGGGAGGAGAGGTGGCGTTCAGCGCAGGCTGAGAAGATCCGGGCTGGATGATAGACGTCGGCTTCCACCTCTCCCAACAGTCTTACTCTCCAATGTCCAGTCCATTCGGAACAAAATGGATGAGCTTGAGATCTACGCAGGATGGAAACGTGAGTTTAGAGAGACGTGTCTCCTCGCGTTCACCGAGACGTGGTTGGGAGAACGAGATAGGAATGAGGATCTTCACATAACCGGCTTCGGCCCCCCTATCCGCCTCGATCGCTCTCCTCTCGCTACAAACAAGTCTAAGGGAGGCGGAGTATGTTTTTATATTAATGAGAGATACTGTAAGACTGTAGTGGTGCGGGAGAGAATATGCACATCGGATATTGAACTTTTGTGTATCTCACTTCGTCCCTTCTATCTGCCGAGGGAATTCCCTCAGCTGTTCTTTTCCCTTGTTTATATTCATCCGAGAGCTGACGTCACGGCAGCTTGTCAGCTGATCGAGGACGTGAGCAACAAATTTAACGCGCTCTGCCCTGATGCTCCTAAATTTGTTTTAGGAGATTTTAATCACTGTCGAAATTGACCAAAACATTGAGAACATATGAACAGTATGTCACCTGTCCAACAACTATGAGGAACTCCACTATCGACCTGTGCTACGGTTCAGTAGCCAATGCCTACAGGTCCATTCCTATGCCCTCCTTTGGAGCTTCCTATCATAGCAGTATTCTACTTCTACCGATCTACAGGCCAGTCTGTAAACGACGAGAGCAGACTATAAAGACAGTGAAATGCTGGTCAGAGGACAGTATTGACAATCTGAAAGCTTGCTTCGAATGTACAGCCTGGGATGTTTTTTATGATTCTTGTTCTAACCTGAATGAACTGACACAGACTGTTTCCTCCTATATATCCTTCTGTGTTGACATTAATATCCCTCAGAAGAACATCACTGTCTACCCCAACAACAAACCGTGGGTCACTAAAGACTTAAAAAATGTTATAAATAAGAAGAAAAAAATATTTTATACAGGGAGCAACCAGGAAAGGAAAGACATTAACAAAGAGGTTAAGAATGAAATTCGGAAAGCCAAAAGAGCTTATAAAGACAAGGTGGAACACAAGTATAGCAGTGGTGATCTGAGGGCGGCCTGGAGAGGCATCAAATCAATGGCCTCAGTCACTAACCTCCAGGATGAAAACATCAGGGCACCAATTAGAATAGAGGGTAGCAATGAAGATCTGCCCAATGCTTTTAATCTTTTTTACTCCCGGTTCGAAAACCATGACCTCTCAGACAAACTTTCTTTTCAAGGTATTCCTGCTGTCACTGACTGTGATATGGTCATCAGTGAGGAGTGTGTAAACAACCTCCTGAAGAAGGTCAATGTAAGAAAGGCCTGTGGCCCAGATGAAATTTGTGGACGCACATTAAAGTATTGTGCTGACCAACTTAGCGGTGTTCTCCACCACATTTTTCAGATGTCACTTAATTGCAGTCAAGTACCTGATTTATGGAAATCCTCAACCATAATCCCTGTTCCAAAAAACTCATCCCCCAAACAATTCAATGATTTTAGACCAGTAGCACTTACATCACTGTGTATGAAGATCCTTGAGAAAATTATGAAGAACATGATTATGTCACATATGGAGGGGAGCATTGACCCACTCCAGTTTGCTTATCAGGCAGGGAAAGGCGTGGAGGACGCCAAGCTTTTTATTCTTAACTGCCTCTACAAACACCTGGAAAAACCCCAAGCCCATGCTCGGCTCCTATTTGCTGACTTCTCTTCAGCTTTTAATTTGATGTAGCCGCATCTTTTACTCAAGAGGCTAATAAGTGTTTTTAATTTGCCCCACCAGATTGTCTTATGGTTGTCAGATTTTTTAACCAACAGAAAGCAGAGGGTTTATGTAATGGTTGTGTTTCAGGACTCCTTATCTTTGTCCACCGGTTCACCACAAGGGTGTGTCCTTTCCCCCCTACTTTTTATTTTATATACAGATGAATGCAGGAGCATTAGGCAAGGCAGCTACCTAGTCAAATTCTCTGACGATACTGCACTGCTGTCTCTTCTTCAGGGATCTGAAGCAGGGACACGGGGAGGCCCTTGATGATTTTGTTTCATGGTGTGACAACAACTACTTAGACTTAAATGTGTCCAAAACAAAGGAGCTTATAATTGATTTTAGACGCAACAAAATCCCAGTTGCAGATAGCACCATCCATGGTAAAAGTGTGGAAAGAGTTCCCTCATACAAATATTTAGGTACCTTTCTTGATGAGAAGTTAAAATTTGATGTGAACACTGCGGACATTGTAAAGCGAGGGCAACAGAGAATTCATCTTCTCCGCAAATTGAACTCTTTTTCTGTCAGCCCTGTTGTTATTCTGTGTCGTTTTTACCAGTCTTTTATCGAAAGTCTCCTGTTGTTTTCCTTTATCTGCTGGTTTCCCAGCCTCACAGTGAAAGATAAAAACAGCTTGTATAGCATTATAAAAACCTGTTCCAAGATCACAGGAATGAAACTCAGGGACCTGAACAGTTTCTGTGACCAACAAACTTTGAGGAAAGTAAATAACATTTTGTCTTCTCCTGGTCACGCGCTGTCAAGTGAATTCTCTCTGTTGCCCTCAGGACGTCGCTATGTTTCACCTGTCTGCAAGACAAACCGTTTTTTGAAGTCTTTTGTCCCCTCTGCTACTCGCCTCTTAAATTCTTTGTAATGATTTTATCCTTCTTGCCATGCACATTTTTATTGGTCAAACATGTGCAACTTATGTACTTATTCACTCATTCAACGGATCTTTGACAACACTGTACCCTTGGCATCCTATTCTATTTATTTACCTTATCTGTTATATGTATTATTGTGTGTACTCGTACTGTGTTTTTCGTGGACTGTGCAAGCTGCTGAAATCAATTGCCCCTGGTGGGATTAATAAAGTTGTTTGAAGTTGAAGTTGAAGTTGAAGTCTTACTGTACGTTCACACCAAAAGCTTCCAAAGCGTCAAAACGCCGGAAGTCAATTCATTTTCAATGAGAGCCCGGCGACACTGAGCGTCCAAAGCGTCAACAGGCGTCGCCGCACTTCCAAAGCGTCCAAAGCTTCCAAAGCGTCACCAGACGAGAAGTTGAGCCAGGTTTAACTTTAGGGTAATTAGCTATGACACGGTTCGGCGGCAACCTGTCAGAATAGAGATGTCCGTCGGCTGCCTTTTTTTTCTTTTTTTTTTGTATTTCGGCTCCCCAGTAGAGAGCCTAAGCGGAAGCAGGAAGTAACGGCGCCATGGGACCTCAACTCTGAAAAACTCGCCATACAAATGAACGGGAGTCCAAGTTTTATTTCGTGATCCGTTTGAATTGCGCCATGAGAAAAAAATATGTCCTCTACCTGTTTAAAACATCACGCTTCATAAAGAGAAATCAGCAGTTTATCATAAAACGGCAACAGAAGAATGTATTTTGTGTAAAGACACGCTACGGACTACAGATCTGTGTCCCACAAAAAATACATCACCAACTGACACGGCGGCATGTGGTGACGTCACTTACGCGACTTGTAGTCTTTCTGCTTACAGATTCTTCTGAATTTTATTTTACAATAGTTTTACAACAAACTGCAGATTTCTCGGGATGAAACGTGATGTTTTAAACAGGTAGAGGACAGATTTTTTTCTCATGGCACAATTCAAACGAATCACGAAATAAAACTTTCAGTCCCGTTCATTTGTATGGCGAGTTTTTCAGAGTTGAGGTCCCATGGTGACCGTTACTTCCTGCTTCCGCTTAGGCTCTCTATGACCAGCGCGATCGAACGTTGACGTCAGTCACGTGACGAGCGGCCAAAGCGGCTGAAAATATTTGCCGTTTTGGGAGCTGTCTTGTCTGACGCCCACCCTCGAGCGTTTTTGGCGCTTTGGAAGCTTTTGGTGTGAACGCACAGTTACGATATTTTCAGTGCATAAGAGTCATGCATCAATTGTTATACAGTAGCATTAAGAGGAACCATAGACAGTCCCAGGCCATATAAATACGAATGACAGTACTATGATCTCAAATTAATTTTACTGTTTAAAATACTGTTATATGTATATTCACATTTTGTATTTGTTCTGTTTGACAAGTTTATTATTAACTACAATGTACCAGTCACAAGTGGTCAGCTATGAGGAGTTCACACCTGACACTGAAATGTCTCACAGTTAGCATTGTGTTAAGTGATCTCATCTCACTTTCCTGTTCAACATAAAAATACAGTGATGCATTTCTCACATGGGAAACGTCATCCTCACCGCTCTCAAGGCAGTTCTCAGGGCTTTTTTCATTATGACACTAAATCACCTCCTCAACAGGCAACACCCTGTTGATGTGTCAAAACCTGCAAATTCACTCAATCACTTCAACAACGTAACAACATGTTTGTAAAAAAAATAACACTGTATGACTTTTTACTGCACCATGACTGTGTCAACCTCTCAGCACTTCACTGAACTCTATCTATTCCACAATGTGTGGGAATGAGAAGTCTGTAGAAAATAGTTTTTAGAGTTTTTAGACTAGGAACATGGTTCATCCAAAATATTTACTGTAATGTAAACAGTGTTTGGCATTTGATTCAGACACTTGATGTATTTATACGTTTTCACTGTATGATATTTTCACTGCTATGTTTCATTTTTAGTAGATATGTGCTACTTGCAATTTTTGGATTTGTGTGTAGAGTTTTAATAAAATGAGTCTTAGTAGAAAAATGTGTGAAAGTAGTTATTAAAAAACTGTCTGTAATAAGCCGTTATTGTAAAACTGAGGAAAACAGAATGATAAACTATGAATCAGAAAATAGAGAAACTAAAATTATATAATCAAACTCAGAAGATGAAATAACTAAGTATATGTATACTGTATGTATGTGAGTGACGGACATTTCTCTGTACATAAATAAAGTTTAAAGACTGGATTGAAAACACTTTGCAGTGCAGCTGTGTATCACGGTGAGTGAGAACTCTAATGAAGCAGTAAACTGTATTAATGAGTTGTCACAAACGGATGAGACACATCAACACAATGAGAAAATGTCTTGAGTGAAAGGTGTGAACAAATCCAATGAGAAATGCTAATCTGTGTGGGGACAATTAACTGTTCTGAGAGCAGCATTAATACTTTTGAGAATTAGGTTTCTGATGTGAGAACTGCATCAAATTGACTGAGAAAACCTGTTAACACATGAGAGGGACGTGAAGCGCCTGAGTGCATCAGTGCACTCCACACTATTCTCCAGTGAATGAGGATTTTACCCATTTGAAATAGAGAAAAAAAACAAAAACAAAACTAGAGCTTCAGAAAATATGGTCCCTGTCTCCAATGCGGGCGTTATGCTGTCACACAGTGACCTTCTGACCATTTGAATACTAAACAACAACTCTTCATTTTATTCTTATAGTTAAACTGTGTCATAATTAATGAATGAATTTGTGAGGTCACAGTGTCACAGACGTGTTCCTGATTCCTGTGTTGACTGATTTCATTCAGAAGAACATGAGATCACTTTGACCTTTGACCCTGACCACCAAAGTCTAACATCTCATCTTACAGATACAGATAAATTTAATAATGAATTAATTTTTTTTATAAGCGCTTTTCCAAAAGCTCAAAGACACTTTACATACAATAAATTCAGTTAAAAGCAGCAAAGACAGTATAAAACATAGAAAACAATATAGAACACACACAGAAATTATGTATTAAAAGCTGATTTAAAAAGGTGTGTTTTTAGCATGGTCTTGAATGTTGGGAGGTGAGTGCAGGTGCGGATGGGTTTGGGGAGTGAGTTCCAGAGGGAGGGGGCAGTGATGGAGAAGGCTCTGTCCCCCCAGGTTCGGTGCTTGGTCCGTGTGGGTAGTGACAGGATGTTTCCTTCGGATGAGCGGAGGTCGCGGGAGGGGGTGTGGTGATGGAGCAGGTCTGTGAGGTAGAGGGGGGCCAGGTTATTAAGTGCTTTGTGTGTGAGGAGGATGATTTTGAACTGTATGCGGTGAGTGATGGGCAGCCAGTGCAGGTCACGGAGGACGGGGGTGATGTGATCTCTGGAGCGGGTGTGGGTGAGCAGGCGTGAGGATGCTGTTGCAGTAGTTCAGTCTGGATGTGATGAATGCATGGATGAGGGTTTCTGCAGCAGAGAAGGTGAGTGAGGGGCGGAGACGGGCGATGTTCTTGAGGTGGAAGAAGGCGGTCCTGGTGATGTGGTTGATGTGGAGGTCAAACCTTAGCTTACTGTCGAAGATGATTCCTAGGTTGCGGGTGTGGGATGAGGGAGACAAAGTGCAGTTATCAAAGGTGAGGGAGAAGTTGTGGCTGGCTTTAGTGCGGGATGTGGGGTCAATGATGATTATGTCCGATTTGTCACTGTTCAGTTGAAGATAGTTTGTTTGCATCCAAGATTTAATTTCTGTGAGACAGTTGCTGAGGGTGGAGTGGGTGTTGTTGGTGATGGCTTTGGTGGAGATGTACAGTTGGATATCGTCGGCGTAACAGTGAAAATGGAGTCCATGTTGACGGATGATCTGGCCAAGGGGGAGGATGTAGAGGATGAAGAGGAGGGGACCAAGCACCGACCCCTGGGGGACACCTTGTGACAGGGGAGCGGTGGGGGAAGTGCAGTTGTTGATGCTGATGAACTGTTGTGGGTTGGAGAGGTAGGAGTGTAACCAGGAGAGTGCTGTGCCAGTGATGTGGAGAGAGGATTCCAGACGGAGAGCAGGATGGAGTGGTTGATGGTGTCGAAGGCTGCTGTGAGGTGGAGGAGGATGAGGATGGTGAGGTGTCCGGAGTCTGAGGAGAGGAGGAGGTCGTTGGTGACTTTCAGGAGGGCTGTCTCGGTGCTGTGTTTTGTACGGAAACCAGATTGGAATGATTCAAACAGGTTATTGCAGGTGAGGTGGGTTGTGAGTTGTGAGGCGACAGCACGTTCCAGGATTTTTGACAGGAAGGGGAGATTGGAGATGGGGCAGAAGTTATTTGGGTTGTCAGGGTCCAGACCGGGTTTTTTGATGATGGGAGTGATGGCAGCCAGTTTGAGGGTTTGGGGGACAGAAGCAGAGCAGAGGGAGGCGTTAATGAAGTCAATGATGAGTGGGGAGATGACAGGGAGGCAGTCCTTGATGAGTTTGGAGGGTATGGGGTCCAGGGTGCAGGTGGAGGTTTTTATTCCGGTCATGATGGTTGTGAGTTGTGCTGGTGATACTGGAGAGAAGTGGGTCAGGTACTGGATAGTGGTGGGTGGGGAGGCAGGGAGGGAGACAGGCGGGGAGATGGGAGGGATCCTGGAGGTGGTGAGGTTACTGTAAATGGTGTTGATTTTTGTTTGGAAGAATGATAGGAATGATTGGCACTTTTCAGTAGTGAATGATGAGGAGGTGTTGTCGTGAGGTTTGAGAAGGGAGTTGATGGTGGAGAACAGAGCCTTGGGGTTGTTGGAGCCAGAGTGGATGAGGTGGGAGTAGTGGGTGGTCCGGGCAGCGTTGAGTGCTTCTTTGTACTGTTGTAGATGGTCGGTGTAAGCGAGAAGGTGAACTGTTAATCCGGTTTTCTTGCATTTGGCGGAGTGTGGGGGTGAACCAGGGGCAGAGTGAGTGAAAGAAAACTTAACTTCATATAACTTTACTTCATGTATCCCAAAGAAAAGGCAAATCAGTTTCTACAGTCCATCCCATGCAATCATTCACACAACTTGGTCTGAAAGTGCCAGAGGCAGCATGGTATGGCCTATGTGAACGAGTGCAGTTAAAATAATACAGATGAAAGAATAAAACACAGAGTACAGGCTAAACAGGCATAACTAAACAAAAAAATATCTAAAAATCTAAATCTAATTCCTCAAGGTGGTCTTGAGCTACCACCTTCAAGAGGATAAAACATGTTTCGTGAGGTCACCATGACTCGAATTTGGACTCTGGTGCCAAAATATTAGAAGAACTTCTCTGAGGGCCATTAAACTGAGATATCACTGTATCTTATGGACAGACAGAAACATGCCTCCATGAAGGTAGCAATGAAGTAAATGGAGGAATGGGAAACAGTCAGTACGTTTACATGCAGAGCTTAATCGAGCTTTGCTCAAAATTCGATTTTGGCGTCAAGTCGGACTTCTGTCTTTGTCTCAATATACATGCAACTGAAAAAACCGAATAACTGACGGGGTCCGCCCCCTCATGCGCCGTCACCTGTTGTTTCAGCAGGTTAATACGCCCCCCTGTCCTGTTGACTTTTCTGTCACCTGGTAAAAAACTGAATATAAACTACTTATAAGCTTAATAATAAATTCTCAACTGCAGTTCCCGACCAGACGCGCCAGTCTGGGCTGGATTCACACTGAGAATAGGATACAGGCTTCCTTTTTCCTCTCTCTCTCTCTTTTTAAAAAAAAAATAAAACACTCTTGCTAGTTGCTCTGTGTGAAATGCATTGAATCTGTGCTGATGTTGGGTTTTTTTCTTTACTTTGCCAGGTTCGGGCGGCTTCTCTGCTCCACTTTGTGCCGTCTCTACTGTTGTGGAGCAGCGCACATGCGTTGTCCAGTTATACTCCGACTAAGGTGTATACATGACGGAGAAAATCGAATTCCAATCACATTATCTGGGTGTCTTAATCTGAGTTCTCAACTCCGATTTCAGTTGGACTAAGGTGTTTACCTGCACTTCAGTTGTCCAGTTATAGTCGGATTAAGGCAATAATTCGGTTTTTTCAAGTGTCATGTAAACGTACTGACTGAGAAAAAGTGAGGTGGGACAAGTGGCGGAGGACATGTGTTGAGTAGGTGGTACCTCACTGACACCTTTTCATTCAGTGCCGGGTGTCAAATGTATCTCCATCACATATACGCCATCACATGAGATGCATATGAATGAGTATGAACGGTAACTTCTATCTTTGATATTAAAATCTAAGAGACCCTCATGATAAATCTGTCTTTATATTCTGTGTTTCATAAAATGAACATTGTTCACTGATAGATTTCTATATTGAGATCAGCCTCAAAAATGTCAAGGACATTGTGGAGCTGTGTGACTTAAGAATGAAGCCTTGTTCACACAGCTCTGTGTGTGAACAGACACTTTACACTGAGCTAATTCCTCTTTGATTGCCACAGCGTGACCACATGCAGGCTGCCCCTCTTCTCTTTGCTTTACAGCTTCAGTTTAAAACACTGTCCTGTCTGATGTCCGTCCCATCACCTCAGGCAGTGCATTAATAAAAGCCTGTCTGTGTTGAAGCTCATGAGACAGCTAGTCTGACAGGCTACTTCAATCAGGACATTAAAGCACTGCCCAATTATTTCCACACACCAAAAATAAAATCTCTAAAAACTTTATTCACATTTAGTTATGGCAGAGGTCAGAGTGAGGGACACCATGTCGACTGAAGTACAGTACTAGTCAAAAGATTTCTCATTCAGTGTTTCTTCTTTATTTTTATTATTTTCTACAACTGAAGACATTAAAACTATAAGGGAACATATGGAATTATAAAGTAAACACAAAAGTATTAAACAAAGCTGAATATGTTTTAGATTTTGGATTTCTTCTTTTTTTAACCTTCACTCTGTGGTCCAACTCATCCCAAACCATCTCAGTTGGGTTTAGGTCAAGTAAGATAACACTTATGTGTTTACAACATAACTCCCTATGTGTTCCTATCTACAATGCAGAAGGTGATAAAAATAAAGAAAGACCCAGAATGAGAAATTGTGTCCAAACTTTTGACTGGTAGTGTATCCCAACATCTACAGGATACAGACATTCATCTTTCCTCAGGATGAACCCTACTGACTGGGGGGCATTTCCTCTGGCTACACCAGCAGGGGGAAATGTTGTCAACTTCTGGTGAAATGTCTTAATATCTGCATTGGACAACCTTTTGGTCTTAAAGGGAAACTTCGTTTTTTTAAACCTGGGGCCTGTTTTCATATGTTTTTCTGTATACGTGAGTAATGGATAATACAATTATTGAGGTGGCTCCCTCCAACTTTCATTCCTGATCAATGAAAACATTCTTGGGAAATGTTTTCGCTTTCGTCCGTTTTCCACCGGTCCAAGAATTTGACCGGGCAAGTGGCTCCTGTCAAAGTTCGCCCTATAAACCTGCATTTTTTTCACACTGACAGGTTCAGATAGTTACAATGAGTGTCTGACAACATACAGTACTAGAAAGGAGAAATGAACGTATCTCTCTACCTTTAGCGCGTCTCTTCTTTGACTGGCAGTAGTCATCCCCGGTCAAAGTGGTCACAGCAGACCCTGTGGTCGGCACGGCAACGGCGCAGACAGAGTGTCAGCATCCATTTGTAGCACAGCTAGCCAGAACGTTCAGCGTGTTTGGTCGAAGTAAGGTAGTCTGTGAAAGCTGCGCCAAGAGTGGCCCAGCATTTTGTTGCTACAATTTGTAAATTCTCCGGTCGTTTCTCTTCACCTCAGTCAGGTAACAGTTTTCCCCACCGGTGTTTTGACACGAATTATCGCAAGATTTCAGAACGAGATTTCTAGTGTGGTGAGATTTGGACACAGATCACAACAAACAGCGACCTCCAGCTAAAGGTAGAGAGATACGTTCATTTCTCCTTTCTAGTATGTTGTCAGACACTCATTGTAACTATCTGAGCCTGTCAGTGAGAAAAAAATGCAGGTTTATAGGGCGAACTTTGACGAGAGCCACTTGCCCGGTTGAAGAGTGTTAGCTGGGCTGCAGGCTGCCTGCCCGGCTCAATACTGGAGCCGCCTCAATAAAAGTATTATCCATCACTCAAGTATACAGAAAAACATATGAAAACAGGCCCCAGGTTGGTGTAGATTCTGGTGTAAATATCAGTGTCACATGTGATTTACTAAAAGTGTGTACGCTGCCGATTTCGGTGTAGAACCGACTTGGTGTTGATTAATCTGGTGGCTGAAAATGATCGTAATTTAAATGTCACACCCCACCCCGATACATTCCTGCTTTAGAGGTCCCGTCCTGCCCACATGGAGACACGGAAGACGGCCAAGAAGACACTTTACTGACATTACCACCTTCAACAGGGAGAGGGCGCTACAATTAAATATCTGGACATTAATAGAATGATAGTTTATGTGATTGATACAAGCGTCACTGGTGGCTGGAGACTAGAGACGCACGTATCACTGACCACGTAGGAAACCCAGCCATCTCATGAAATGTTCTTGCAGTTTACTAAACATAGCCTGAAAAATAATAATTATTGCCGTGAACGTGACTTCATAACCGTCAGCACTGATGGCATGGTTCAGCTGATGGAGGGATGTGAAATAGAACAGTTTTTCCAGAATCTCCAACCCTACCCTTAGTCCTCCTTTTTTCTTCAGTGCCATCATGAGGTTGCATTTAAGCTGTTATGTGAAACATCTTGACGACATGTGGATGAATAGCAGCGTTCATGACACTTTGAGCATGAAGAATTCAGCTTCTAGTTCACAGAGCTGCGAACATGGCTGAGTGAAAAACACTGAATCAATAATCTGATGTTTATCAGGCCGAGTTTGTTTCATACAGAGTGTTTCTTCATTTATTTATGAACATTTATCCTCAGAGTAGATCAAAGGGCCGAGCAGAGTGTGCACAGTATCCGTGTGTTGTGTTGTGTTGTGTTGTGTTGTGTTGTGTTGTGTTGTGTTGTGTTGTGTTGTGTTGTGTTGTGTTGTGTTGTGTTGTGTTGTGTTGTGTTGTGTTGTGTTGTGTTGTGTTGTGTTGTGTTGTGTTGTGTTGTGTTGTGTTGTGTTGTGTTGTGTTGTGCAGTGTTTTCTTCAGGAGGGTAAGAAACTGCAGGGAACAAGTCAAAGCAGTGAGAGCACAGCCCCAAAAATGCAAGGGATTATGGGTATTATGGAGATACAGTAATGTTGGGTAACCAATTGTAATGCTTGCAAACACCTGTCATGATGATCCCTTCACTATTCCTCTGTGTGGTGTGTACTGGTGTGTGAACACAACAGGCTGCATCAATACACTGACAGTCTGCACCAACTCGCTGTTATTTACCTGCAGCTGAGAGGCCGTGCTGAATTTTTCCACGCAGGTTTTATTTCAGTTTACAGTTTTCCTCAATTGCTAAAACACTAAACCCTGTTGTCTGAACCAAATTCTCAGTTGCCTGAACCCACTGATTGAATCAGTCTCTTTTGACAAAACCATCAGCACTTTTCACCTGTTTAGACACATCTTACCAACACATTTTCATTGTGATGCACCTGTGTTGCATAATGCTGAGCACAGGTGGCAAAAGTCAAACACAACTAAAGCACAAGTTTCACCGGTTGAACACAACAACTCAAAATTGATCACACTTGTGTCCAATGATGTGAGGGCACACATAGCCTAAGCCAGTTCAGGATGAAGTCCTGTGGCCTGACCCAGTACAGAGAAATGATGCTGTGGCTGAGTTGTGCACTTCTCATTTCTATATTTTTGTACTTTATTTTTACGTAGGCTTACTGTATACAAGTGCTAAATGCACAAGATTTCTGTTTGTCTTTGTACTGTACAAGTGCTACGTGTAAAATGCACAGGATTTCTGTTTTTTGTACTTTTTTTTTTTTTTACTATGTACAAGTGCTAAAGGCACAGGTTTTTTGTTTTGCAACATGCATTTAGCTACAGTGAACGATAAACATTTATTTCTACAGCCTCATGTGCTGAGCATTGTGTTTTCTATTTTTCTATGTTGTGTTTAGTGACTGCTCAGTAGTGTTTTTAATTTTGATTGACTCGGGGCACGATTTGACAACATAGTTCAGTTTTGGGCACCAGATTGAACTGTTTTGAGGTGAAAGTTTGGTTTTGCAAGAAGAGTCTGAGGTTTTGTGAATGTAGCTTGAAAATTGGGGTTTGTGTTCACAGTTTAGAGAAAATGAGAGAAGCTTTCGAGAAATGTGTCTTAGCAATCGAGAAAAACTGTACAGTAACCAGGGCCGGTTTTAGCTATGGGCAATATGGGCGACCGCCCAGGGCGCAATCTTTGTGAGGGCGCACGAGCGCTCTCCAAAAAAAAAAAAAGACAAAACAAAACTCGCCGTCAAGTTAGTGGAGTGGTCGCTGGGGCGCCCCTATGTCACGTCAACTTGCTGCTGAGAGTCATAGGCCTACTACAGGTTGTGTGTGTGTCAGGAGAGAGGAGAGGCGAGGGGGGAGGGGGCGGGGGTCAACTTGCGACTGCTGAGGTCTCACGTCGGATGCTCCGCCGGCCCAGAGGGCTCTCATGCGGGGAAAGAAAGGAGGGTAAAGCGCTAAACTCCTCGCCCTGAAGTTGGCTTCATTTTGGTAATGTTGCTATGGGATGCCCAGCAATATTCCTCTTCTTCCTCTTCAATGTCCGGTCTCTGGTAAACAACATGAATGAACTGTGACAGGATCATGTTTTTAAAAGGATCCTGGACTGTCATGATGTTTATAATGTTTAACAGCAACGTCACGCTGTTTCCAAAACCACACCGACTTCAGCAGAGAAGTGAGTTTAAGCACATTTTTAGTTTAGCCTACAGATGGAACAGTCGTTCCTGTCATTACTTTATATTCAAAATATCATCATGTTGCTGGCCCTACGCTCACAAACAAAAACTATTTTAAATTGTGTTTTTTTTTTAGAGGTTCAGAGGCTGTAGTCAAGCTGCTCAGTTTTAATATAGCCTAAGCCTATAATTTTATGTGATTGGCTATTTTAAAAAATCATTTAAATATGGCTGGATGATCAATAACAAATTAAACTGTGGTTTGACAAATTCAAACACATTTATTGATGATTTAATTTAAAGGAACCACGGTAGCCTATAAGATCATGTGTGAGATCAAATTCAGTGTTAAAGGCGCTCAGGCAGGTGATTTTGAAATACGCTAAAAGTAATCCAGAAAGTACTATTAGTATTACTTTACTTGAGTAATCGAAATACATTACAGATTTCAGATTACAGATTTTGGGACATGTAATCAGTAATCTGTAGAGGAATACATTTTAAAAGAAACCCCCCCAACACTGATTATAATATATTCTTGTGTTTGTTCGTTGGTGGGGTTTTTTTTTTGGGGGGGGGGGGCACCAAGGGATGGTTTCGCCCAGGGCGTAAAACTAGCCAGGACCGCCTCTGACAGTAACTACACACTCCTTCAGGCTGAAGAATCATAAACTCATGTCCTACCTTGTTGAAGCCTCTCAGTCCTCCATGCAGAGCATTGGGCCCGTTGTTGATGTCCAGCTGGAACTCTTTTCCCTCCATGACGAAGCGTCCGCGCGCGATCCTGTTGGCCACGCGGCCCACCACCGCTCCCAGGTAGCGCTTATCTGACATATAACCTGACAACAGGGATGTCACGATTTGAAATTTTCTTTGTACGATTATTGTCAGAGAAATGATCATGGTACTATGATTATCACGATTATTATGCATTCATTAATTTCACAACACTATGAATGTGTAAAATCAAATATAGTCAAAATATAATTACATTACACATTGTTTACACAAAATATTTCAAGTATCTATTAATATATGACCAATTATTAATCCCCAGGGGGAGTGTTTGAAATATTCAGGTCATAAATTGTCATCTATACCAAATGTTAACGTTTTTTTAATCATTTTTTGTTTTGTTTTGCTTTTTTTAAATTAAAAATGACACGCTAACATTTAAATTCCTACCAATTCAATGTTACGTCAGTTAAATGGACCAGTATCTGTGCATTTACCTTTATTTTTGCGCACATCTGCCAATAAGGTTCCAACATCAAATTTTTGTGAAAGTACAGTAACGGTATTTAGGAATCTTTACGATTAAATAATTGTCAACACACGTCACTACTCTCCATCACTACAACAACACCTGGCTTTCAGTCATGTCAGTCCCTCTGAGTCCCTCAGCTCTGGACAGATGTCCCTGTACTGTTCTATCATATGTAGCTCCTACAGTTTTGCTTTAAAGACCACGTGGAGCAGAGATTTATGTGGTGGACAATGTCCCTGTGTTTGACTGTCCTTAGTTTAAAAGGCTTTTGGTAAAATTCATAACAACCAAGCAAATGGTGTTAGATGGAAATTAGCTCTCTGCTAAATCTGGTACATGCATTTTAACATTCTTCTGTTTAATGTCTGTGTAAACTGTCCATAAACTTAATAAAATAAAATAAATCTAGTGACTTAACGCAACAGTTAAACTACAGGAATACATCCAAACCATTAGTGGACAGTATATTATGGTGGCCTTTGTGTGATGTAATTTCTGTTGCATATAAGTTATCTTATAGCATTTTATACATCTACTTTACATGTTAGTGTTTTTGGGGTGGTGAGGTCTCTTTGCAGCAGCTCATAGGTTCACTTTCCAGGGCTGCAGTCTTTTCATCTCTAGGATCAGAGCTTCTCTCTGTGGACAAACAACCTGCTCTGCTGTCCTACAGAACTACAGTCAGCATCATTTTTAATCAATATCTAATTCCATAATCAACCATTTCATTGGGCATAGACATCATTCCTCTACCTTCCAGGTTGTCGTAGCCCAGGACTACATCCTCCATCTTTCCGTCCGTCCCTCTGCTGCACACAGACCTGATGATGGCCCCCAGGGTCAGGACTTCCACTCGCACCTGGGACGACTGGAGGACCCACAGGTCCACACTGCCCAGGCCCGACGCCTCCCCCCACTGCTGATGGCTCACCTCAGTCATCTTGGACTCTTCAGCAACACAACAAGAAATAAAAACTTCACATCAAAGTACTGTACGGTATACTGTACTGCTGCCCATTATTTACAGTGGATATTCTTTCTCCACACTGTTGTTTACTGTTGGGTAGAAGGTTCATGGTTTTGAGTGTATTTCTGTAACATCTACAACTAGAGTCAAGGTGTCTGACTGTACCACAGGAACGTGAAGACCACCAGAAGAAACCAGAGCTGCTCCACTTCTCAACCTTATGAGGAAAGGAGCTTTAATACTTCTTACCTAATCCCCTTCAGCAGAGGAAACATCTGGACTTTACTTTATAAAAATGAATAAAGAATAACTCTCCCACAATTCCTTGCTGCATCAACATTTAAAGTGGCTTATTGTTTCACTGCCATCTAACTGTAGAAAAACAGATGTTTTATGTTTGAGAAACAATTAACTGAAACTCAAAACCATAAAAACAGACTTCTGCAATTATCATCATCATAACAATATACAGTATACTATAGCCGATTATGTCCCTTACCTGACATTACACGCGCATTTATGCATAGGCTGTTCATAATTATGCAGCCTATATACGTTGACAATGTACGCACGTCTGAATGGCTAAACCATAGACTGTAAAAAAAAAAAAAAAAAAAAAAAAAGGGCTAAACGCCCTTTGTCACGAGTGTTGTGCACAACCACGGGTTCACACGTACTCAACTTGTGCAGAGTGCAGTGAAGTTTCTGCTGTCATCACATGACTGATCACAACCTGTGTCTTCCAATCCAATCCAATTTTATTTATATAGCACGATTTAAACAAACACAGGTTTCCAAAGTGCTGCAGAAGCACAATAAAAGAATCGACACAATAAGATAAAATAAAATACGATAAGACAAAATTAAAATCAGTGAGTTAAAAGAGATACCAGATAAAACACAGTAAAATCAAATAAAAACAAATAAATAAAATCATTAAAATAAGAATAAATGAAGTCAACTTCCTACTGGGTGTTGAAAGCCAAGGAGAAGAGGTGGGATTTAAAAACAGACAGAGAGGAGGCCTGTCTGATGTGCTGAGGCAGATTGTTCCAAAGTGTTGGAGCTGCCACAGCGAAGCACGATCCCCTCTGAGCTCAGGACCAGATCAGCTGACCTGAGACCGGGAAGGAGGGTACAAGTGTAGAAGCTCAGAGAGGTACGGCGGGGCAAGACCATTGAGGGATTTAAAAGCAAATAAAAGAATGTTGTCTTCACTGTAACATCGGAGTCTGAGACAAACTAACCTAACTCACCTATCTACAGCTTCATGTGACTCACCTGCACACACTTCATCAACAGACTTTGGATCCGGACCACGGGACCACGGCGCTGACGTCTGACTTCCTAGTCCGATGACGCGGTCAAAACCAGACGACGGTATTCCCTCAGTACAGCCTGACAGGCATCTGGCCGCAGGCTTTTACAAACTCTGGTTTATTCCCCCTGAAGACCAGACAGAGTCTCAGAAGTTGTTTAGTGATTTCTCATTATTGTTTCCTTTATGCAATTAACTAGGCTATTAGTTGTATTTTCTGTAAATTCCATTTTCCCAATATGAATCCATTCATAAGGCAAGGCAAGGCAATTTTATTTGTATAGCCCGTTTTTACAAACAGTTTGTCACAAAGGGCATCATAACAACATCCTCTGCCCTTAGACCCTCACATCCACTGCGGAAAAACTCCATACAACATAAAAAAAATTTGAACACCACTTGTCATTTTCCTTCCACTTCACAATTATGTACAAGATTTTTTACAAATCAAAGACAAAAATTGAACTTTTTGGCCTCCATGCAAAACGCTATGTGTGGCAAAAACAACATCAACCTGAATACACCATCCCCACTGTGAAGGTGGTGGCAGCATCAGGCTGTGGGGGGCTTTTCTTCAGCAGGGACAGGGTAGAATAGTGCCTTTAGAGAGGCACTCTAGGGCATGAAGCTGGTCAGAGTTGATGGAAGATGGATGGAGCTAAATACAGGACAGTCCAGGAAAAGCTGTTAGAGACAGAAAAAGACTGAGACTGGGACGGAAGTTCACCTTCCAGCAGGACAACCATCCTAAACAGCCACAGCTACAATGGACTGGTTTACATCAAAGCATCCATGTGTTAGAACGGCCCAGTCAAAGCCCAGACCTGAATCCTACTGAGAATCTGTGGCAAGACTTGAAAACTGCTGATCACAGACTCTCTCCGTCCAATCTGACTGGACTGGAACAATTTTGCAAAGAAGAATGGGCAAAAACTCTAGTTTGTAGATGTACAAAGCTGGTAGACATAGGCTACCCCAAAAGACTTGGAGTTGTAATTGCAGTGGAAGGTGGTTCAATGTATTCTGAGTACGTATGCCACACTTTTCAGATTTTTATTTATAAAAAATCATGAACACCATGTATCATTTTCTTTCCACTTCACAATTGTGACACAATTTAACTGACATGCCGAAATAAACAAACAATTGTGCGCCAATTTGCACTGGTTTATCACTTAAAACCCCAAGTTTGTGGTTGAAACATAACAAAATGTGGAAAAGTTCAAGGCCTATACTTTTGCAAGACTCTGTATGTTAAGGAGGCAGATGCAGTCAATTATTCGATTTTCCCTGTTGCATGTAAACTGGGACAAGGACAGAACTCCAACGAGATGCTCATATCGAGCAAAACTTGACTTAGCTGTGCATGTAAAGTAAAACCTACTGATTGTTTTTGTAGTTGTTGCTGTAGTCGTAGTAATGGTGGTAATCAAGCATGTTCTCCTTGTTTCTAACCTGGTTTCACTGCTGAAAAACGCAGCATCCCTGGAGATTTCTTTATCCTTGGAGGAACCAACATACTGTAGTGGATGATGGTGTTTAAAAACTGGTGTGCAGCTAAATGGTGTGTCCCAATTTTCAAAGCGGTTGACAACAGCATTCTTAAATTTATGTAAGAAAAAAAAAAAGCTTTAGAAGTGTACTGATATGTAAATGTAGATTTGAGAGTTAAAGAAACCACACTGAGACACCGTTTGGGGGAAGACATTGCTTTACTTTATTCTGCTCTCTCTAGAACCAAATCCGCCCTCCCTGAAAAATATACAGATTTGTCCACAAATGTTAAATGATATCTAGTTATGTACACAGAATATATGTCAATACAGATATTACATGAAACATTACAGCAAAGCTGTTTCCTCATGTCCACTGACACTGTAAGAACAAACATGCTCTCCCTTCACCTGTGATGACTGAACTATAGACGCACACTGAAGTGCTGAGGGCACAGTTGTACAAGTGTAGCAGAAGAGTTATTGTATATACAAATGGTTAATGGTTGTCGTTTTACATGTTGTGTGTGGCTGCTTCACATTGTGCTTCTATAGGACTCCTGTCAGATGGAAAATAACGAAACAGGAAGTTTAATTTTAGAGTGAAGGTTTCTAGCCGCCCCACCCAATATTTGAACTTAAGGTCAGGCTGAAAAGCAGTGTTTGATTGTCTGTTCTGGTTTAAAGTTTCAGGTGTGTTGGACCTTGGACCACAGACGCCTGTTCTGCTGCACCCAATTAGTCGCCATCACCTAAACCATAGATAATACAATGTGCTTGTGAATGTAACAAAACAAACACAAATCACAATCGCATCAAACAAGAAAAGAAGTGCTGCAGAACTGACACCGTGGCCTGTTGGTGTTTGTAAGAGTCGTCTCACCAGCTCACAACAGATCATGACAGGTCACAGTATTTGCAAGTAAAAGGAGAGCTAATGCTAAGTGGCTGCAAATTGCTTCTTGCAATCAGAGCTCTTCAGTAATCCTGCATGTGCAGTCAGGTCCTCCAGGTTTAATATAAACACGACCTCAGGTTGTTTATATGTCTCACCTTTAACTCTCTCTATTGCACCAAAGCCAAAACCCAATCCAAGAGGACACTGGCTGACATGCAGGATTTTTTTTCAGCCAGAGATGAAATGTTTCACATGAGAAGATTTTTCACACAGTTCATTGATCCCGGTCAGTGAGGCTGTCAGATTAACACCATCAGTCTGTCCCACTGTCTGATGGCAGGTTTGCCAAATTGAGTGTACAGTATCCACTAATTTGCACTGGCACCACTGAAACCTTTATTTTTCATATTAAATATATCACTAAGAATCGGACTCAACACAACCAGCAAATTCAATTTTTGGAAATCTCTGATGTACATCAGGCGACTCATCCTTTAAAGGTGCTATATGTAAAGTTTTTTCTGACACACACCTGCAAAGAGCTTCTCATGCTCTCATTCTGAGATAAAAGATGCTGCCGTGACTCACAATCACAAACCAGTGTAACAAGATGGAGCAGGCTACAGCTAGCTGGTTTACGTGCTAAACAGAAAAGCAATGACAAAGAAAAAGAAAAAGAAGCTAAAGTAGGATTAAAGCAGCATCACTTCCCACTGCTGGAGAGGAGGGAAGGAATGAGGTATGATGCTGAACCTCCAACATTTTATCTGGACTCTTAAGGAAACAAATGTTAATGCTCCTACAGTAAACAGCAAAAACAAACATATAGCACCTTTAATGTTACAGTTTTGGTCCATTCAATTTTAAAACAATGTGATGGATGTGGTGCAAAATTGTCAAATAACTGTTCTTGTACCACCAGTTCTGCATCCACACACAGCAATATCTTGAATTTGTGAATCTCTATCACATTATGCAACATCATAGCACTTCAGCTGCGGACAGAGGCAAAGAGCAGCTTTAGTTAGAGGTATCAATTCAGGATTTTGTTGTTCATTAACTATGTTTAAATGTTGATCTACTGCTGCTTACACAGTAAAATGACACAAATATTCATATATAGTAGACATACCCAATATCACGGCAGCCTGCAGGTCTTACAGGAGGAGCTCAGGACTCTTTGATAGACAACATCCATAAAGGTTGAGGGACTACAGCAGGACATGCCATGCAGACTTATTGCTTGTAAACGAGGCTCCATTAATCATTTTTGTTGGGCTCTACTCTTCAGAATGACAGTGGTGAAGTACAGACTGGACAGATGGTGGTTGATGAGTTTACACTGTAGTAAAGACTCTGCTGATGAAACATACCTCGGTCTGTCAGTAGGTTTGGCACCACTGATTTGGAAGGACAGAGAAAACAAGACCAAAATCACTGAACCTTCACTTTTATATCAACAAGCTGGAATCAATACAATTTAAAAAATCATTCAAAATGTTTTAAGTCAAACAGTTTTGCTGCACATCCCCAAAACTTTATGTTGTGCCACTTGTCCATTCATTTAAGTTGCAGTCAGATGCTTAGGTCGTGATGACAACTGAATCTCTATCCACTGAAGAATTAAGATTAACTCTGAAGGAAATATAGAAAGTCTTTTTTTTTTTTTTACTTTTAGCTGTCAGTGTCTCTTCACATTCAGGTTGTTTTTTCAATAGATCTGAATCTCCTGAGTCCTGACGCTCTTGAATCTCCATCGATTCACTAACAGCTGACAGACCTTGTAACAGTTTACAGCCAAAAGAAACTGATGCAAGTTACTCAAGGAACATGTACCACAACTGAAAGTCTGATTTATTAAAAAAAATACTGTTTTCCATAGCCGCCTACCTAATTTGCACTAATACAGTTGACCCTCTATCTGTGAAGTCCATCTGTCCACGCACCCGCCACTTTAGTTCAGAGCAATCCACAGACCAGATGACCAGAGTGGTGCCATGACCGGACCATTGCCTCTCTGACCCTCCTGTCCTCTACTTCCACAACCAACACAACATTAACTTAGTTGTACATGAGAAATATCACTATCTGATGTGACTGAATGAAGCTGCTCTGTCTCAGCCAACACTCACAACAAACATTGCTCCTCACATCCTTCTGTTCAGGGGTTTAAGATGCTGGAAACCTGACAGGATGCTGTCAGCTTGCAGCCTGTCGGGGGCACAGAGCGTTAGTCATGTGTGTATATAATTAGTAATTATTGCCACAAAAACAGGGGATATTTTAAGGAGGAAATTCAGTATTTAGCTATATCTGTGCAGGAAGATCATTTGAATTAAAGCATGTCATTGAATAAGCTGGAGAAATCCGTACGGCAGATGAGATCCTGTGCTGCTGCGGTGTGCTGGTTTAGCTGGTGTCACTGAGGGTGGTCAGTATGGAGCTGGCCTGAGAGGCAAGTTTACTGCTGCTATGGTCTGTCAGTTTACTGAGGCTCTCCTTCATGTTCACAGAGTTCAACTCCTCCTTCATCGCACCTGCAGCACACAAGGATGAGAAACAGGAAGATGACACGAGTGAGAGATGGTGGTAACCAGCTGCAGAGGTCAAACAGTGCAGACACACTTTATCTCAAGTGTTGTGCTGTGTACATGTTTGGATGGTGTATAATGCACAACTTTATAGGGACATTGTGTAACTTCTCCTGTTATCTATTCATGAAAATAGATTAATTGGTTCAAAAGTCTGTTTTTCATTAATCAGTAATAATCACCCCCATCAACAAACTGAAGTGTTCCGGTAAGCTCTGAATGAGCCGTTACATCTGCATTCACCTGCAGTCGGGCAGACGGCCGTCGGTAACAAACCAGATGTCATTTTAGTCACAGAAGTCGAGAGAAAGCCGGCAAAACGTGGGTCAGGTAAACAATACGACATCGCCATGACAACATATTGTCACATATTGTTTTGCCTCGTGCTGACGGACCACTTAAGGTTTGTTTATGTGTTATGTGCAGCGGCTGTCGTCCGTCTGCCGTCTGCCCAATTTCACGTGAATGCAGCATGAAAAATAAGACTGAGTTGCTTGCGATATACAACCGCAACGCTAGAGGGGAGGAATTCCTACACAATGTACCTTTAAAGTGAGAACAGCATGCATTACTTCAACAGACTCTCAAAACAGTGTTAGTAGCACATCTACATCCACAGAAGCTAATGCTAATATGAGAGCTGACTGCAGAGTCCTTAATGTCTCCTAATGACTTAATGACTTCAGCAAGCACTTTATTAGAAACTCCACATCAACACTCCCTGTGCTCTAACACAGACTCAGGTCTTTACAGATCCACCAGATGTTGAAACTTTTCCTCTGAGACTGCGATGACTGCATCACATCATCTCTTCTGACTCATCAACTGCACATTCAAGCTGCTGACTCAGGGAGAGCCGTCAACTGTCAACATCTCGACAGTGACTGACTCACAGTTTCAGTCATAATAACTGGCTTAATCTACAAAAAGGCCAGTCATGGAATGTTTTTAATTAGGACACTGGAGGTGTTTAGGGGCAGGTCGGACACTGTACTGTATGTCAGCCTGGTTGACAGCGTCCTCGTTATTACTGTAATATCCCTGTCTGGTATGGCCACCTGACGTTAGCAAATAAAAACAAACTAAATAGGATCGTTGAGGTGGCAGGGAAGTTAGTTGGCTGCAAACAAAAGCCACTAGATGACCTCTATGACACGGCTGCAGAGGAAAGTCCTGACAATCATTAATAATGAGACACACTCCCTCCATAGTGAGTTTGAGATGCTTCCTCAGGGTGGCGCTATAGAGTACCAAGGGATCCCATGTAAAGGCTACAGTCCTCAACACAGGCGTCACCAGTTCGAATCCCGCGTCGGGCAGACCTTTCCTGCATGTCATTCCCCCTCTCTCTGCCTCCCCCTTTCCTGTCTATCTATACTGTGTGCTATCAAATAAAGGCAAAAACGCCCAAAAAATATACTTTAAAAAAAAGAAAAGAATTGGGCAAAGTTGCGTCTTTGGCGTCCAAAATTTCAGCAGATGACAGTGGTAAGTATACAGTACACTGATCAGGAATAATAACATTCTGAGCACTGACAGGTGAAGCGAATAACACTTCATCCTGGCTCCTGTTAGTGGGTGGGATATATTAGGCAGCAGGTGGACATGTTGTCCTCATAGTTGATGCGTTAGAAGGAAAAATGGGCAGTGTAAGGATTTGATCTGGTTTGACAAGGACGGACGACTGGCTCTCTCATGTGAACAGCTGCAGCTCTTGTGGGCTGTTCCCGGTCTGCATGGAAGGAACAGTGGTGAAGCGGCCACAGGCTCATTGATACACGTGGGGAGAGAAGGCTGCATGGCCCATGTGGTCCCTTCTAACAGACCAGATACTGTTGCTCACACTGCTGAAGAAGTTCATGCTGCTTCTGATAGAAAGCTGTCAGAATACACAGTGCAGCAAAAAGGGACCAACACTGTTAGGCAGGTGGTCATGATGTTATGCCTGATGGGTGGACACTGAAGTTTACTGGACTCAGTGTCATGTCTCTGCTGTTCTGTCCATCCACCTCAAGGCTGGACATCCTGTTATCTCCACTGAGGAGTTGATGTTTTCACCACTGTCTGTTTGTTGCTTCACTTTATGCAAAAAAAGGACTTGAATTTACCAAAGGAGAACTGATTAAATTCAGATGCTGCACAGTTAAAGGGTCAAGTCCAGATCTGGTTTTTCTCTCACTTCCACCGAACATCTTTAAATATACAATGGATTGGACGTGTGTGTGTGTGTGTGTGTGTGTGTGTGTGTGTGTGTGTGTGTGTGTGTGTGTGTGTGTGCGCGTGAGAAATCAAACATACTGGAGTTGGCCAGACTGCAGATGAGACCTAAAGCACTGAACTTGACTTCCACCGCCCCCACAGGATCCTCCAACATCTTCTTCAGCATGGGCAGCAGCTCCGCCTCCCCAAATGGATCCTTCATCGACTCTGCAGTCACCAAACAAACCCACACACACACACACACACACACACACACACACACACACACACACACACACACACACACACACACATCGGAGCAATTAAATGCACATATATTACTCACACAAGTTTGTCTTTCTTCTCCTTCAAACAACTTCCAAACTTGTCTGACCTTTTCTTTTGATAAAACATTTATCTACATCAGCTTGTTCTCATGAACCACCTCAGCTGCTGTGGATACAGATAAACAGAGAATGATGCTCTGTGTAAAGCATGTCGAGTTACATAAGTGAGTGAACAGCATGATGATGTGAGAGATCAAAGATGATAAGATGCATATTATGAAGTCAGGAACAATGCAGCCATGTGTGTTATAACATATGAACAGTGTCACAGAGAAAAAGGTCACAGAAAATCCTGTATGACAGTGTGATGCCGGAGGAACCATGAACATCCATGAGTGTAAAGAGCAGAGAGCAGCATCAGACAGCAGGGTCTGAACTATGGAGGTGACTGAGGGAACCTGATACAGACTTGGCTGCACACACTCCTTGGCCTGTATGTAGGTAAAGTCAGTCTTTCTATCACTTTCTCTAGCTGATAAATCTATAACACAGTAGTCACATTTCACCCTTTGCTAGAAATGAATCAGCTGTAGTCTCAAACTAACCCTCCTCCATTAACAGTTTCCACTCTGGAGCCGTCATGTTATTTTTTGAGCATAATGTATTTTCTATACATTAGCATATTAGCATTGCACATTTGTCCATTAGTAACACTTGAAAAAACATCCCTTTTAAAGTGCATTCTGAACAAGTGAAAAATCTGCAATTAATTTGCAATAAATCATGATTAACTATGGATGCTCAAATGATTAATTGCAATTAGATCATTTTATTAACTGACAGCCCTTTGGCTTTGTATAAAACATGTGAAATTGCTTTACCGAGGTCGATGGCAGATGCTATTGCCAGAGCCACTAGGGCTTCGTTCTGCATGATGACGTGTTCACTTGTTGCCATGGAGATAAGGTGCCGAACCCCATCTGCTTTAGCCACAGCGCAAACAACTTCCTGTCAGAGAGATTAAATCAGCCTATTACAGAGCGTCAGTAGTCAGTGTTTATATACACACTGACTGTCCCCCCAAAAAAGTCACACACTCTAATTATTTCGTTGGACCGCCTTTAGCTTTGATTACAGCATGCATTCACTGTAGCATTGATTCAATAAGCTTCTGGTGTCACAACATTTCCGTCCAAAGTTGCACTCATTTTTCAAAGATTCTCAATGGGGTTAAGATATGAACTATGTGGTCACATTGGACCACATTTCTTCCTTGAAGATGATGGTTCCCCACGTTGGACAGTTCTTAACACAATTCCATTAGTCTCAGCAGTCTCTGTTTTATTCGCTTGATGCCAATAATTTGACCCTTCTGAAACAGATTAACATTTTTTTCCACGACCACAGGATGTGTCTTCCAACATGGTTGTTTAAAGGGATAGTTCAACATTTTGGTAAATTGGCCCATTGCCATAATCCCTATAGTCTTAGGTTCGTTACCTTTAATTGTCGGTGCAAGCTATTTTTCGAATGGCAGAGCAGAGCCGCAAGCTGCTCAGAGCTACGCTACAGAGGCTCATGGGATTTCTTGGTTTCCCTCATCAAACTCATCAAATACACAATCCAACAACTCCAAAACACTCTGGTGGACAAGTTGTGACCTGCACATTCACCACGCTATGAGATAATAACAGAACATTACCAGACAGAGTTGTTTTCGAGGTAAATACAGAGACTGCTTGCAGAAAAACTGCCCTGGGAACGTGAATTTTTTGCATGAATTTACCTCTAAAACAACTCCATCTCATAACGTTCCATTATTATCTCATAGCGTGGTGAATGTGCAGGTCACAACTTGTCCACCAGAGCGTTTTGGAGTTGTTGGATTGTGTATTTGATGAGTTTGATGAGGGAAACCAAGAAATCCCATGAGCCTCCGTAGTGTAGCTCTGAGCAGCTCACAGCTCTGCTCCGCCATTCTAAAAACAGCTTGCACCGACAATTAAAGGTAACGAACCTACTCCTAAAACTATAGGGATTATGGCAATGGGCCAATTTACCAAAATGTTGAACTATCCCTTTAAGAAATGAGACTGCATCGGTTAGGGGTAAATAGTTGTTGCCAGCTGAAACACAATCATCCATGCAGTAATTATACAATGGGAGGCTCTTACCTATTAGCTTAGTTAAATCCAAGTGATGACTGATGTGTGTGTGTGTGTGTATTACAGTCACACAGACTAATTACCAAGATGTTTCAACTCAAATCTGAGTTGAAACTTCATGAAAACTTCCTGAGCTCACCGGGCTGCGGCTGTGTCTGATGAAGGCGGCCAGCAGGCGGCTGGCTTCTCCTCGGACCCCGGCGTGGTCTTTGGCCTCGCACCACTCCATGACTCGAGCCAGCAGCACAGCATCTCTCCCCAGCACCAGGGCTGCCTCCTCTGACATCACACAGCACCGCAGAACAGAGGGGGAACCATCAACAGAGAAACAATCAGAAACAAAGCAGGAGATCTGACCACATGGCTGCCACTGAGATGTTCAGGTGAAGTCTGAGCTCAAAGTAACTCTCTCAAAGCTCCAACACACTGGACATCATCACAACGATAATATCAGAGAGAGGTGCAAACTGTGGATGGTGGCCAGAGGACAGACGTGATCATCAAACATATTTATCTGACTGGGAGCTCAGCAGACTAGACTGGATCAAATCAGGTTCAGTGAACCTGTGTAACTGCTGCACTGATGAGTGTGAGACTGAGAGATTAATCTGACTGCACTGCAGATACTTATTGGCTAATGACAATGTTTCAAGTAAACTTCGTCTTGTGTTAGCTTTTTACTGCCATCTATGGTGTTTCGGGTCAGTTTTGACCCGTATTTTAAATCAGATGTAAAATACACTACATAAATTTTTTTTCATCCAATCTGTTTTTCTTCTCTTGGTTACATTGTTAGGCTTCCTTATCCATGAAAATATTGGTTTTAATATTTTTGGGTGTGGGCCCCTGGGCCTTTTTTGTCAGTATGACCCTTGGCTTCAATTGAACCTTCCTCTTGTCAGCTTTCTGCTTCCATCTATGGTGTTCGGGTTAGTTTTGACCCGAGTCTTCAATCAGCTGTAAAACAAACTAAAACAATTATTTATCATCCCATTTGTTTCTCATCTCTTGGTTATGTTGTTAGGCTTCTTATCCATGAAGAGGTTTGTTTTGCACTTATGATTTCAGTTTTAACTGTAATAATTGTTCTTATCGTTATAACCGGGTCAGAATTGACCCAAACACCACAAATGTAACAATTTTCACCAGAGCATTTTAGAACTTAAAGCAGATAACAGCGGCACGGCCGTTTCGGCTAATGCTGTGTTCAAGGCAGGCTTTTGAAACCGTAAGTTACAGCTTCAAGTCACAACTACGACTTGGTAGCGTTCCAGGTAACCCGTAGCTCGTGTTTTTACGGTCCTGTTGTCTGTGAAAGTTCCCTATAACGGCCACTCGTAACTTCCGACCCGTGAACTCGTACCAGATCGAACTGGTATGACTTCACAGGAAGGAAAAACACAAAGTACGAGTTTCCTTGAACGCACCATGAGTTAGCAGCCCCCGCCCTTGTCAGGCATCAATTGGTCCTCGTGCTACGTCACCACATTCACGCGCATCCCTTGGCTGCACACACAGCCCTTCATGCCGTTCTCTCCCCTCATTGGATAACACTTGTATCCCACAAGGAAAATTTTCTCCTCGGGTTACAGCAGAGCAGAGTGACGGAGAGACTCGTGTTTAGGCTGAAATACTTCATGTAAGTGATTGCTGACGGAAAATAGGACTATTTAGGACTTATATTAACAAAAACATTCCACTGATATCTGCTTTAATGAAAAAAAAAGTTTTTGTTTTATTTTATTTAAATAGAGGTTCCTGACAAAGTCAAAACGTCTTGATTCTATAAACAAATTTATGTGGTACTTCTATGCATTTAAAACTTGAAAACGGGTCACTGGTGACCCGAACACCAGAGGAAGGGTAGTTACAATATGTAAGTGGTATTGTCCAGTGAAAAATGTGTGATAGAAAAAAAAGACAAGAAAAGAAAAGAGACACTTCTGCCAAACTCAACCTATATCAATGTATCCTTCTTCCTCCTCTGTCTCTCTCCATGCACAAACTTTTAAAAACATGAATGATATTTGAATCATGCATAAATGTCTCAGCTCACCTTGTCCGTCCACCATCATGCGCAGTGTCCCCAGCAGCTTGAACTGAACCGGTGGCATGTCAGAGCGCAGCAGGGTCTTTATCCTCTCAGTCACCCCGTCCTCCAGCATCCGCACTTTGTTAGTGGCTGTAACACACAGATGTCGTACTGATGCATGCGTCGCTTCAGAGTCTCAGTGTTAAAGGTTGTGTGTTTTGCGTGTATTCGGTACCTGGAATAGCCAGGTTCCTCAGCGCGCTCAGTCCAGCGTGTTGGACGGACACGTCTCCTTCGTCCACATGCTGCTCCAGCAGAGTCAGGATGTGAGGAACCACCCCGAGGTCCAGCATCTTCACACAGTTACTGTCTGACAGAGACACAGCAGGCCAACAAACACACTTTCAAAACCTGAGAAACAGTAGATAACAATCGACAAACACGGAAACCCAACCCACACAAACTCAACTGTTGTTGCAGCAGTTCTCCTGGGGGCCACTAGGTGCTGTTATGCTGTTATATAACTGCTGGGGAATCTTTTGTCCAGTGCAGGTGAGTTGACTTGAGTTTAACACTCATTAAATTAAGACTTTTCAATATGTACGGTAAGAACAAAAGTCCCGCAGCTTAATGTATAGATGGATACTTAGGATCAGACATGAGTATTTACACATTACTAAACAATGAAATTAAAGGGATAGTTCACCCAAAATTGAAATTTCAGGGGGGTCTCGGCATAGCAGTGCATGTCCATATAACGGTTGCAAATGGATACCAACTGTCTTCGTAACAAAAAGACACACCAAAAAACATCCAAATACCTCTATGCTGCTCGTATGTAATGTCCGTCTTGTATTGAAGCCCCGAAATGCGAAATTGTCCCGAAAAAAATTAAATAAGTCTATATTTCAAGCTTGTTTTGTAGCAGAAGCTCCTCTTCCTGGTTCGTCAAATTTGGACGAACTGGGAAGAGGACGGACCCTGGTTCGTCCAAATTTGACGAACCGGGAAGAGGAGCTTCGAGAAGCTTCCGCTACAAACAAGCTTGAAATATAGACTTATTTAATTTTTTTCGGGACAATTTCGCATTTCGGGGCTTCAATACAAGACGGACATTACATACGAGCAGCATGGAGGTATTTGGATGTTTTTTGGTGTGTCTTTTTGTTACGAAGACAGTTGGTATCCATTTGCAACCGTTATATGGATATGCAGTGCTGCACGGAGCCCCGCTGTAACTCAGAGAAGCCACGGAGGACTCTGAAACTTCTCCCAGCCCTTAGTCCACATGAGGGTGAGTAGATAATGAGTGAAATTTGAATTTTGGGTGAACTATCCCTTTAATGTATAGATGGATACTTAGGATCATGTTGGTGAATGTTTATTTTCTACGAGCTTCCTAAGAGGCAGGAAGGGAGGCAATGCACAGAGGGCATGAGGATTATTAGGATCTGGTAGGCAAGCAGTGCCAGGTGTTGCTGATCGGGAAGCACACAGGTTTTTGACCATGCCTTGGCTGCCATGTTTAAGAAAAGTTAGTATTGATTTATATTGAAAATGTTGTTTATAAAGGACTTGGATTTTGTTTAGTTACAACAATAAATATTGGTTCTCTGTGGACACTCATTTATTGTACACAAGCACACGCCATCAAACCATCATAGTAGTGTTGCTAGTAGTGAGACCGTTTTTTCGGTTATCCCTGGGAAATGGTCAGTGAATTTAATACTGGGAAGGAAAATAGAAAAGCTTCTTTTTTTTGGTGGGGTATTTCCTAATTACTGTGCCTTGCTACTAACCTAAACTAATAACACATGCTCAATTAAATGTGTGAAATGTATCATTTTCTTGTTTAGATGGCCTACATTCGGTCAGCCATGCACAAAGACAGATACTGTATGTCCATGAATCATTCAGGCATATCGAATGGTTCAGTCTTACGTTCAGTCTTGGATTGAATGATCCAAAATACACAATAAATGGTTATAATGAAAAAAAATCATAAGGCTGATTTGTACTTGTTATGAAAGTAGTTATTAGTATGCTACTTTATAAGAGTGAGTTTTGAGTAATGTTAGGCTGTTACTGTGTGACGGCTGTTGAGATGCTCTGATGAGCTGAACTTTATTACTGTTTCTAAATGTCGTGGTTTGATTCATGTGGAGAGAAGTGTGTGACACACTCGTTTTTCCTACAAAGGAAAAAAAATTTTATGTGATAAAATATAGTCGTTCTGTTGTATTTCTTGGCAAATTCACCTATTGCCATAATCCTATGTTCATTACCTTTAATTGTCATTGCAAGCTGTTTTGAGATCGGCGGGGCAGAGACTCGAGCTGCTCAGCTCACGCAACGGAGGCTCATGGTATTTCTACGTTTCCTTCATCAAATTAAATACACAATACACAGCTTGAACCAACTATTAAAGGGAATGAACCCACTCGTAAGACTATAGGGATTATGGCAATAGGCGAATTTGCCAAAATGTTTACGTAAATATCCCTTTAATAGATAAGCACGCAGCAGCCTTAAAGCAGGATTAAAATGTATCCCCCCATTTTTTGGGGGGATTTCCAGAGATTCCCAGGAGGAGGGCTCTTTTGGGTAAATTTGATCAACACTACACCATAGATTAGCCACCGGGATTGATTCTCTTTTGGGGGATTTAGAAAGAGGAGGTGTCACTACAAACATACAGGTATCATCAACTCTCTGAAATGAGGAATTTGTTGGCAGACAGTCATCTTATTACAGTCCCCAGCTCAGTGTTTGGTCTCCACCAGCTCCTAACTCTCTTCACAGTCTGTGACAAATATCTCACCGTTCCTGGCGAAGTTGGCGATGGCCAAGGCCCCGGAGAGCTGCAGCTGAGTGTTGGAGCTCTGCAGCCAGGACAGGACGTCCTGATACACCAGGCCCGACCCCTCACCAAAACACTTCTGCATGGACTCATCTGGCAGGGACACAATGATAATGTATGGCGGGTGATGTGAGGCTCATTTGCTGCATAATCTTTGGGTAAACAAATAAGTAACAAAACAATAGTGAGATTCCTGCTTTCAGACACAGAGGCATAATGGGCTGTTCCCTGCCTGTGACACATCCAGAAAGGTCACAGTGGAAATAAATGGGGCAGAAAACAGTGATAATACTGTAAACAAGCTGCCTGACTGGTTTGTTATATCACGTCCAGCTCACGCCCTCTGCACTTTCCTATCTCTGTCCCCTCTCCTGTCTCTTTTTTATGGTCCATTCAGACAAAGTGCATGGACACAGTGGATTATACAACGATCTTTCAGATTACATTTGTCACATCACATACAGCATGTTGATTGTGGAGAGGTGAATGAGTTGAAAAACATTAAAGAAGACATATTATGCCCATTTTCCGCAAATTAAAAGGTGTCTTAAAGACATGTCTGTGACATGCTTCGGTCATAATACGTCAAGGATCAAACATCACAGCTCTTTTCATTATCTCTAAACAGCCCAAGCCACTGCTTGCCCTGCCCCACCCCCTCCACCGGTACAGCTACTCAAGGGGGTCAATTGAGCTACGTGTAGACATAACTCACAGACGGTCATATTGCATTGGTCGACTTGCTCTGACTCTGGCTGTAGATGGGTGATGCAGTCATCTGCACTAAAAAACTGTTCTTAACTCTGATATTTTGTCCATATAGCTATTACTTTAAAGCAGAAGTAAGCGATCCGGTGGTTTTGGCTAACTTCTTGTCAGCAGATGGAGTTAGCAGTCCCCGCCCTCGTCCCTACGTCACCACATTCACGCGCATCCCTTGGCTGCACACACACGCCCCTTTATGCCGTTCTCTCTTCTCATTGGATAAAGGTTGTAGGATACAAGGAAAGTTTTCTCCTCGGCTTACAATTATTAATTTTTTTTGGAACAATTTCTCATGTTGGGGCTTCAATACCAGAGGGACATTACAGACGAGCAGTATGGAGGTATTTGGATGTTTTTTGGTGTGTCTTTTTGGACGAAGAAAGTTGGTATCCATTGACAACCATTATATGGACAAATACTGCTGCGCGGACCCCCCCATAACTCAGAGAAGGAACGGAGGACTCTGAAAATTCTCACAGCTCTTAGTTGACATGAGGGCGAGTAGATAATGAGTGAAATTTGAATTTTGGGTGAACTATCCCTTTAAAAGGCAAAATAGTAAATGGCCACACTGCTGTGGTTTAACATCCACATATATTGCACAAGGACCAAGGACTCGCATCACTCACCCCCTAAAAGCAGGGACACTATGAGGTTGGAGGCGATCTTGATGCTGCAGAGGTCGTGGGGGTCGGAACCTCCCTGCAGGCCCCGAATCATCTCTGACAGAGCCTCCGGTACTCCTGTCTCTGCAAACTGCAGCTTCAGTGCATCTGGTGGTGCAGGACAATCACATCAGCTTCACTACGGTCTCTTGGAGCAGTTATTAATAAAGCTAACAGGATATATACTATATTATGAAAAAAGAGAGGAGGATCTGACACTTCATCAGTGGACTATGATTTCTTATAATACTACGCTAGGACAAGGTGATGTGAGGAATGTGTTTCTACATTACAGCAGATTCAATCGTGGTCTTTGTTAAAGCTAGACAACCGTTTTTTTGTGACACTTAAGAAAGACAGAGGACACTGCAACAAGTCTCATTCTATTCCCCACTCAGAGACTTGTGACATCCTCAGTACGCAGCATGCATACTGAAGATGCTGCATCCTCAGTGAGACATCCCCCCACCTGGAGGACAGAGGACACACTCAACATCTGCAGGAACAAATGTGTTGTTTTTTCTCCCTTTTTTGTTACAACCATCCCTGATCCATGTTGCAAGTGCCCCCAGTCTCTTATGTCCTGTGTTTTTCAGCAGTTATTCTCTTTTATCCCTCAACATCTGTGCATTCATTCTGGGTTTATGTTATGTGGATATGTGTTGTGATATTCAGTTTATACAGTACAGTGACAAAGCACAACACATGGATAAAATTCAACCAGAAATGCGCTGATCCATCTAATTAAATATTGGACAGGTTAAAGGGATAGTTCAACATTTTTGGCAATTTGGCCCGTTGCCATAATTCCTATAGTCTTAGGAGTACAGTAGGTTCATTACCTTTAATTGTCAGTGCAAGCTATTTTTAGAATGGTGGAGCAGATCATACAATCTAACAACTCCAAAACGCTCTGGTGGACAAGTTGTGACCTGCACATTCACCACGCTATGAGATAATAACGGAATGTTATGAAGCAGAGTTGTTTTAGAGGTAAATACAGAGACTGCTTGATGAAAAACTGTCCCCGACGGGAACGCGTATCAGCGTTTTTGCATGAATTTACCTAGAAAACATAAAAATCATAACATTCTGTTATTACCTCATAGCGTGGTGAATGCGTGGTGAATGTGCAGGTCACAACTTGTCCACCAGAGCCTTTTGGAGTTGTTGGATTGTGTATTTGATGAGTTTGATGAGGGAAACCAAGAAATTCCATGAGCCTCCGTAGCGTAGCTCTGAGCAGCTTGCGGCTCTGCTCCGCCGTTCTAAAAATAGCTTGCACCAACAATCACAGGTAACAAACCTACTGCTATGACTATAGGGATTATGGCAATGGGCCAATTTTCCAAAATGTTGAACTATCCGTTTAAGAAGGGGTTTACCCTGAGTCATTTTAAACAGTCAGATTTGAAAGGAGAAGCTGCCTCACTATACCGATCTCAGATAAGACAGTAAAAAGTCAGACTTTCACCACTAAGTGGCTGCAGGTCTTACCGCTCTCGCCCAGCGCACCCAGGATCTCCAGGATGACGTGTCGCCGCTCGCCATCGGGCGCCCGCTTCAGCTGAAACGTCAGCACATCTGCCACATCCAGCTCAGCCAGGGCTTCTCTCGCAGAGTCTGCAAACACAGGGCCCTATAACTATGGACAGTGTTGGAGGTAACTAATTATCCTGACTAGCAGTGAGTGAGCACACATCTACTGCCAGTTTGTCCACTTCCGGCACTCTTCTCGATGACAGTCCCAATTAAAGCCGCTGCTGTTTTGAAACAGGCACAAACTCCAGCTCGTTATTTGACATGTTGGAGAAGCAGTGAATCATTCCTGTCTGTGTGTTTTGCTTCTTCCCACTGATTTCTCTCAGCACTGTATGCAAACACTTCCTGAACCACGCAGGTCTGATGGGTTGATACAGCAGAAGGTGGTCGACAGCATTTACCAACGAGTCCTGTGTTTTATACTGTAAGACTGAGGTGGGGAGCTACGACAGTGAAGGACATGTCTACTGTAAATACTGAGACAATATGACTCAATGTGTCTGACATGTGACAACCTTGGGGCATATTTCTTCTTTTGTTAAGCCACGCTAACCCTTTAATTTACAGGCCATTAATTACGTGATAATATCAAGAAATAACATTTCTTTGCGTAGTAATGTCAATAAATAGCCTAGAAATAACACTCAATAGTAATGTTATGTTTTTCATAGGCATTGCACAGACCATAATTTCTCTCCACCAAGTCCTTGCAATTGACCCTTATTTCTGGGCTATTTCTACGCAATCAATCATTATTTGTTGGCTATATTTCTCAACATTTCTTGAAATCGACAATTATTTCTAGACATTAAGGTGCAATGAATTGTTATTTCTTGGCTATTTCTTGACATTATCATGTAATCAACGGCCTGTAAATCAAAGGAGTTATCGATGAGAATAAAGTAGAGTCGGATCCCAACAAACGATGATAGTTTTTTACTACAATGAATGAAATGTGAAGAATCACCCATGTCAGCCAGGTTACAGAGGGCCAGCAGGCAGACGTTAACCAGTGGGTCGTTCTCTGGATACTCCCTCATTATGGACACCAGTCTGGGGATCACACCACTCTGGACCAACTGGTCCTGTTGGTATGCTGTGGGAGTTCAGAGAGAGAGAGATAGAGAGAGTGATGGAGGATACAGGGAGGGGTTTATACTGGTGTTTGTCGTTAATACAAAGAGAATCATTTCTTTAAAGGGATACGCCAACATTTTTTGTGTGTGTCTTACCTCACTCCTGAGTCCATGACCAGCAGATAGACACCATCCTTTCGACTGTGTGTGCAGTAACAAGGGAGATACGGGCAGAGCTGGTGCACCGCTAATTAGCTTAGCTCAAACGCTGGAAGTGTATAGGTAGTGTTAGCCTGCCTCCTACCTGAGCCGAAATCAGCAGTCAGCTGATTTCATTTTAGCTCTAAACTCTGTAAATATATCACTTTATCCACATTTCAAACATTTTTAGGCGAGAAAGTAGCCGTTTAGATCAGCAGCGTGTCGTTAATTTGTCTAAATACCGGCTGTTTGCAATTTTGTTCGGATTAATTCTGCACTACTCAAGCTAGCCATTATGACCAATGAGCCGGTGCATATTCTCATTTGCCCAGGTCATAGTATTTCAAAGGAGGTTAAATCGAAAGCAACTGGACTTAGTTATGTGAACGCCCACACAAGAGGTTAAATAGTGAGTCTCCACACCAGTTAGTTGGACCAGTCCCAGCCTGGTCAGATGCTACATGAACTGATGAAGCCTCTTGGATGAGAGGTGAAACGTCTTCCTAGACAAATAACTAAGTCCAGTTGCTTTCGATTTAACCTCCTTTGAAACATTATGACCAATGCGACGCTTACTTTCACAAAATAAAACACCCGTTGCCCATTACATACAGAAAACCATGACGATAGAATTTGTGCTTTTACTTTGAAATAGGAAGCTAACCTACCCTGGATGTAGCTAGCTTGAACCAAAATAAAGCGTCTTTGCTTGAACCCTCCGTTTTGACCGATCTGGTCCCGTTAGCGGCATTTGACCGCTCAAGATGCCTTACCAGAGTTTTGTCAGCTCTGAGACGAAGATCGGCCCGCCGGTTTCTGTTTAGAGTTGCTGAAGAGTTTCTCTGATGACTGTAGGTGGAGGCAGGCTAACACTACCTATACACTTCCAGCGTTTGAGCTAAGATAATTACGGGCGATACGGGCTCTGCCGTATCTCCCTTGTTACTGCACGCACAGTTGAAAGGATGGTGTCTATCTGCTTGTCATGGACTCGGGAGTGAGGCAAGACACGAAAGAAAATGTTGGTGTATCCCTTTAAGGTCGGAGTTTCAGTTTCATAGTTGTAAATAATTCATCACATTTAATTAAGTGGTAATAAATGATGAAAGTTGTATACATAGAGAGCCTATTTAAAGATGCAGAGAGACTTGTGGTCTGTCAGTCTTTGTTAGTTTCAACAGAACGATCTGTGCTTCATCAGCACGCTCCTCGTCATCAGTAAACCCGTCCGACTGAGCCAGCGTTGTCGCACCGACTCACCGTTGTCAAAGCAGATGCGTCCGATGGCCCTGCCGGTGTTCAGCAGCATTTCTGGGTCACTGCTGTTCAGATGGGGAACCAGCACCTTCACCAGGCCCGCCTCAATGCACGGCTCCCTGACCGCAGCTGCAACACACACAGGGATGAGATGTTAGTTACCACCAACTTTACCTCAAATGCCCCTTCAGCTGCCCCTGTGATCTAATATACGCAGATAACACAAATCATCACACCGCGATTCTCTCTTGGTTCTCCAGTTTCCTCCTACAGACCACAGTCAGACACACACATTAGGTTCAGCTGTGATTTGACTATGAGCATGTGTGTCTTATTTGTGACCTCATGTCGGCCCTGTGACCTGTCCAGGGTGGATTTATCTTAGCAAATGGATGGATGGAATATCACAAATCACCAATGTCCCTAAAAGGCTTGTACAATCTGTACACCATACAACATAATGTACAAGAAAAACTAAACTAAAACCCAAAAACGGAAGAAACCTCTGGAAGAGCAACAGCTGGGGGATCACTGCCAGGACGGACAGACAGGAACAGACAGAACAGAGCTACAGTAGATTTGCAGTGTAGATAATCAGGATGTGTGTAACATATAGGTGGATGTTATACACCTATATGAAGAAGCAACTTTCAGCTGCCTACTGTATTTCATCACTTCTCTTACTCTACCTTCTCTGGCCATCTCTGCCACCACCAGAGCCACCTGGCGGGTCAGGCTGCTTTTCTTCCGTAAGGCCTGAGCCAGCGTGGGGAGAATCCCACTTTTGGCAATGTCAACAGCAGCATCTTTCTCTGTGGACACAAAACCACAGGGAATCAAATCACAACCTTTAGTAGAGATAATGTCGACTTAGTTTTGCCTGATTGTTTTCACAGGATAGATGTGTCTGGTGGCCACCTTAACGTGTATCTTCTGCCACCATCACACCGTCACCTTCAGATACGTAATAGCTGTGTCCCATGACTGATGTTTTCAAAATCCAGGCTAGTGTAAAGCCCAGTCTGTCAGACCTGCTCCTTTTACAGTGTGTGAACTGAAATGTGATTTTTAAATGTAGGTCACGTGTCTGAACTTCCTGAGCCAGATGAGGTCACACCTGCAATGTTTCTGTGAGGCTGCAGCATAAATAAACATAAATGCAATGAGTCATTCTGAACTCTGGTGCCTTAAAGGGATAGTTCAACATTTTTGGTAAATTGGCCCATTGTCATAATCCCTATAGTCTTAGTAGTAGGTTTGTTACCTTTAATTGTTGGTGCAAGCTACTTTTAGAACGGCGGAGCAGAGCCACAAGCTGCTCAGAGCTACGCTACAGAGGCTCATGGGATTTCTTGGTATCTCTCATCAAACTCATCAAATACACAATCCAACAACTCCAAAACGCTCTGGTGGACAAGTTGTGACCTGCACATTCACCACGTTATGAGGAAAAAAAAAAACTGCCCCCGACGGGAACATGCATCAGCGGTTTCGCATGAATTTGCCTCAAAAACAATTCCGTCTGGTAACGTTGTGTTATTATCTCATAGTGTGGTGAATGTGCAGGTCACAACTTGTCCACCAGAGCGTTTTGGAGTTGTTGGATTGTGTATTTGATGAGTTTGATGAGGGAAACCAAGAAATTCCATTAACCTCCATAGCGTAGCTCTGAGCAGCTCGCGGCTCTGCTCCACCGTTCTAAAAATAGCTTGCACCAACAATGAAAGGTAATGAACCTACTCCTAATACTATAGGGATTATGGCAATGGGCCAAATTGCCAAAATGTTGAACTATCCCTTTAATACTGAATGTTCTACACCATTTTGCAGTAAGACTACCTTTAGGAAGGACTTATAAGTGGTTTAGAACTAATTAGCTTGTTAATTTATATCATTAATACTGTTTCCACATGTTCATCTTATCTCTCATTAGTTTTGATCTTCCTCAGCTTCTGTGGCTGCTGCTTCATCACATGTTTGTTAAGTTAGCATCTTCATGGTCAGACAGTTGACCTGCTGTCAACATCACAATCACAGCTGTTGACTGATGCGCAGTGGATATTAACATGGAGATGCTTGGTCTCTTCTTTTGGACTTTAGGTTTCCGACTATCTCATCTTACTGATGATTCACTGACATTTGTAACTGGTGAAAGTGAAATAAACATTATTGTAAAGTGTAGAAGACATCAACTTGTTAATGGTTTACAATAAGGCTCCATTGACCAGCTGTAAATAATGGTGACTCATTATTAGTAAGATTCATGAGCCAATTATGAGCCTGAATCACTATATAAAACTAACATGTTATTTTTTTTAATGATTCATGGTGTTAACTGAATTAATAACCTAAACCACTCTCTATAAATCCTCATAAGGATAGTCTGGCTGTGAAGTGGTAGTTATTATTCTCTGTAGGAAGTGGGGACATTGCTGAGTAAAGGTATCAGAAAAACTACAAGGCAGAACAAGAGGAGAGAAATGTTTCATATTCCTTATCTGCAGCAGTCTCACTGAACTGTATCGCTGTCACATTTGCTGAGCACATTCATATTCCCCACAACACCTTAGGGAACATGAATATATTTTTCCTCAAAATGTCCAGCTTCCTTCACTGGCAGAGTGGAAGGGCTGAGCTGCAGATGACGGTACGTGAGTGAAGTGTTCAGTCTGACTTGAAGCTGTGTGAGTGAAGCGGTGAAGGGATGAGACACGACTTACTCTTTGCCAGCAGAGACGCCAACACTGTGTCCAAATGAGGCTTGAGCTCCTCCTCAATCAACTCTGTGCTCACAGTGATAGCCTTTAGTGCGTCGCTCAGAGAGTCTGCAACACACACACACACACACACACACACACACACACACACACACACACCACCAGACAAACAAAAAGAATAAACAATAGACCAACTTCAAAAGACACTAAATACAGTAAACACATGGACCCTCAATCTTGGATAAATGAAAACAGAAATAAGACTAAATCCTATTAGGAGGAAAAATGAGGTACAATAAGTAGTGTTAGCATGAGTGTTTCAACAGAGTTGTACTGTAGCTGTCAGGATATGATGGACTGTGCTGCACATCTGCATGAACATGATGGGTCAGCTGATGTGAGCAGTGACCGTGAAGCATGAATGAAACAGCTGATGGCGGTCTGCAGCGTTTGTCAGGCAGTCACTGAATTTTCATAGTTTAGTTACAGTTCACACACTTTGATGTACTAACTTGAAAGTGTGTTTCATGAAACAACAAATCATTTGCAAAACTGGAAGATTTTGCAGAAAAAATGTAATTAGAAAAAAAATATCAATAATATAAAGTTTTATCATGAAATCTCTAAAAAAAATTTCCCCTATGAAAACTTCTCACTGTGAAAGGTTAGTTTGTATTTCAATCCAGCTGCATTCTAAAACTTTACAAAAAGCAGAGAATCAGAGTGGATAGCTGGTTTGCAGGATGAAAACTAAAAAGAAAGAGAGTCAAGAGACAGATGGTGAATCAACAAGTAAGAGAGCTCCTTTATGATGTGTGTTTACTGCTGCTTTCACTTGAGTCCTGGTTGAAGGTTTGAGTTGCCCTCCATATTATGATGAGGTTGGATGTAGGTCAGCAACATTTTTGAGATTTTCCAATGGGACCAGAGTTAGTAAAGATTGAAAATACCAAAGAGGTTTAGACACAAAACGCCCACCCAGTCATTTTCCTGTATCTGTGCCTTTAGGAGACCAACAGCAGGTCTTGAGTCTATTGAACATGAGCACAGATTGAGCTCCATAGTTAAGTAGTCAAGAAGTAAATATAGGACTCATTTTTCACAAGCCACATATTGTCTCTTCTGAAAATTCTGACACTTGAATAGCAACTTTGATAGAACTTTGTTCAAGACTTGTCTCCATCTCAACAACACACAAGTAACATCAACTAATGACTGTTAGCTGTCATCATACTTAATGCTATCATAAGAAAATATAAATAGCTCACTTTCCTCTACCAACAAAGTTTATAAAACCACACATGTTCACAACATGAGGTGACCATGGCCACTTAGGAGACAAGAATTGTACCATTTCATATCATTGGCACAGTTTGTAATTTAATGAGCCAGTTTGCCATAGGACAGTATCTTTGGTAGTACAACTTGGAAGAACAAACGTCGTATTATATCTAGTTTCAAGCATGGATGAATTAATTAGAACAGTATCTGTCTGCATCGTTCCTGCACCAGCATTGATGAGACCCAAAAATTGGAGATGTTCTTTAAACGTCTTGAGTTGTAATTGAGGCTGTATTTCAGATTAGTCCTAATCTGGGTGTATTGATAGCACAGCATTTACACTCTTAGCCAGACATTCAGATTTGGAGGAACAGGCCTTACTTTTACAGTGGGGGTATGGATCCATCATTGCTGCTGCTGCTGCTGCTGACTTTAAACTGACAGACTATTTAATGGTGGGGTTTTCGCTCTGTTCCCTGACTCTGGTCTCTTTGGGTTTTTTATGTGGACTGTAATTGTCTCACTGTCAATTCCATTCAGTCAGAGTGAGTGATACCAGAAACCGGTCTTGAAGCAAGAATCAATCACTGTGTGCTGAACACAGTTGTGATGTTTCCTGTTTATTTGTTTTTATGTTCACATCAATATGCAGGATCTGTGTCAAAGCCAATTAAGAGATTTCTGAGCCTGATCCATTTCCCGTCCTCTGTTAATAACCAAATAATGTGCTCTGGGTACGCCATCTGTCAACAACACCATCCGCTACTTTAATAAAATACTTTCTGGATGGTTTTTTTAATGCTGGAAAAGAAGAGAAGCTGTCTAAATCTTGTTCAAAGAATTCTTCCATGAAAAACTGCACCTCTCTTGTGATTCCTTGAGGACTGTATATAATATGTGAGGGAAAACTGCACAAAAGAGTGGACTTCCTTGTAGGCTTGTTGACTACTTTATGCACTGTGCACAAGAAAATTCTATGCATGCATTGACTATAACGATAAAACAGTGCATGTCTATTGGGACCAGCAATGGACAAAATCTGATTTTATAACATTATCTGATAAAAATCACCAAACACCAATCTGTGCGAGGCTGTTCTGTGTTTTTTGCTGGATTTACTGCAAAACGATAAGAGAGAAAATTAGAGGAGACAGCCTCCATCTGGGATCTGGGCCTACACTGTATGATGTTTGCCAGTTTTGACCTGATTTTTGAGACGCACATCTCATTTTAGAATCAGGCAGAATTTGAGCTTTGTCAAGACATGGTTTGTTTGTCGTCTGACGTCTAAAAATGCCATGGCGACACGACACTGGACGGAAAATGTGGAGGTAAGGTTGGTGGAGCTGTGGCAACAGCATGCATGTTTCCTTATCCTCCTATCACAACCAGTATGAATGAGAGACTCCACAAATGATCGAGGCAACACACTTCTTCTGCCTTGTTAGCACTGACATTTGTCAGTAGCCCAGATAGTCCACAGGGCCAACAGGTTTTTACATGAACAGTGTGAGCACTCAGGGCAAAAGTTCTAATATTTTTTATATTTGAAGCTGAAGTTTTTAACTCCAGAATGTAACTGCTGGTCTTTGTGTCTAACTCCCTCTGTTTGATATGTGGATTTGGTCATAGTCAGTACAAAGCCTTGATACTAATCACCTCTCTCCTGCTCTCTCTGCTGTGTCTTAAGGTCTTGCTCTTCCTCCTTTAGTAACAACAATACTGTGCTAGAAGTTTATAATAATAATAATAATAATAATAATAATAATAACAGTAATAATAATAGTAATAATAATAATAATAATACATTTTTACTTGAAATGCACTACATTTAACAAGAAATCTCAAAATGCTACAACAGCAACCAAAGGAAAAAAGTAAAAACAAGAGTAATGGTGAGGATCAGTGTATTGGAAGTACTCCTCCTCTTCCCTGCTGTACCCAAGCATCTAAGAAACCAGACCAACTCAGTAGACTGCAGCTGAGCACTCAGCTGACCAATGGGGGAAACATCATCACTCAGTCAGTCAGTCAGTGTTATTGCAGTTTATACCACTGGCTCTGCTATGGCAGCCTATCATCAAACCAAAAGTTCATATGTAGTATCCAAAATCCTGAGTTGTAATGGAAAATGTGCTATAAATAAATGACGCTTCCTTGCTGCTGATATCTGCTGTAACACATTAGCTTGATGTATAGCTAAATGTTTGTGGACAGAGGGCAATAAAGAAAAAAATCAATCATACATCATGAAATCTGTGCAAGCTCTCTCAATCAAGTTTGGAAAAAGCCTTGTCTTAGCAATATCTGTTGGCCAAGCAATTATACAACATTTATACATTCATACATGAAATATCAAACTCTTAAAGGCAGATTAGAATGAAATTGATCATCCGAACATGTGTGGAATCTGACTATGACCACGCTCAATTTAGGATGTGGGAAGCTGCCTCTGTCACAGCCCTGCAGTTAACTGCTGTCTGACCTCAACCATCATTTCATGTGTATGACATCATCTGACCCTGACGTCACACTGTTTGCCTTGAGCGCTGAGCAGACACAGGAAGTAAAAATAACAACGCTGGCGAATGTTACATCTGTGATAGAGTTGAATAAACGGATCACAGTTACTTCAGCCTGATCGCCGTCATTCAAACTGAGACATCTTCAGGATTTGCTCCATTGCTGCCAGCTTGGACACAAACTTCAGGGAACAACGTACACAAACGCACACAAACGCACACACACACACACAGTACTATGCATTACACATAGATACACACAGTGAGGAAAGAACTGCCGATGGTAATCACCTCGGCTAATCCGTTGTAAGTCGAATGAAAATAGCCTGAGTGGAGGGGGCTATCAGGCTAAGACTGCCTGCAAGGTTGGGATCTAACCCCCATGTCCTTGTGTGTGTATATGTGTGTATATATGTATGTGTGAGAGAGAGAGAAAGAGAGAAAGAGAGAGGGAAAGACCATGCTCATGTGTCCATGTGTGTTTGACAAGAGAGCAGACGAGCAATTTACTAATCAGTCCCACAGAGTGCTGTGAGGGAGTCCCCGGGGTGCTTATTACAGCGCCTTCAACTACGCTGAATGGTTCCACATATCAAATCATCCAGACTAATGTACCTACAATAATAACCTACTGTGTATATATATATATATATATATATATATATGCACTAGTTAGGACTCAATAGAAGGAACAAGTGCACAATCTAATCCAATACAGCAATCCAGCAACAAATCCCATGGCTGTGAAGCTTCTTATGGTTAGTGGTGCTTAGACTGTCAGGGAGCTGTTGATTCACCCCTGCCATCATTTTTAAATAAACGTGCGATAGCTCCAGCGGGGTTTCACGGCTCACATCGGCACTTAGCGAGATGAATAGCAGGCGGCGGCGGCGGCAGTAGGTTCTGGTGGTGTGTGCTCAGCTTGTAAGGCGTGACAGCCAAAGGCTACTGGATACTTTCAGTCTGGGGCTATAGGACCACTCTAACTGACCAGTGACACACATAGCTCCATGTTGCTGGGGTTGTCTGGGCTGGGAGTAAGTGTGACACCAGGGAGTGGTGCACCTCCACGCCTTGCACCAAAAAACATGAAATTATTACAAATTGAATGCAACGCAAGGAACCAGGAGAGAGGAGCCCCTGTTTAACTAATTGGAAAAATATATATTTTACAGGCAGTGTGTATGAGAGACTCATCTATCTATCCTTCTATCCTTCTATCCATCTATCTATCTATCTATCTATCTATCTATCTATCTATCTATCTATCTATCTATCTATCTATCTATCTATCTATCTATCTATCTATCTATCTATCTATCTATCCTTCTATCCATCTATCTATCTATCTATCTATCTATCTATCTATCTATCTATCTATCTATCTATCTATCTATCTATCTATCTATCTATCTATCTATCTATCTATCTATCTATCTTTCTGACCATTGCCCTCATACACACATTGAAACACACATGTTCACATTCCCTGCTGTGTGATGTCTAACATCACACAGCCACACAGTGGATGTTGGATATGAAGCTACTCACCAGTGTCTGTCATGGCTGCTGGTCGGCAGGCTCTCTGCTGGCTGGCTCACTGCCTCTGCCTGCTACCACTGCCTCTGTGTTAGTGTGTGTCTGTTGGTGTGCGTGTATGTGTGTGTGTGTGTGTGTGTGTATGTGTGTTGGGGTGTGTGGCTAGCAAAGGAGCTCCCCTCCCCTCTTGAGGTCAGGTGCACCCCAACTCTGTCTCTCACTCTGTCTGTTCCTCTGTACTCCTCACTCTCGCTTCCTCAATCCCATTATCCCCCTCTCTCTCTCTCCCTCTCTCTCTCTCTCTCTCCATCCTCCCTGCCCCCACTGCGCTTGCGCTCTCTCTCTCTGATCATTTGCTCTCTATTCCCCTAGTTCTTCCTCCCTCTCTCTCAATTCACAGATTCAAATAAGCTGTATCTTTGCGCTGCACACAAGAACAATAAACAACAAATTAAAAAAACATACAAATATCTATTTTTTTTCCTTCAAGGGTTAATACAAGTCAGAAGAATACAAACAAATTACAGTAATACGATAAGAAAGATACTATCAGAGGGAGGGGGAAATAATACAAAGAATAAATAAATGAAATAAAAAGAAAAACCACACATACTGCTCAAGAGATCACCGATAAATAATATTCCTTTTTCAAACATAGTTTTCATTAAACATAGGCTAATACTTTGAATTTCATCGGAAGAAATCTGGCTGATGATTTGGCTATTGAACCCTTATTGAAATCTTGACTTCCTTAAAGGGATAGTTCACCCTAGAATTATATTTCGCTCATTATCTACTCACCCTCATGTTGACTAAGGGCTGGAAGAATTTTCAGAGTCCACCGTCCCTTCTCTGAGTTACAGGGGGTCTTGGCGTAGCAGTGCATTTCAATGCAACGGTTGCAAAGGGACACCAGAGCTCTTCGTAAAAAAACACACACAAAAAAACATCCAAATACCTCCATGATGCTCGTATGTAATGTCCGTCTTGTGCTGAAGCCCCAAATTGCGTAATTGTCCCGAAAAAAATTAAATAAGTCCACATTCCAAGCATGTTTGTAGCATTAGCTCCTAGTGTCTGTTGTCCGGTCCCGCTGCCAGCGCGCATGCGCAAGGTTCGCACTGAGACCGACTCGCTTCCTTGTTTACCCCGGCGAAGGACTAGAAGCGGTCCGTAATAGCCTGCCTTGCACCGGGACAACACTTTTTCATGCAATTTTGGCCTCTTAAAACATATTTTAGCCATGGCTGAAGATTTTGATGTCGAGGACGAGCTGCATTTCTTTGCTGAGCCGTATTTGTACGAGCCAGAATGGACAGAGGAGGAACTCAGGCAACAGGACGAAGCAGCTACGGCGAACCTTGCGCATGCGCGCTGGCAGCGGGAGAGCCGGACAACAGACACTAGGAGCTAATGCTACAAACATGCTTGGAATGTGGACTTATTTAATTTTTTTCAGGACAATTACGCAATTTGGGGCTTCAGCACAAGACGGACATTACATACGAGCATCATGGAGGTATTTGGATGTTTTTTTGTGTGTGTTTTTTTACGAAGAGCTCTGGTGTCCCTTTGCAACCGTTGCATTGAAATGCACTGCTACGCCAAGACCCCCTGTAACTCAGAGAAGGGACGGTGGACTCTGAAAATTCTTCCAGCCCTTAGTCAACATGAGGGTGAGTAGATAATGAGCGAAATATCATTCTAGGGTGAACTATCTCTTTAACTGAGAAGTTTGATGGGGGGCCCAGGGGGCAAACTGAGAACCAGCTAACTGAAGGTAGATAAGTGGCATCTTGTTCAGAGGCTAAAACAAATAAAACAAGTCCTATAGGGAAGAGTGCAAAATCATTAACTTTGATAAAAGGCTAATTTACCTCTTTCTTTCCTTTTTTGCATTCCCACATTACTATCGGTATTACGTAAAAGGTAATTCAGTCATGCATTTTATTAGCTATGTTGTTAGTCAAATACAACATGATTATTCTGACAGGACTAATGCTTACAGTATTAATCAATTGATCATATCACATATCACACATCATATTGTGTTTCTTGCCAGGCAGATGAACTAATGACAAGACTGGTAATCTAAGCAGCTATGACAAGGCTAACAGTTGCCTGCAGAGGTATGAACACCACACTTTGCCATTAAAGGAACAGTAGGGGAGCGCCGGGTCGATTGATACACGGGACGATTGATGCACAGCGATTTCCTCGAAAACCACACAAGCTTGAGCCGTCAGATTTCGTCACTACCTTCAGCACTCAACACCGACCAATCCTGGGAAAGCTTGTGAAATGACGTCACGCCATTCAAAAGTTATTAGCGCAAACCTGTTTTTGACTACGGAAAGTAAAATCTTACGTGCGGTAGTTTTTTTGTGATCAAAAGTTGTATTGTGTGTTTCATGCAATAATAATATGACCTAACAACAGATGGATTCGTACATAAACAGGTCCTAAACTATGCAATGTCATAGTTTTGAAGTTTAGAGGCAAAACAGGTTGAAGTGTCAGTAGTCGCTGCAGGGACGATTGATACAGCTGTTTCAAATGTCCCTCACGCCATCGTGCGTAGTGATTGTGGTCACATTGCGCGATCAATATCTGTATCACCGAATTAATACCCTATTGTTCTGCAATGAACAATAACCTATTTGAATGAACAACATGTATTTTTAATAAACACCACATATTTTTAATGAACGTCGGTGGCATTTCAGCCTCTGGGTTGCCAGTTAAGCTTCCACTGAGCTGCAGCTACGGCTGGGAGATAAAACGAGATGGCGAGAAAAAAAAATGTATTATGGTCATATTTCCTTGATATCACACGGTAGAAATTAGCGGCTTGTCTCTCTGCTGTTTGATACACCACTTGCTGTTGTGAGCATCTAGACCCCAGTTAGTTTGAGCAGCTAAAGCTAAAGCTAAAGCTAAAGGGAAGAATTACAAAGTAAAAGTTAGAAAAGAGGGAGGCGATGGAGCCGATGGCAAATGAAGTGATTGTGAACGTGTGGAGCGGATGAGTCTGTCCCGGTCAGGTCGCCTGTCTCCGGTCGTCATGTTTTATGATCCGATGTCAGAAAGTGGAGGAGAACCGGAGCGGCTCGCGTCGTTTATTCTGCGGTAAGACGTCTCATATATTGGCTCATCTACGGTGTGAAGAACATGCACTAAGGCTCCTGTACGTAGATGCGGGGTTACAGTGTGTGTGTCAGCGCTGCACACAGAGCGGTGAAATGTAACAATAACTTGCAGATCACCTGAGTGACGTGAACTCCGCTTGTAGTTACTGTGAGTCAGAGCAATAAAACAGTGAGGTTGTTGATGAATATGTAGCTTTTTACTCTGCTTTGAGACTTTGAGACTGACAGAGCGGAGGTTAGCGCCTCGCTGTCTGGCAACCTGGAGTCTGGGGGGCAGGGGAGGGGAAACAACATTGCTGTGTTTTGAATTTGACTGCAGCAACAATTTTGGCCACATTCTTACATACCGCTCCTTTAATACAATGTAGCCTAAAGACCAAATTTGCTTGAGAGAGAAAAGCCGATCAGTTTTCAGATCAGCTAAATCCCACCATCACATTGATTGTGTGGTGTCCTCCTCTAGCTTTACCTCTATAGCCACTAAGAACCAGCTACACATTGTTATTTTGGTTGCTTGCAAATGAAATTAAATCAGTAGAAACAACAACTTCTTCACTCACAGGGACCAGACCCTGAATTGTGCTCAATTTAAACTGATTAAATGTAAACATAGTGACATATATGAATGGTTATCATGAAGAAGGAACTTATCTGAAGAGACCAAACTGTTCCTGCACCAGACTGTAAACATGTTTCTTTCTGCTGTAAAGATGGACACGAGTCGACTCACTGTTAGAGACTCGACCTAGTGGTCAGTGGAGGAACTGCAGTGTCTGGTAATTCTGAGGTTATCACTTGCTGACAGCAATGCTAGATCAGTATATAATTGGATGGAAGCCCATTAACCATTATAGGTACTGAGATATGCACAGTAGCCTATGTCATGGACCATGCTGGGAGCCAATCCACTCCACTGCACTCTTCTAGATTTCTTGGTTGGAGGGTGTTTGTTGTCACAGACAGAGGAAAACAAATGGAGAATAAGTCCAATTTTCCTCCCACCAAGCTCCTCCTTCCTCAACTCCCTCTGTGTGCCTACGATGTTGGTCAGTGTTGGTCTGCTGGCCTGATGGATGTTGGTAATATCATCTGGCCTCTTCCTATTGTGACTAGAATGGCCACTAGAGGATGCTACCAAAGGATTGAAACTGTGTCCTGTGACCACTGTGTGTTTATTACGTAACATTAAAATGCACCACTGCATGGGTTGCACGTCCAGCCTATGTGTTTTCTATAATATACAGTAGGCATATTGTTTAAATATCACAGTTTAAATCAGGTATCATCAGCAGCTTCACCTAATGACTCTGAATTTCTCATCTCCTTCCTTCAGAAATCCTCCATCCCTCTCTCTCTCTCTCTGTCAGTCTCTGTCTCCCTCGGGTGCAGACTGCCGTCTCTCCCTTCTCTGTAATTCTCTCTAAATCTATTCAAAGCTCATCAGTTGATTATCAGCTACAAAGCAGGGAGTCGTGACACAAGCTCACACATCTTCCTGCTGAGGTTGTGACTGGAAAGTGTCACAATGTGTTAAAACAAACCAGGGAATGAACAGAGGTGGAAGGAAACAGTGGCAAACAGTTATTTATACGTGTGGGTAGAAGAGGGAGGCTGACCTCAGTGGCTCTTTGAAACAGATGTAACATTTTCTTAATTCTCACTGCAGCTGTCACAACAATTTCATGATTCATCAAAACTGTATTTCATGTTTGCACGAGAGTCACCCAAAACATTTCATTTACATTTGAAAACCTAGTTTTTGTGTCAGTTATTTGACCAGTGCCTCCAGAATGAAAAGTTGTTTCAATATTATTTGAGCCAAACTCCAAACTGCTCAAAACGTGAAGATGCTTTTTCACTAACGAATTACCTTGAGGATTATGATTTCTGCACAGCAGCAGAAAACAGAAAAACAAAATCCTACAACAATAAAAAAAATAAAAAAAAAACATCACAAAAATAAGAATAACCTGACTACATACTGTAACTCTGAAGTTCACATTACGTTTCATTTCAGATGCGCCAGGGGAGATGTTCCATGCATGTGCTTGTATAGGGCCCAAGGGGTGCTTGAGCTGTATACAAAGTAGAGTATTAAAAAGGGCCATTTTTATGTGCTTTTTAATAAATAAATAAATTCCTGTTGTGCATAGGGGTGTAAGAAAACACGTAAAAAAACACATACATTTCCTTGTAAGCCTTGACAGCACTCTATCATTCAAATCTCACATCAATAACACCACTCCATCTACTTCCACCTACGAAATATCAGCCGACTCCGTCCCAACACCACAGTCTCGTCACCTCCCCTAAGCTGTGAAGAGTCTGACAGTTCCCCCGAGTTTCAAATCATCAGTTGCAATTTGTGCAAATGAATGTGGAATTCTACATTGTGTCACTGTTTTGAAAATTGGTTTTCTCATTCGAGAATTGAGCCAAAGCAACTGAGACAAAGTGTAAAAATTGTGAAACCAAGCTCCACCACCAAAAATGAAGGCTGATCGCTTTTTAGAGCGGCCTCAGAGACCCAGAGCTTCTAGCTGCTTCAGAACATGGTGCTGCAGCAATCAGCCTGAGACAGTTTGATTAGTTAGGAGTTACTATTCAGGCATTCTAGGGCTTGTTTCCTTTGTCCTAGTGTCTGGGGTTGTTTGAATGTGTTTGATGCCTGAAATTGGGTCATTTTCATATTTTATTCTACTATATAAAATACATCAGTAAATAGCCATGTCCTGATTTCTGTAAGAGTTTACCTCTTTAGAAAAAAGCTGGTTGCCCATAAGTGTCTAAACAGATGTTGTTGGAGATATAAAACATGAAACATCATCACGGTGAAATAAAAACTGATCTGCTCACCAGATACAGTATGTGTTTTTATTCACACTCCTACAAACTGTTTTTAACTGGGTAAGAGGAAAAGCTCAGAGAGGAGGGCAGAGCAACATTTAGTGATGGTGAGGGAGTGTGAAGTCATGTGACCACAGTGCAGTTGGTTCATTAGTCGCTGCTCAGAAGGGTTAGTGTTGCGTTTATTTTTCTGAAATGATGCTTATTTTACTGATGAGGGTGACTGAGGGTGACTTCCAGGTGGGCCCTACAAACACTTGTCATGCCTGCTGCACTCTAGATCCATAGTGCTGCACATGGTCTGTATTTAAATGGTAAATGGTCTGTATTTTATATAGCGCTTTTCTACCTGAAACAATACCCAAAGCGCTTTACAGTACATACATCACATTCACCCATTCACACACACATTCACACACTGATGGCGGAAGCTGCCATGCAAGGCGCGAACCACGACCCATCAGGAGCAAGGTGGGTAAGGTGTCTTGCCCAAGGACACTACGGGAGTAACCGGGACAGAGCGGGATTCTAACCGCCAACCCTCTGATCGTTGGATGACCCGCTCTACCACCTGAGCCACTATATCCACTCAAATAGTGCAACATTCAATAGCTGATAATAGCTTGCCCTTATTTCTTATCATATATTATTCTGTATTGTAATTTTATTGTGAAACTGTTGCAGATATTCTGTTTTCTCTTATATTTAGGCAGGTAACAATGCCATGCAGCGCTGCATGGCATTGTTACCTGTTTTCTTATTTCTCTTTTTTTACTGATATATAACTGCTGCTAGCACTCTGGCCTCTCTTGTTTATGCAGGTTGCTACAGTATCTGTTTTCTTATTGTTGTAACCGCTGCTACTATGTCTTTTTTACACTTACGCAGGGAGCCTCAGCTTCCTATTGTTGTTTTTTTGTATGGTATGTCTGACAGTCTTTAAAGGTGTACATAAATGGCAGTTTGTCCTGTTTGTCGCGCCGAGTTGTCACGAGTTGCTGCACGAGTTTACCCAAGTAAGGAAAACTAATTTGATTGGTCGTTATTGAGCGGGCGGGATATTCAAAGCTTGGGGCAAGACTGAGCTCCGTGTGTGTGTGTGTGTGTGTGTGTGTGTGTGTCTCAGACATTTGATTGAAGGATGATGGATCCAATATCGGTGGCTGATGAATCGTGCGTATGTAACATAGTTAAAAGAAGCTGTATAAATCCAGCTAAATGTGGGATGAGCGCCCTCTGCTGTCTATCGCGTGTGCCGCTGGAACAGGTATAGAGAAAGGGATTGTGGGAAATCCTCAATGTAAACGAGGATCTGAACGAAAGGTAACGTTTCTCACGGGCTCCTGGGCTAAAACTTTATTTACAGTTATTTAAGTCATGTAACATCAAGATTATACTGTATACTGACTTGTTGTACGTTGTTGTTGATTTTTCCACGCTCTCCGCGGATTCGCTGTGTTTTTGTTTTGTATTGGCGTCGAGAGAAATGAGTAGCATAGAGCTAACAGTATTAGCGTAACACAATGTTGTTTCTTCTGTAGAGACTGACTGTGCCCACGAGGGGGAGAACAGCGTTACTTACTTCTTACTTCTGTCCCTTTTTGTCATACATGCAGGTATGTGAGTGAATGTTCCAAGACAGCAGATGTGTGTGTGTGTTAAAAATTATTTTGTGGTTATTTCATGTAACTAAGTTACTGGTTTGTTGAGTATAAAACATATTTGAAAAAGGTAATAGCCAGATGCAAAAAACATAGCATGTATTTTATTTTATGCTGCGTTCGATTGCACTCGGAACTCGGAAAGATCCGACCTCCAACTCGGAAAAATGCAATAGAACGGCCCTTGAAGTCGGAACTCCGACTCGGGAACTCGGGTTGGATTCAAGCAGCCCGAGTCGGTCGGAATTACGTCACAGCAATATGGCGTCGCACACCGCGAGAGGTATTTATTTATTAGGCTATTTATTTTCCAACCTAGAAGGGAGAAGTTGTGGAAAAGGGAATATAGCCTAGTTCCATGCGTACTGCAGCAAGAGTTGAATCTGCACAGCTCGCTGTGACACATGCAGGATTCCCCTCTCTGGTGCGTTCAAGACTGTGTGTTGCAGAAGTGGCGTTTCTATTTCTCTCTCTCCCCCAAGCAGCTAATGTTCTTCCCCAGCAGTACTTTTTGATGCTCGAAAGATATGAGCTTACTGTGGCCGGCCATGTTTTCCGAGGTTGCGCAATGAAACGCATTTACCTCGGAAGTCGGACTTTCCGACCGGGATCTTTCCGAGTTCCGAGTGCAATCGAACGCAGCATTAAAATGCATTCTTGCATTTATAGCACATACACTCTTTTATTTTTATTTTATACACATTCTCTTTTATTTTATTCACAGATATTTCAGTACAAAAAACCACTATACGATCAACCTGAAAGTATTGTGTTTTGTTTTATTTTATTTTATTTGAATTGTAACTATCTCATTTATGATTGTAAATGTAAACGAGGATTTGAACGAAAGAGACTGACTGTGCCCACGAGGGGGAGAACAGCGTTACTTACTTCTTACTTCTGTCCCTTTTTGTCATACATGCAGAATAAACCGGCTGTTACTCCAACCAGCAGCTTCAAGTGTTTATTTACAGAGAAGACACACCAACACAGGGGTTACACGTAGGCTGACATATAATCCGTGCGCCTGCATTATCCAATGTGAAAATAAATACCACACTTTCATCCCGGGTTTAATCAAAAATAGAATTTTGCACAAAGTTTGGCCTACATCATCTGAGTTATTACACTAATTTTATGACCCACAGTGGGCTCAAATTCAATTTCCTTTTCTGTACAGCTTTAAATGTGAGGACTACAGATGGAAATTAGCTCTAAGCTAAATCTGGCACATTTACATGACGTGATGTGCGCATCACTAATTGTCCATTAATGTGCACTGTCCTCGTCAAATAAACAATAAATGAAAATGAAATGAAATGATAATACATTTAAAAAATCAGCACATAGACACATTTATGATTTTGTTGTGTTCTTGGTCCCAACACATCGTCACACGTCTTCTCTGGGGGGACCAGTCAGGTCAGACTCACAGGACAGATGGACACGGCCGAAAGCTTCTTACTGCAGCCTAGCTTATTTGGCTCATGTTAATTACATTGTAAAGAAGTAATCGGAGCCAATGGAGACTCTAATGCTTGATCAGCCATACTCACACTGGCCAGGTGAGCTTTGCTGGCAAATTTATAGATGATAGACAGCTGATGTTGGTTCTCTGTGTGGTACTGTTAAATTACACCTGTTACACTTTTGGTTCATTCTTTTTCTTCCATTGCCCTTCCACCTTTTCCTGCACTTCCTCCTCTTTAAAAAAAAAAAAGTCAACTAGAATGATAAATGACAGAGATGCTAACTGAGAGCCACTGAATACACTAAAAAACTGAAAGTCAGTGGTGACTGAAAACAGCTGATATACAGTAAGCTAAGAGAGAAAGAAGCTTGAAGCTGCTTTCTGCTGTTACCACTCTTTATACAGTAGGGGGAGTGCTTGCGCTCTTTATCTGTCTCACAGTAAGACAGGACTGGTCCCACATGTGGCGGTCACCACCATGAAACCCCTCCCCACCCTGGATTACATCCAGTTTCATCATCTGGATATCTATATAATCACAAGGCATGATGCAACCCTGCAGCTCCTTTTAAATGATGTCAGGTGAGATAATACACACACACACACACACACACACACACACACACACACACACACACACACACACACACCCACACACACACACACACACACACACACACACACACCACACACACACACACACACACACACACACACACACACACACTGGAGGGAGAAACACGATCCTAAAGATATTCCGCAGTTTGGTATTTTGATTAGCTGCCCTGTGGATGGGGATGTTGCTGTCATTTAACAATTTAACAGGTCCTTCCTTTAATTAGCCACCATCTGTTTATATGCTGGTTGTAAATGCTAGAGCGTGATAGTCATGTGACCGAGAGCACCGAGAATATGAGGAAATGCAATTAGAGCTTCAGGTAATTTAATGAACCCTGACTTCAGTTCATTGGGTCACTTATAGATCTTTCAGACATCGTCAGGTCACAGATGCTGTCTGGCCAGAAAACTAATTACAGTCCTTTAACGATTTAAAACCAGCCTGTCAGCTTCCACTGTAATTTAGCTGTATCAGTCAATAGAATATTAACTACATTTGGGGAAAAGAGTTTGCAAACTTTGTTATTGTGAGTGAAAAGGGGGAGGACATCCCACAGACATTTATCATGTTTGATCCACCTTTAATGTGTTATATTTGTGAAGCTTTCAATCAAATTGATCTGCCTTTAGACAGTCAGCCAATCAGAGGCAGGCAGGAAACAACACATACAAAGTGAGCTGAAATAGCAACAGTAAAGGAATCTGCGTTCATTCCTTTGGAGGCCAAAGCCAGCTCTAAATATTGCTGTCGTCATATTTGCAAATTGATAAGTAGGTTAACTTTACTGGAGTTTTAGTAACCCATGTTCTAAAAGTATTATCTGCAGTGACTGAACATTTAGGTCAAATACAGTGTTGAGGTATTTTGACTCCTCTTCGGTTGGAATTAGAGTAGCTGTTACTGGTTACATTAAGGATTGACATATAGTATCAAAAACATGCAATGTTGTAGCCTACATTTCGATGGATTTGAGTATATATGTGAGCTTTACAAACTAGATGAATCAGCAGCAAATAAAAAATGCCAATGTAACCACAAGATCAAACTTAAAGCAGAAGTAAGTGGTCCGGTCGTTTTCGCTAATGCTGCGTTCCAGTCAGGCTTTTGAAATCGTAAATTACAGCTTCAAGTCACAACTTACGACTTTGTAGCGTTCCAGGTAACCCACTCGTGTTTTTCCGACCTGTTTTACCGGTGAAAGTCACTATAACGGCCACTCGTAACTTCCGACCGGTGAACTCGTACCAGATCGACCTGGTACCACTTCACGGTCGGAAAAATACGAGTTTCCTTGAACGCACCATAACAGTCCCTACGTCGCCACATTCACGGCGTCCCTTGGCTGCACCAAGGGGGCAGTTGTCGGTCTGAGAAGTGAAGCTCACTTCCGCGTTCAAAAAGCTGCAATCCCCTGGGCTGTCGCTGGGGGCTGGCTCCAGAAGGGAGCAACTCCAATTGAGCCCCATGTTAAAATAGCCGATTTTACAGCTTTAAAAAACATATTTACAGCCTGGTACATTTCATTTTTTTGGTCTCAACCGATAGTTTCTACCCCCGCACACACTCTGAGGGGGGTGAATTTTTTTTAAACTCTACCGTTTTACTGTTATTAGGTTTAAAGTTCTGGCCAATTAGGGCGCAGAACCGTTGAGTGACAGGTAGGCACCCGTCCCTTAAAATACGGAATCGTTCCGTATTTTGAAATAAAATAGTGCGTCCCGTTTTGAATCAATACGGGACGGGCTTTGTCCCGTATTTCCGAGTTGTCATGAATGCAGAATCACTTCGCACGTGTTCTGTAAAGATCCAGCATTTGTCAGAACTACAACAAAGCAGAGATCTCTCTGTAGGACACTTTCTATCCATCGCTCTTTCACCGTTATTGACGCTCTCTCTCTCACACACACACACACACACACACACACAGAGCGAAGGGCGCATGCATGACTTCAGTGCGCGGTAAAAGCGAACTCATACGGTCCGAACGCGGACCCCTCGCGCCCCCCTCCCTCGTCGGACAGTCGGACCACCCGCCACAGTCTCCTTGCTTTATGTATCCATAGATGTAAACACGTCCTCGTGTTGTCTTTTGTTGTTGTTGTTTTTAAATCCGCTGCTGCTCTCTGCACCCGGACGCAGCACAGCAGCAGATCGTAAGTGAGGGTGATGTCCTGCACCCCCGGCTTAAAAAAAAAATCCTAGAGGAAAAAATGCTCTGCTCCATGACTATACTAAATAAATGTGCCTATTCAAAATCACTGTGCTAATATTTCAGTGTGCACTCATCTGTCTATTTTCCAGGTTAAAGCAAACTGATGTGGCATAGTTTTTCCCCTCCAAAAAAAAAGATTATTTAGAGCATTGGTTCCCAACCTTGGGTCCGGGGGCGTCAGAGATGTCAGGGGGTCCACAGAGCTTTGTCTGTTCTGAGGTTGTGAGGTTATCAAAATTAGATTTGTGCATATTGATATTTTAAAATTACAATCCAATTGGATAATCAAAATAATCAAAATCAATAGGAACAAAAACCTACATACAACCTACCTGCTTATAGGGACGTGATAACAATTATGACACAACAAAGGAAAATTGACATAAAGACAAAATAAGGATGGCACAAAATAGAATAAAAAGGCTTGTCTTTGACAAAAGCAAGGGGGGGGGCTTTGAGGAAAAAAGGTTGGGAACCACTGATTTAGAGGAATGTACACCAGAAAGAGTATCTGAAGAATTTAAAGAAGAGAAGTGTTCAGAGGTGTTTTTTTTGTAAATGACTAATCGTCAACCAAAAATTAATCGTTAGATTAGTCAAAAAAATAATCGCTAGACTAATCGACTAATCGAAAAAATAGTCAATAGATTAATCGGGAGAAAAATAATCATTTGGGACAGCCCTATTTTATATTATTATTGCTAATTATGCTGTTTATTCGTCTGACCTGCTGTTGCTGGTAGCCTATGCAGCTGGTCTTGAACTGGTCTGAACATTAGCACAGTGTTATTTCTGATCATTTTGTGCAGATGCATTTTTATTTGATTTGCATACGTTTCAAACCGTGGTAAATCACTGTTAATAATAGGCTTTATGCACAGCTCCACTACTTCCTGAACTTAAACCACCCAGTCCTCCCATTAAGATGGCCAGCTCTCTGACTATTGAGGTCAGACACACCTGGATTAATCAGTTTGTCCAATAATACATACAGGAAATAAAGGAACTTGTTTAAATGTTCAGGAAGTAGTGGATCTGTGCATAAAGCCTATTAGGCTGTTGTGAGGAATCATTCCATGTGTAACATGTGACAGCCTCTTCACATAGGCTATAGGCATTAATATGTATGACTATTATATTTAAGTGGGATATTGCAACTTTATGTTTTGGATCAAACAAGTAGGCTAGCCCGTCCTGGCCTTAGCTACGTCAAGTGATAACCTCAATAAGGTGCACTGTACCTGCCCCCATTCCAGTTTAAAATATGTGTTAATACAAGAAATTGAACGTGTACAAAATACATAGGCCTACATGAAAAGTGATGCGTTTTGACCCGTGTCACCCCCCCCCCCCCGTCGACATTTGGTCGAGTGTCCCTTATTTTCACAACTCAAAGGTGGCAACCCTAGTGACAGGTCCGGAGACCGCTGCTACGAGGCCAGTGGGCGGGTTCTCGGCCGGCCAACGGCCGCACCGCTCCAAATATGGCAAGTAGAATCCAACATGGCGCGGCTCAAACCCCCGTAGTAGCGGCACAAAACAGACTCCCCCAAACCAATGGGTGACGTCACGGACGCTACGTCCATTCTTTTTACAGTCTATGGGCTGCACACACAGCCCTGCATGCCGTTCTCTCTCCTCATTGGATAAAAACTGTAGGATACGATAAATGTTTTCTCTTCGGCTCAGAGCAGAGCAGAGTGACTGACAGACCCGTGTTTCAGTCCAAACACTCTATAGAAGTGATTGCTGTCGGAAGATATAACTATTTAAGACTTATATTAACACAAATATATCACTTACTTCTGCTTTAAAGGAACTGCACCTCTCAGCAGAGTCACACATGTTTTGGAAGAGTTCAGAGCCTAACAGATGTTTATGTAGCCTGGTATAGGCCTACCCATGCTGCCTTGCGCAAGATTTTATTTGCTCTGCAAGTCAGCCTGGAAACCATGGACCCAATTTTTCTCTTAACAAGGGAGCCAATCACAGAACGGTTGTCGATCCAACATGGCAGCAGACGCTTTACCTTTCGATGCAGCGTTAGAAAGTGTTTTAAGTAGTTTAGACCGCAAGTTTATTTTGAAAAAAGAGCAACGTTTAGTGAGCAAATTTCTGTCGCTCTATAGGCTACATCATCAGGTATGATTGATATGATTGGCTATAAGCTACATACAGACACATTTTATAGACATTCGTAACGCCCAATAAACAGCTCTGGGCTTTCATAAACCACACCTCAAATACAAAAAAATTAACGTTGTTCCCAGATCGAATCTCAATCTACATTGAGATGAGGTCTGGTGTTAGCCAGGCTAGTGTTTGTGTGTGAAACAGGAAGGCTACATTTGGAGTGTAAAACTCCACTTAAAGGTGTTAGCTACAAGTTTAATTCCTCCCGGCAAGTAGTGTCACACTCACACTCACCCGCTCTTGCTCCAACCTTCAATTGTACTGGTTGCCAGGTACGCCTATAGGGAGCGGCTAGTAGCTAAAGCTATGTTAACCATATTTAACAGGCAGCAGCTCCGGTGTTGACAGCGGACTGGAAACTCACCTGCAGACGAACCTGACAAACCCGCTGCATCACGCCTGCACCGGAAACATCACAGTGCCGGCTGACCATTAGTTAGCATTAGCATTAGCATTAGCATGATGCCATCACGATCTGGCGCCCCCCCCAAGCGCTGTTGGCGCAGAGATCATTTCATGCCGACGTTGCCAACGTAGCCAGATGTAAATATATTGGACCCATCAAAATGTCTAAAACAATCATAGCCTAGGCTACTATTTTTAAAAAATCTGTAAAATTCATAGGCCTACTCTTCTTCTGCACCCCTCTAGATGTTCTGTGGATGTAGGGCCCTATTACAGTATTTTGGAAAAATGAATCCTTTTGATTAAAAAGTTGTAGTTATAACCTTTAAGGTTCGGCTCTTAACTGAATTGTAACCCACCTACCCACCATACAGTAGCCTATGTTGTACATAATGTGAGACATACAAATGAAAAACACCACAGAAACACTGTGTGTGTGCTCCATGTTGCTGACACTGTTGCTCTGTACACTCAGGTAGAGAAGCTGGAATGAACAGCTGGTGCAAGACTGCTGTTTGTTTTAGTGCAATGTGTTGAGTCTTCTTTGTCTTATTGTTTTCACTGTGACTCACTGTGAGTAAAATGGTTTTAGTTGAGTTTTGTTGTTTGCACAACTGCCGAGACGGTGACATGGTTTGTGGTGGCACATGCAGCTCTTTGTGTGGTGTGGTTGTGGTAGGATACATCTGGCTCCTCTTCTCTTCTCTTTGTACCTTAATCAGCTCCTTTTGACTGAATAATCCCATTTCCATGTTTTCCCATATTCCATGTAAACTGTTTTCTTGTACACAACATCTATTGCACATCTGCCCGTCCTGGGTGGTGGATCCCTCCTCAGTTGCTCACCTTTAGATTTCTCCGTGGTTTTCTTTTTCTTGGGAGTTTTTCCTCAGTCGATGTAAGGGGTCTAAGGACAGAGGATGTTGTTATGGTGCCGTGTAAAGCCCTTTTCCTCTACAGACCATGAAGGTGCACAGCAAAATGTGGAGCAGTGGGCCTGGTGATGGATATGTTTGATGACAGGTGGTCACCTACCATCAGTGATCCTCTGTGGATCATGAACATGTGATCAATCCAGTGTCACAGCAGCACACTGTTCCAGATCCATTTGATGTCCTACCTGAGACCTGAGTCCAGAACCCTCACAGACTTACCTGATGTCACCCGGCGGCATAGATATATATTGTACGTAGATGCCGCCTCTGACGCTGCTGCCCATTGGAACGGAACGTCGCCGCCGCCGCGGGTGGAAGTACTGTATGCGTTTTGTTATGTTTTGTTTTACCTTGCATGACGTCATCTGCGTTTTTACCATAGATACAAGGAACTCTCTCCCAAGATGGCGGCCGCGACGACGTGCCTGACAAGCCCGAATGTGGCATCTATCGCTGCGTTCAAGACAACTCGGAAGTCGGTAAAAAACGAGCTCCGAGTTGTAAAAAATGAATTGAACGGCGTCGAACTCGGAAATTACAGGTCGGAAACTCGGGTATCATATCAGAGCTCCCACTTTCCGACTTGACGTCACGACAACATCAAAACATGGCAGCCCACAGTTAGAATTTAGACATTTTAATTCATTTGTTGAGGCTTGAATGCATATTTTTGTGTATTATTGCAGTAGCCTATGAAATACGTTTATATTAAGCTGTGATTGTTGTATGGTGTGAAATTGTGGTTCTTCGTATGTGACGGAAATAACGTTTAACTGTTATCAAGGCTGTAACATTATATGTGCACTCATCTGCGGCGTCTCCTCTCCTCCAAAATAAACATCATTTACTGCTGCATTGATTTTTACTATTCAGCAATGAGCCACAATACGCCAAACTTCCTTCAGGTGAATGCAATGATGTCGGAAGTCGGAAATTTTCGAGTTGGGATTTCCGACCTCCGAGTTGTTATGAACGCAGCATATGACCCGGCGGTAAGTGACTGAGAATCTGGAATGGGATGTTACTTAGCAAAACCCTTTGTGCACTGTTGTAAGCAAACAAATAATGTTGGATGAGATCTGATGAAAGGAGATTATGGATTCATCATGTTGTCATGGGACAAATAACTGCAGACAGCTGGAAAACCAGAACAAATACTTTCTTCCTCATTGACTTCCTGTGAACCAGGTGGACACTGTGATTGGGCCAAACTCCCTGAACAGGCACAGGTACCACACTTGGCAAATTCACTGTCACTACACAATTCTGGACAGCAACCACTGTACTGAATATAGTTTGTCAAGAAATAGCTCCAGCACATCATTTCCAACAAACCCCAATCTGTTTCTGCCACATTCCCATTTGTTCAGATGAATTAACCAGATGAGATATTAATGAATGAGCTGCTGGTGGTGCGGGTTCACAAAGAGCCGTGCTTGCAGTTTTCTGCTGCTCCAGACTCCGGCTAAGCTAACGTAACCTGACTCTGCACTTAAAAATAACACTGGTCTTCTCATCTACCTCTTAGAAAGAAAACTAATGTGTTTTCCTTCTGTGCCAAAGAAAAGCTATTGAAAAAACCACCACTGTGAGTGTAAGGACTCTTCTAAACAGGTAGCACAAGTCATTGGCATTCAGACAGCCTCCTCTTTGTCACAAAGAAGCATAACTCATTCTAATCTGCATTATTAGAGCGGCGTTGACGCTCTGAATGGGACACGGAGGCAGATGTTGGGGGAAATTCTATGATTTCATGCGCGATCACTGCACCTGTCTGAGGAGCGAGTGTTTCTTCGTGGCTGCTTAAATCTGCATATGAATGAGGACGGTGACTGTTGTTGTCTGTGGAAAGGCAGCAGTGATGCAGCAGTTGTTAGGAGGGGAGGGGGGGGGGGGATTTCTCAGAGGAAAACTGTGGTATTCTCCAGACAGATGCGTGCTTCATTAGCTAATGGTCTTCTCAGGATAATCAATTCAGTCTGTCAGACAGCCACAGACCATCTGATGCTTTCCCACCACTCTGTCCTTCACCTCCCTTTGGCTTCAACTCACTTCCCTAAAAGTGCCAAACCTTTCTTTCTTTCTTTCTTTCATTCTGTCTTTCATTCATTTTCATTTCATTCAGTTCCCTGCAAAAAGAGGATACTGCATTTCTATCAAGTGTGATAGCTGTCATGCTTAAAGGGATACTTCACCCAAAATCAATAATTCACCAATTTTCTACTCACCGTCATAGAGATTTTCATATAATGGTGGCTGATAGAGCTCACTTATGAATCGTCCAAAACACACACTATGAAACATCCAAATACCTCCATACTGCTCGTCTGTACTGACCCAAGTGTCCTGAAGCTGCAACATGAAAAGGTTGTTCTGAAAAAATTAATGTGATCTCTGTTTTTATCCTTGTTGTAGCAGTAGCTCCCAGTGGCTCTGTTGATATTTGTGAGGATGTGCGAGATTTGCTGCCAGATGTTCATCGTTGTAAACTATTGGATGTAAACATGGAAGAACATCTCGCAGCGAATCTTGTGCATCTCGCGCAGCCACTGGGAGCTACTACTACAACAACTTACATGAAACTCCTAATTCAAAGTCTCCCGGAGTCTTGCGCGAGACCCAAGTTGACGCGCTCAGTGTGTTTACGTGCAGTCGGAAGCTCCCGTTTGTGTCATAAACACAGGAATATCAACTCTTGACTTTCTTGAAGTGTACATCTTTTTCCACAGACAGCGTCAGGTGGCTACTCAAACATGCGCCGAGAAGTTTTTTTACTTGAAGCAAGCCAAGAGTTGATATTCCTGTGTTTATGACACAAACATTCCTGTGTTTATGACACAAACACCGAGTGCGCCAACTTGGGTCTCACATGAGACTCCGGGAGACTTTGAATTAGATCTAGTTTTACAAACATGTCGGCTTGCTTGAAGTAAATAAACTTCTGGGTGCATGTTTGAGTCTCCATCTGACGCTGTCTGTGGAAAAACATTGTAGCTTTGAGGGATGTAAACAGCCTAAACAGCGGAACTTACATCTGCTCCCATTCATCGCAGCCATGGCGATGCGGGGACAGACTCAACTACCGCAAAACAGGAGACATTAAACTGAAAATCTTAAAGGGATAGTTCACCCAAAATTGAAATTTCACTCATTATCTACTCACCCTCATGTGGACTAAGGGCTGGGAGAAGTTTCAGAGTCCTCCGTGGCTTCTCTGAGTTACAGGGGGTCTCGGCGTAGCAGTGCATGTCCATATAACGGTTGCACATGGATACCAACTGTCTTCGTAACAAAAAGACACACCAAAAAACATCCAAATACCTCCATGCTGCTCGTGTCCGTCTTGAAATGCGAAATTGTCCCGAAAAAAATTAAATAAGTCTATATTTCAAGCTTGTTTTGTAGTGGAAGCTTCTCGAAGCTCCTCTTCCCGGTTCGTCAAATTTGGACGAACAGGGAAGAGAACAGACCCTGGTTCCTCCAAATTTGATGAACCGGGAAGAGGAGCTTCAATTTCAATTTTGGGTGAACTATCACTTTAAGATTCCTTCTTTTAGACCTAAAATGTTAGGAAAATACAGCCCTGAGTTGAATTTGCCCGGGATTGTCCTTTAAGGCTTAACGTTCTGCAACTAGAGTGTAGGTTACTGCTTTGAGTGAAGGACAGGTTAGCATATGCCTAAATCTCAGGTCTACACTTCGACTTTGCCCACTTTTGGATTAACAAGGAATTCAGGTACATGGGGTAGGCATACTGGCAGGATGGAACCATGGCAACAGCCCACCATAAACTTTAAAAACAATGCAGGCAGGTAGGTAGCTAGCTATTTAATTTATCTCCTAGGGGAAATTCACTTATGCTGACATACTGACATGTTATCAGCATAGTTAACACAGTACTGCATTGCAGCCTGTAGCAGACATGAGGAGCAGGGTACAGAGGTTTGGTCAGCTTCTAGACTCATAGTGTTTATTCCCTATTGCTCAAGTGACATAACTTGAAGACTTTCAGCAGACCTCTATTAGTTCCCTTTATGCCTTTGCTCTACTGTTTTCACATATACAGGAAATCCAGTCCCACCCAACACTTCCCGTCTAGGTGTCAGACCTCAGTTCAGGTAAGGGGCTGTCCATTGCGTGCCCTGTTAATTACATTTAATCAGGAAATCACAATAATATTATATTGGAGTTTAAATTTTCAAAGGTTTTCCATTCATTAGGTTTCAGAGTTCCATACATGAATATTTCTTAGAGTTTATACAACAAGTGTTGTTTGTGTTGCATTAGTGCTAGTAGTACAGCTGGCAGCTGTCTGAGTAAAGTGGTGTGTTAGTGTCGGCTGAGCTCTTAGCACCCTGCTCATCACTGCTCATCATCTGCTGTCACCTTAACACACACTTTACACGCTCCTCCATTCATTCTCTCTGTTACTAACAGCTGTGGTTGTGGACCTGCACTCGGGGGGGGGGGGGGCAGGGCGAGGTGAAGACCCTCCAGCCTCCGACTAACACACACACACACACACACACACACAACTTCTATACTTTCCCTTTTTGCACTATACCAGCTGTTGCTTTCCCCAGACCCCATGCCCCCCCATTAATTATTCAGTTCTTAAAGACAGACAGAACACACACACACACACACAGCTGGGAGTTTGTATGGTCAGCCAACATGAGCCTGTCATATTTCATATTATGTACATGTTATCTGTTGTCTTACCGTGAGACTCCAGACTCTGCTTCCAGAACCTTCTCCATGATCCTGATCTCCTTGCACGACTGGACAACGCTGCCCCCACTCTCCTTCAGAAACAGACCCTGGACCTGCTGTATGTTATGTTAAAGACGGCTGGAGACTCAACCTCACATTACTTTTCGCACATTTGCATTTGAACACTTGCTGTCAATATATCATAACTATTTTATGATAGAATTCACTTTTTTACTTGTTCCGAGTTGTGGGATTGTAACAAAGTATTTTCCCTGCCAGGATCAGTGAACAATAAGCCTGTGAATATTCTCATTTGTCCAGGTCATAGTTATCTCAAGGAAATTTAAATCGAACCAAGAGGCTTCATCAGTTCATGTTCATATCTGACCAGGCTGGTCAGATGTGAACATGAACTGATGAAGCCTCTTGGATGAGAGGTGACACGTCTTCCTAGACAAATAACCAAGTCCAGTTGCGTTCAATTTAAATTTCCTTGAGATAAAGGATCAGTGAAGTTTTTCTGAGTTAACAAACAGATATGTTTGTGAATATAATTTTGGAATGTTCAAATATATTTTGTTCCCGCAGTTAGGAATAGCTGTAAATATTAACAGAAAGAGGGATAATGAGATGGAACAGTTGCTTTTTGTTTTCTGACTGTGGGACATAGAGCTTCTCTGGGATCTTTGTCTGCAGTAGCTGGGATCTGTCTCAATAGGAGTCAGCCAGAGCTAACAAAGTGTAGTGACCCAGCCTGGCCTTCCACAGGCTGAATAGTTTAAGTGTGCAGATCTTCAGAGGGCTTTCAGGGGTGAGTCAGGCTCTGCATCACTGAAGGCAAACTAATCGGAAGGGGTCAGAGGTCATGGTACAGCTGGAGAGGCAGAAACACAAACAAGGCAGAGCTGACATACTGAAAAGCGTTCCTCGCTCTCCAAACACAGTGGCAAACTGATCCAGAGGCTTCCTCGCTGAGTGAAATGATCTGAGGAATCTGAGCAGTGGCCATGATCACAGCTGGTTGAATTCTCTGCATGATAATGAAAGGAACTGTCATATCTCCTTCAGCAAAGGAAACACTACTGGACCTTCCTTTATGAAGGTGAAGGATAAATGTCATCCCTTGCTGTAGTCCATAGATTGACTGTAAATAAAAGCTAAACCTGTGATATCATTGAGTATCATTATATGTAAACAGCCTAAACAGCCTAACATCCGTCCGCTCCCATTATACGCTGCTGTGGCGATGCAGGGACAGACAGAACTACTGCAGAACAGGAGCAATTAAAAATAAAATCTTCAGATTCATTCTTTTAGACCTAAAATATTAGGAAACTATAGCCCCAGGTTGAATTTGCCTGGAACTGTCCTTTAACACAGACTCTGACCCACGATCTTCAGACACACACAGGTAGCGATGTTTAAAGGGATAGTTCACCCAAAATTCATATTTCACTCATTATCTACTCACCCTCATGTCGACTAAGAGCTGTGAGAATTTTCAGAGTCCTCCGTGCCTTCTCTGAGTTACGGGGGGGTCCGCGCAGCAGTATTTGTCCATATAATGGTTGTCAATGGATACCAACTTTCTTCGTCCAAAAAGACACACCAAAAAACATCCAAATACCTCCATAGTGCTCGTCTGTAATGTCCCTCTGGTATTGAAGCCCCAACATGAGAAATTGTTCTGAAAAAAATTAAATGAGTCTATATTTTAAGCTTGTTTGTAGCGGAAGCTCCCAGTGTCTCAGTTCACTGCTCTTCCTGTGTCAGTGCAAATCTCTCGTGATTTGCACTGACCGGCGGAACAATTTCTCATGTCGGGGCTTCAATACCAGAGGGACATTACAGAAGAGCAGTATGGAGGTATTTGGATGTTTTTTGGTGTGTCTTTTTGGACGAAGAAAGTTGGTATCCATTGACAACCATTATATGGACAAATACTGCTGCGCGGACCCCCCCGTAACTCAGAGAAGGGACGGAGGACTCTGAAACTTCTCACAGCTCTTAGTCGACATGAGGGTGAGTAGATAATGAGTGAAATTTGAATTTTGGATGAACTATCCCTTTAAGTCTCACCTCAAGTTGTCTCCAGACCAGAGTTGAGCTCCAGTTTCAGTCTGCTGCTGCCTCTGGTTTACAGAAAGTGAAAGTAGAAAACTGCAGCAGTGTACTTAAACACGTCGTCATCACTTCAGATAGATCTACATCAAGTATTTTTTTGAGTATTAGGTATTTTGATAAGAAAATCATATCAAATTTGAATAGACAAGGCTATTGTTTTGATTTTACAATGAATAAATTGTATATTTTACATAGGCCTACACATATGAAGATGGGTAACACACAGTAGTCTTGTTATAGGGGTACATATATTTAATTTCTGTTTGAGTCTCCTCCTCTTTTCCTAAAATGTAACACGTTTACAGATATTCTAACTGTCTGACTTTTTTATCTGAGAGCATTTTTACTGGCTGTTCTTTTTATCCATTGCAGGACCTGCTTCGTTCTTGGTCCATTTTTAATATGTTACTTTTGGGTTAAATATTTCAGAAGCACCATATCAGTCCATTATTATGCAGATGGCTCTAGCAACACTGTTAGGCCAAATGTAGGTGTTTAATACTGACTCAGGTTCTCTGCCCTCCTGCATCGCACCTCTTTGTGACTAGGTGACCATGCCTCTTGCATAGCTGCATCATGTATTTCAAATATTAAATGACTGACAGACAGGTGGATTCATGTTAATGTAACTGTTTTTAATGATGTTTATGTAAATATTTGGACATATGCAAATGATGATTGTATACATACATGCTCATAGTTAACTATAGGAATACATGTGTAAATAATTAAATGTATAAATGCTGTAAATACATTTTTAGTAAATGAAGTCAAATATATTTTTGAACTTTATTTTATTGACTATTTAATGGACTCGTCAGCTGTAATGTCATCAGTAACAGGCAGCAATGTGATCATATCATATCTCTGTAGACGTAACAGCATCTGTCTGATTCAATAATGAAGAACCCTCTCTGATTAACCTGATTCTGCAGGTTCCTTTCTGCGTCATTGGAGTACTGCTGCAATGTTGCTCATCTGCCTGCTGCACCTGCAACTGTAATAAGCCTCAAAATAATCCCCATAGCTATAGTGACCACACCTAAACAGATATGGCCACATTTAAGATACATTTTTGTCGGGGTCAGCCCTATGTTCCCATAGCCCTATGTTCCCTCATTTCTAAGAATTTTTTTTTGGAAGTAGAGAGTGGTTTCTGGCGCAACTTCACCAATCCACAAGGTGCATGGAGAGTGAAAACAAAGTGGAGAGCATTCAAAGGAGCTACAGCAACACTTGTAATGGAAAAACAACTTTATTAGACCACTAAGAATTTTTTTTTCACAGAAAATTTTGAAAATTAGGCCCTATGTTCCCACAGCCCTATGTTCCCAGAGGTTTATGTTGCCTCGTTTCTAAGATTTTTCTTAGTTCTAAGAATTTTCTCAAAGTCAAGTCATTTTTATTTTAAAGGGATGATTCGGAGTAATTTCAACCTAGGGTCCTTTGCACCATGACCTACAAACTTTCTAATGCTTTGTTTACTACTGCTAACACTAAATTGCACTAACTCATGGAGGTGAGTTTAATTTCAGTATAAGGGTTCGTCACTCAACCCTATGTTGGAGTAGCGGTGTTGGAAGGGGTCAGCCCTATGTTCCCAGGGCCCTATGTTCCCAGATTTAGCTAAAAGCTCCTTTACATCTGTAGTCAACTGCTACTGGATAATAGGTTGGGTGTAATTGACTACCAAATTGGGAGAAAGGGGGATAAAATCTGATGCAAATTGATCATAAAGGAAATGTGTGAACATAGGGCCTAATTTTGGAAAGAAAAAAAAACCTTAGAAATGAGGGAACATAGGGCTGAGGGAACAAAGGGCTGAGGGAACATAGGGCTGTGGGAACAAAGGGCTGAGGGAACATAGGGCTGAGGGAACAAAGTGTGAAACCAAGATGGCGGCGCCCTGTACGGCAGCGGCTACTCCAGCTCCCGATAGCGATGTGCGCTTTATGTTAAATATGTTGTCTGTACCGTTGCAGTCTTGCACGAAAATAGCCTACAACAGAAGCTCTCTACTCGGACTACGTCACTCCATCTGTGCAAAAAATCTCTCTGGAGTTAATCTGGCTGTGGAACCCGAAATACTCCGCGAGCTAGGCATCCTACACCAGCAAGACCAAGGGGCCAGCAAGGCAGCGGATTCCCCTCCCACCACCGGCCGACACTGGAGGTGGCGCAAGCGGTGTGGAAGAACTAGCATGCGGCGCAGGCGGTGTGCTAGACCGAGCAAGCGGGGCAAACGAGCGGGCATCAGCGCCAGGCTAAAAGCTAATCCATACAGACCTGCACTTCCTTCTATCCTGCTATCCAACGTGCGCTCGCTGGAAAACAAAATGGATTACCTCAGACTGGATTTAACTACACAAAGAAAGGTGAGAGACTGCAACGCCTTCATCCTCACTGAGACGTGGCTTAAACCCACCGTTCCGGACAGCGCCATTCAGGTGGACGGACTAACAACATTCCGGGCGGACAGAAGCCAAGCTCTCAGCGGTAAATCTCGGGGAGGAGGTGTGTGTATTTTCATCAATAACAACTGGTGTACAAACGCTGTGGTCGTCTCAAGTTACTGTTCTGAGGACATAGAATTCCTAACACTTAAATGCCGACCATTCTACATGCCAAGAGAATTCACTGCCGTCCACATCACAGCTGTTTACATCCCACCCAGTGCAAACACAAAGGACGCACTGTCTACGCTGTATCAGTCGGTGAGTTCACTACAGAATTCTAACCCGGACTTGGTAGACATAATCGCTGGCGATTTTAACCAGCCAATCTCAAGACAGTACTTCCATATTACCACAAACATGTGAACTTTGCGACCAGGGGAGAGAACACTCTCGACCAGGTCTACACCAACATTAAACAAGCATTCAGAGCTGTTCCCCATCCTCACCTGGGGAGCTCAGACCATCTCTCTGTTATGCTAATTCCAGGTTATAGACCACTATTAACCAGGAGCAAACCAGCCGTGAAGCAGATCAGAACATGGCCAGAGGGAGCCACTTCAGCTCTCCAGGACTGTTTTGACAGCACAGATTGGTCTGTGTTCAGGGAGGCTGCCACTACCAACCAGCACGTCAACCTGACCGAATACACAGAGTCTGTGACGGGATACATATCCAAATGTATGGATGATGTCACCGTCTTCAAAAACATCACCACAAGAGCCAATGAAAAACCTTGGTTCACCAGGGAGGTACGTGAGCTCCTGAGAGCACGAAACACTGCTTTCAAGTCCGGGGACAAAGATGCTCTCAGATCTGCCAGGGCCAATCTAAACCGGGGCGTGAGAGCAGCCAAGCGGGCCTATGGACAGAGGATCCACTCTCACTTTACAGACTCTAAAGACCCCAGACGCCTGTGGCAAGGCATCCAGTCAGTCACCGACTACAGGCCAACACCCCCGCCGTGTGAAAACAGCATAGACTTTCTCAACTCACTTAACACCTTCTTCAGCCGGTTTGAAGAAAACAACATCACCACACCAACAAAAGCTCCTACCGGACCAGAAAATGCAACACTCACACTGGACCCAGCTGATGTGCGGAGGACCCTACTCGGGGTGAACCCCAGGAAAGCTGCAGGTCCTGACAATATACCTGGGCGTGTGCTAAGAGACTGTGCTGACTCACTCACTGATGTTCTCACAGATATCTTCAACACCTCTCTGAGTCAAGCCATCATACCAGCAGGTTTCAAAGCCACCACCAATGTACCACTACCCAAGATATCCCCAGCCACAAGACTGAATGACTACAGACCCATAGCACTCACTCCCATCATGATGAAGTGCTTCGAAAGGTTGGTCAAGGCTCATATAACATCCAGTCTCCCCACCACACTTGACCCGTTCCAGTATGCATATCGCCCCAAGCGCTCCACTGATGATGCCATAGCTACAGCACTCCATTTATGCTTGACACATCTGGAAAACAAAAACAGTTACGTGTGGTTGCTGTTCATCGACTTCAGCTCTGCCTTTAACACAGTCATTCCCCAACATCTGGTGGACAAACTCAGGAACATAGGCATCAGCACTTCACTTTGCAACTGGATATTGGATTTTCTCACTGACAGACCACAGACAGTAAGAGCTGGCAACAATTCCTCTGAGACCACCATCATAAACACCGGGGTCCCCCAAGGTTGTGTGCTCAACCCTTTGCTGTTCACATTGATGACGCATGACTGTTGTGCCAAATACACTTCGAACCACATCATCAAGTTCGCAGACGACACAACGGTGGTGGGCCTCATCAGCAACGATGATGACTCTGCCTACAGAGAGGAGGTCCATCAACTCATCAACTGGTGCGACAAGAACAACCTGCAACTTAATGTTAATAAAACAAAAGAAATAACAGTGGACTTCAGGAAGAAAAACATGTCACACACACCTCTCACCATCAATGGCAGTGCTGTGGAGTCTGTGAAAAGCACCAAATTCCTGGGGGTGCATATCACAGATGACCTGACATGGACAACCAACACCACCTTCCTTGTCAAGAAAGCACAGCAACGCCTCCACTTCCTCCGCAGGATGAGGAGAGCCAACCTTCCCCCTTCTGCACTCACCACCTTCTACAGGGGTGCTATTGAGAGCATCCTCACCAGCAGCCTCTCTGTCTGGTACGGCAGCTGTTCTGCTGCGGACAAAAAGGCCTTACAGAGGGTGGTGAGGATAGCAGAAAAGATCACCAGATCAGCCCAACCACTCATCCAGGATCTGTACACATCCCGTTGCTGCAAGAGAACCATCAATATCATCAAAGACAATACCCACCCAGCACACAAACTGTTCTCCCCCTTACCATCCGGCAAACGCTACCGCAGCCTGCGGTGCAAGACAACCAGACTCAGCGACAGCTTTTTTCCACAGGCCATCAGACTACTCAATTCACTCAAGGACATACACATACACATATGAACATACACATACATAACATATGGACCTGTTTCTGCTGCTCTGCACATTGCAACGTTACGAAACGGAGCCGTTTTAGAGGTAAATTCATGCAAAACCGCTGATGCGCGTTGCGTTCAGGGACAGTTTTTCAGCAAGCAGACTCTGTATTTACCCTGTATTTACCTCTAAAACGGCTCCATTTCGTAATGTTCCATTATTATCTCATAGCGTGGTGAATGTGCAGCTCACAACTTGTCCACAAAAGCGTTTTGGAGTTTTGGGATTTTGTATTTGATGAGTTTGATGAGGGAAACCAAGAAATTCCTTTAGCCTCCATAGTGTAGCTCTGAGCAGCCTGCCGCTCCGCTCCTCCATTCTAAAAATAGCTTGCACCGACAAATAAAGGTAACGAACCTACTGCTATGACTATAGCGATTATGGCAATGGGCCAATTTGCCAAAATGTTGAACTATCCCTTTAATGGTGAGTTATGACAAACATTAACATGTTTACATGCCCAACATTTAAGACTGTATGATTGTTTGTTCACACATAATTTGATTTGTTCTGAATTTATTCTTAGTCAGACCAACAGTGCAATAGCCTATGTTTAAAGGGGGGATGCGCGGAAGCACTGGGTGTCAGGTGCGACTGTTGAAAACGTTTGGAGTTCAGTTAGGAGGGCCCCTTAGCAAAATTTTGCCTAGGGCCCCATGGAGGTCTGAACCGGCTCTGGACGGAGGACACAGGAACGCAGAGCAACACTTGGGTAGTGCTTAATCACAGTCCATGTATTCCAAAAAAAAGGGTCAAAACCAAGCAAGCAGGCAGAAAAACACTAGACAAAGGCAGACAAGAAGGAACAGAATCAAGTCCAACACTGGGAAACTCACACAAAGTAATGCTGGAACGTTGACATGGGACAAGACGATCTGGTACAGAAGGGAAGAGGAGCATGGTTTATACACAGAGAGGGAGGTAATGACACACAGGTGAAACACATTAGGGCAAAGGCATGTAATCATCACACATGGGGGAAACTTGACAGGAAGACAGGGGTAAGACGTGGACTTCAAAATAAAACAGGAAGTGACAAGACAAGAGAGAAAACTGAACTGAAATCCTGACGACAACATGTGTCTTCTCAAATAGACTCAGGGAGTCAAAGCCAGGCAGCAGGTCATGGCAGATTTCAAAAATTGTCAAAATGTCAGAAATTCTGTAATCTAAACAAAAATCTGATAATAAATAAATTGCATCTAGACAGCATGGAAATGATGATTTGTTTTTAATGATAAGTGTTTTGCTTCATAAGAGGAAATGTGATGTTTAAAAATGCCACTCTGACTGTAGTTGTTCCCATGAGAGCAGAATTTAAAATGTTCTAGTTTTTGAGATAAAATTCTGATATTTACCAAACTTCATCAACCATGACTTCTCTATTTTTTTCAGGAAGATTGAAAATGTATTTAGCAAGGATTGGATGGTATATGTTACAGTCAAATGTTTTCATGCACTGTAGGCTGAATCTTTGATAAATCAAAAATCTAAGAAACAAGTTTTGTTTCATGTACTGTAGGCTACTGTTGGTTTGGTGGGAATTTTCAAAGTTTTAAAATGTAAACGCTTATTGTGCCCCAATCTGGCATGGGGTCGGACATTTCTGTAAGGTTTGTTGAGTTTTCGCCCGTATCAACACATCTGCAAATAATTAACTGTATAAATGCTGTAAATATCATTACTTCACCTGTCTCGTGTTTTTTTTTTTGAGTCATATGAATAAAATTATTTATTTGTAAATTAAAAGAATGACATGATCTTCATTTCTACCTGTCCTACAGCCTGGATGTGAATCTAGGACAGAGGTGTCAAATCACTGTGGATGAGCTGATCCTGGCACAGAATCAAGCCCACATTTTCCGCCGGTGCACAGACAGCTGTGTACAACAGATTTCCTCCAGGTGAAGAACGTGCAGAGACACAGAGCAGCGGCAGGAATGTGCCACCTGGAATCTCTCGAAAGGACAGAAGGTTGAATGCAAAGTGTTTCCAATTGAAAAAATATACACTTTCTCAGAGGACATGTAAAGCAAACAAATCCAGTGATCATACAGAAAATCATGAGCTGAATCTGAATCTTTACAAAGCTGTGTAGAGTTATACGTTCACCGTTGCCCAACCTGCTGTCCACTAAATGGTCAGCAGCAAACAGTCAGAGAGCAGGTAGGCTAACATTTGGCAGCTGAAGAGCAGGTATTGTCCCTCAGTAGACAGAGGTAAAGGGACATTCATCAGTTGACACTATCACTGACACAAAGACACATTCCAGATGAACGATCTTGCTGCTGTATAACTGCTGGATGGAAATAAACAAGGTGATTGGACTGTGAGGCCAACAAATCCCAGAGTTGTTTCAGAAGCTGTTCAATAATCCAATAAGAATGTCCAATAAAGAATATTGGCTGTTAATTAATACTGCATGGAAGAGCCTTGTTTCTATTATACCCTATCCCATCAGTGTGTGCACACCACTGGAGACTGCCAATACTGCCTTCTTACTGAAACAAGAATCATTTAATTTCAGTCTACTCCATCATAAATAGTAGTGTTGTGACGTTCACGAACGAACCGATTCTATTGAACGGCTCGTTAACATGAACGATGGGAACCGAGTCACAGCTGGGAACTGTTCTTTTTTTTTTTTTTTACATCTCTGTGTGTTCATAACAGTCAATTGAAGCTGCTCCATTGGCTACGTAAGTGGCGTGCAAACTCAGATATTAGTGGGATATCTAATTTTGTATTATTTTGTTCCAAATCTCACCCCATTATTTCCAAGATAAAATGAGTTACCACCAGGCTGGCTTCTTAAAACTTAAAGCAGAAGTAAGTGATATATTTGTGTTAATATAAGTCTTAAATAGTTATATCTTCCGTCAGCAATCACTTACATAGAGTGTTTGGACCGAAACACGGGTCTGTCAGTCACTCTGCTCTGCTCTGAGCCCAGGAGAAAACTTTTATCGTATCCTACAGTTTTTATCCAATGAGGAGAGAGAACGGCATGCAGGGCTGTGTGTGCAGCCAAGGGACGCCGTGAATGTGGTGACGTAGGGACGAGGACTGTTATGGTGCGTTCAAGGAAACTCGTAACTCGTGTTTTTCCGACCTGTGAAGTCGTACCAGTTCGATCTGGTACGAGTTCACGGGTCGGAAGTTACGAGTGGCCGTTATAGTGACTTTCACCGGTAAAACAGGTCGGAAAAACACGAGTGGGTTACCTGGAACGCTACAAAGTCGTAAGTTGTGACTTGAAGCTGTAATTTACGGTTTCAAAAGCCTGCCTGGAACGCAGCATTAGCCAAAACGACCGGATCGCTTACTTCTGCTTTAATAAATATTTAAAAAATCAGTCAAATGAGCCAGTTTTTTGAACGGCTCTTTGAAAGGAACGGCTTACCAAGATCCGGCTCCCCTCAAAGAGCCATAAATCCCATCTCTAATAAATAGTTTGAAATGGTCACAAGTTGGGAGCTGCTGATTTACATATTGGAGCAGAGTCATGTTGTTACTTTAGCCTACATATCTGTCTCAACTGGAAACAACAGAAATGTGATCACCACGGTGTGTGTGTGGAGTGTGGGTGTGTTGTATCCTGTGAGGGCTGGTGTTGTAAAGGTGAGCCTGAACTCATTTAACATGGCACCAACTCTAATACACGCTGACGCTGCAGCCGTGCTGAACATGCCCTCAGACAGAGGCTGATGTTACGGCTTGCCCTGCATTCTCCTTGAATGTCATGTAGCCATAGGCCAAGAGCCAGAAGAACGCAGAGCATCAAGGGAAACCTTCTTTATCACTGTCACTGATAACACATACCAACAATGTGGAGGGATATGAAATATATGACAGCTTCCTTCCTTCAAAATCACACTCTTTCCTTTTGGCTTGATTTTTTAAATATATCTTCTATTTTTGTATTTATTTTAATTACTTCTGAACAGCAATCTGTTCATTTTACATTCCTTGTCGACATGTGCTTTATGTCAAATTGATGAATGTCTGTTAAAACAAACTCTCAGCCTGCAAAGACATGAGCTAAGGAATACATGTTTGCCCTGTGCTGTTGGCTAGCCCCATATTCAAATGAAATGGTGCATCTCAATAAATCATAAGTCCATTTCCAGTAGCTAGTTCAAGTCAAATAGATCCAACCAAGTGTTGCGTGCATACAGATGGACATTTTCAGAAGGCCAACATTTCCATATGAAAATGGAATTTTTTAATTGGTCTTTTGTGATATTCCTTTTTTTTTTTTAGATACTGAATTTTAAGTCTTCAATAAATGTAAGCCATAATCATTACAATTAAAATAAATTAAATAAATAAAGACATGAAATGTTTCATTCTGTGTGAAATGGATCTAATATAACATATTATTTTCACTTTTTTGAATTGAATTACTGCCATAAATATATTTGTCCATATATTGAGATACATCTGTACTGACTTTGCATCTTTATCGGAAACATAGAAACATTTGTAGGCTATGTCTTTGCACATTATATAAGTACTGTATGATATGTGATTATACAGTATAATAATATTCAGTGTGTTCCAAATAAAAGGTCAGATAAACTGAATGAGAAGAGATTTGGGAATTCATGGGAACTAAGTATGTAAGGATAGTATACAATTTTTATATATGTCTATAGGCTATAAACCTACAAATATATATCCAAATATATTTCTGAATATAATTGTTGATCACAAGTTCACAACAATAGCAGTGGTGCAGGCGTAGCATGTTCCAATATCGATTTCCCTTCATAGACTGTAAAAAGAATGGACGTAGCGTCCTTGACGTCACCCATTGGTTTTGGGGAGTCGTTTTTGTGACTCAAATATGGCGGCCTGAAAAGCGCCATATTGGATTGGCCGGCCGAGAACCCGCCCACTGGCCTCGAAGCAGCTGTCCACGGAGCTGCTCGGACCTGTCACTCAATGTTTCTGCGCCCTAATTGGCCAGAATTTTAACCTAATAACAGTAAAACGGTAGAGTTAAAAAAAAAATTCACCCCCCTCAGAGTGTGTGCGGGGGTAGAAACTATCGATTGAGACAAAAAAACGTTCTGACACCAGGCTTTTAACATGTTTATTGAGGATGTAAAGTCGGCGATTTTAACATGGGGGTCTATGGAGAATGCTCCCTTCTGACACCAGCCCCCAGAGGAAGAAGAGGGGATTGCAGTTTTTTGAACGCGGAAGTGAGCTTCACTTCTCAGACCGACAACTGCCCCCTTGTTTCCCTTACTATGAACTGCACTTAACTGGGCCTGAGGATTACGACAGCACCTGAACGCAGCAGTGGCTGGAGGAAGCAGCCTGCATGTTGGTTTTACGAATCCATTGTACATTTATTTTTTCATTGTTTACATTCTCAAATCTTTTGGTTGAATGTACAATACTTTCTTGAAAGAAAAACTGGTCATCCAATACATCTACATGAAAAGGACATTTTTCTTTATTTTGATGATAACCAGTTGGATAATGATTAATTTTTTTTTGTACAACTTGTTTTATTTTTAGGAAGATTTCACATACTCAAAAGAAAATGGACTGACGGAAAACCAAACTTTGCACTTTTTTTGAAAGAGCTTTTTCAGTATGGCACCGACACCAAAGGACTTGAAATACCAAAAGCGTTAAAAAACAATTTTATTTTGGATAAGTATTTATTTGATCTTCTTTACTTCAATGTTTTTTTTATATACATATATATATATATATATATTTATATATATACACATGGTAAGCATAAACTCTTTGTATATATATTTTTTTCCCCCTGGCACAACAGTATTGTTCTGTACATAAATGTTAATAAAGTTTAAAAAAAAAAAAAAAAGGGTTGGTTTTACGACAGCACATTGCGTTTTGCGGCGAAACATGGCGCTGTCCTGAGGAGCTCGGTGAAGGAGCGAGGTTTCCAAGTGACGACTGTCGGTTTCTTCCTCTCTGGTCGCTCCCATTCCCAGCTCTTCCCTCCGCTCCGCCGAGGCCGAGGCCGGGGCCGAGCTCAGACTCACGTCGTGAGCAGCGGGTGACGGTGCAGGAGGCGACATGGCGGCGCAGGGAGGCGTCGTGTTCCAGGAGAAGGTCAGCAGGCTGCTCAGCAAACAGGACGGCAGACCGGTGCTGAAACCCAACAGGGCTCTGGCTCTCAAAGACGCTGTAGCCAACCGCAAACTCAAGAAAGGAGGTAGGAAGGCAACGAAGGGCAGACCAGTGTACTCAGAGACCCCGGCTGTTTGTAGGAATGTCACCAGTCTAATCAAATATAGACCTACTATCCAAAAAAAAAAGTGTTACTTTACCCTCAGGTTAAAGGGATAGTCTAAACATCTTGACAAATTCGCCTATTGCCATAATCTCTATAGTCATAGGGGTAGGTTCATTACTTTTGATTATCAGTGTATCTTGTTTTGAGATCAGCGGGGCAGAGACGTGAGCTGCTCAGTGAACACAATAGAGCTCCGGACCCCACGTGACCTCCAGCGTTCGAGCGGCCATTTTGGCAGGAAACTGGCCAGCTTGGAAGCATTGACTGTAAGCGCCGAAGCCGTCTGAGTTCACATGATCTCACTTTAATTCCAACACATTGGACTTAATATAAAAAAAACTAAATTGATCAAATATTACCGACCTTTATAATGCCCCCGGGGTGCTTTTCAAAAATATTTTCGCCGAACAGGACGTCCTAGACCTGCAGTATCTGGACACAGCTACCTGATCAACTACTCTACAAGCGTACAAAAGCCGGCTTTATGCTCTTTGTGCTCCACAAAATGACACAAGCAGGAAAGAAAAGAAAGAGGCAAACACATATAAGATGTGAGTCTCCTTCGCCTCCAGCCTTTCCAAGCTGACCCAGAGCCGGTCGCAGCGCACCGCCGCATCCGCCGCATCCGCCGCGGGCTGATCAGCACCGGGGAGAGCTCCCGGCCGGCACCCCGATAGCACCCCGGACAGCTACGAGCTAACGTTAGCCATGCTACACTGCATTAACTGGGATGATACGACACTTACCCCTCTAGTGAGGATACAGCAGGTTTTTGCTGGTAGATTCCAAGCTGGACGTTCATCACAAAGCCAGACTGTGTCCATGTGTAACCCTCCAGGCTTCTGTATGCTTTTAGAGCAGGGCGATGCAAAGTTGATCAGGTAGCCTAACTTAGCTGTGTCCGCATACTGCAGGTCTGGGACGTCCGCCGGCGGCCGGAGATACTTTTGAAAAGCACCCCGGGGGCATTATAAGGGTCGGTAATATTTAATCTATTTAGTTTTTTTATATATTAAGTCCAATGTGTTGGAATGAAAGTGAGATCATGTGAACAGACAGCTTAAAATCTTCCATTTTACTGCCAAAATGTTATGCAGCTGTTCTCCTGGTCCACCGATCCACGTCTGCCCTCCTCCCGCACTATCTACATGTACAGTCACATTGTTTACGTTACGTTGTGTGTTTTAATGAATCCTGTAACACACACAGTGTGACCGCGGTACCGACAGAGTGACAGGCAGGCTCATTGTCAATGTGCAGAGGGATGAAATGACAGCTGTTACTCCCCACAGTGACTCCCGACACTTAAACCTAGTTGCTTCTATACTGAAAAACCCTGACATGTCAAGCTTTAGGGTGTGTTAGAGGACTAATTTATCCGTCTAACCATCATAACTATGACACCTGAAACGGTAAACACAGCTGATCGATCGAAAAAAAATTACGCCAGAGTGAATTTTCTCTGTCACTGAAAACGGCTGGTTCTTGAACGTAACTCGGTCAAAGTAGACGTATCCTCAATATGTTTTGCAGTTCTGTTAGGTCATACTACATGCTGACAAAGTTATACATATAAAACTTGTATGGGCTCGGAGAAAATCGCTTTGTTACTCTCGTTCCGCACCCGGCTCTCCCCTGTATCTACTCTACGAAAATCTGCTGATTCCTGCCAAAATGGCGTCGCTGTCAGTTTCAGGGCTGCGTGACGTCAGCGTGACGTCAGCTCCCGGAGCTCTATGGAGGTGAATGGTACAGGTCCCCTGTCCCTCAAAACTCACCAAATACACAACAATCCAACAACTCTAAAACTGTGCAAACTGTTTTTAGATCGGCGGGGCAGAGACGTGAGCTCTGGTGGTATTTCCGCCTTTCCCTCATCAAACTCATCAAATACACAATCCAACAACTCCAAAACACTCCTGTGGACAAGTAGTGACCTGCATATTCACCATGCTATGAAATAAACATTTAACATTATGAGAGAGAGGTGTTTTTGAGGCAACAGATGGAACTACATTACAAACATGGTTGCTGGGTGGAGTGATTTCAAAAGCACAGGTAGTTCAGTTTATGTTTCATGCATCGTAATGTTAGATAATTATAGGCCTACATGATTATTTTATAGTGTGGCGAATGTGCAGGACACAACTTGTCCACGGGAGCATTTTGGCATCATTGGATTGCAGATTGCAAAAAAAACATGTACCGATAATTAATGGTAATGAACCTACTCTTATTGCTATAGAGATTATGGCAATAGGTGAATTTGCCAAAATGATGAACTATCCCTTTAACCTAGACTTAGGGCCAAAGTTTCCATCATAACAATTATTTACACCTGTGCTGACCAGTGGCACACAACAAGAGAAACAACAGGAAGACGTGACTCATAACTACAGCATTGATGGAGGACAGAGCTTATAGAGACTGCAGCCATTTTTCTTTTCTGGTCACTGGAACTCTCCTAAAAGATGAATATATTCTCCTGGAGTAGTGATAGCACAGTGGGTGGATGTGTGTACCATGGAGGTTTTGTCCTAACAGCCACCTGTAGCCTACTGTGTGGTGTCAGTTTGGCCTTGAATGTGTTGTCCCTCAGCTCCTTGTGCTGTCAGGAGATGCACACATGACGGATCGCCTTGTGTTCATCTGAACGTAGCTCGGCTCCATGTGATCTCATGAAGGAGGAGTTTGATTCATTCTCACAGCAGCCAGCTACACTACGGTGCTACTGTAGGCTATATCATGTACACAGGCTCAGCCCAGAGGGAGAACTAAACCATACAAGCTCCCTTAGCGTGCGTGTGTTGGTGTGGCAGGTTAAACAAAGGAATGAGATGGGGTGGATTTCATGTACACAGCCAATAGCGAGCTTGGTGGGGTGGGCGGTTATAAACAGGATTTGCCCATTTCCTGGTTTCAGATGCCTGGCACTATAGCAACCTCATTTCCTTTGACTGATCTTACAGGAAGGTGATCCAGTAGCATGTGGGTTAAGTTTTCTTTAACAACACCAACCTGAATGGTTGAGGATGAACTTTCTGACCAATATTGTCCTATAATTATTGATTTATAGAGGAATTTTATTTTTTTATTTTTTTTACCTCAATTACAATTCATGAAGGATCACTCCTCACATTCAGCCGAGTGATTATTGTCCAGATGATTAAACAAGTTGATGGTTTAGTTCATGTTATGTTCACCACTGTCTGGTAATCATGGCTGATAAGACCCAATCAGGAAGCCTGTGACTGTGTCATTGTTTCCAAGTCTCTCAACACCTAGCTGGAGTTCTCAAAGTAAAACTGGGCCGTCACTGTTTCCACATCTCCATTTTAGGGGCTGAAAAGAAAACTCCAGAGTGGTGTGGAGGCCGAGTGTAGCAGCTGTAGTAGAAAGTCCTGTGTTTTAAAACTAAACCATATTAGTGTGGAAGTAGTGTGAGGCGTCCAAATGTCAGGTCATTTATATCACTAGCATCATCTTGAGTTAATGTGATGTAAGTTAGTTAAATTTGGCCATGTGACTGAACATGAGGTAGCTTTTCTTTAACAGGGCAGTTCATGAATGCAGTAAGCAATATTAAAGGGATAGTTCAACATTTTTTCAAATTGGCCTATTGCCATAATATAATCCCTATAGTCTTTGTCGGTGCAAGCAATTTTTAGATCGGCAGCTACAACGGAGGCTCGCGGTATTTCCACGTTTTCCTCATCACACTAAATACACAATCCCAACAACTCCAAAACACTCTGTAATCGTAATATTACATTATTATCTCATGGCGTGGTGAATGTGCAGGTCACAACTTGTCCTCAAGAGCGTTTTGGAGTTGTTGGATTGTGTATTTGATGAGTTCGATGAGGGAGAAAGCGGAAATACCACGCATCGTGCAGAGCTCGCGTCTCTGCCCCGCCGATCTAAAAACAGCTTGCACTGACAATTTAAGGTATTTAACCCACAGTACTCCTAAGACTATAGAAATTATCGCAATAGAGGAATTTGACAAAATGTTGAAATATCCCTTTAAGTTGGAGAGAGGTTTAGTGGCTTGTGATACTTTGGGGTCTTTCCCTCAATCAAGTTGGAGTAAACCTGAAGCTTTGTGTCCACAGAGGCCACCTGTGTGACAGAGATGTCCGTCCTGATGGCCTGCTGGAAGCAGAAAAACTTTGTGGACAGTCTGTGTTCCAGGGAGACAAAGGCTTTCTACAGCTGTGTGGAGAAGGCTCAGGTACGTTCACACAGGCCCACAGGTGACCGGCCTTTTTGAATGCAGATTAGAAAATGACATGTTCACAGGAAGTGTCCCTTCATTAGTGCATTAGTGTCCCATTGCCATTCATTTTCAATGTACGCTGGTGACGATAAGCGACCTGAGGCGGTGAGCGACGAAAGTTGAGAGAGGCTCAACTTTATGCAAATGAGCAGCGGCGCAACCGTGGCAACAGCCAATTGCGGACTGGGATTCTCACAGCGGGAGATATTGAGAGAGCCTGAATGGACACAACTGCAGCGCAGCTTGAAAGTCCCGCCCCTTTGGTCGCTTGGTGCAACGGCCTGCTAGAGCTGGCAGGCGGCACGATAAGCAACCACAGGCAATTTTATCGCTTTTGGTGTGAACACACAGTAACTTTTTCTTTTACTAGGAGCACAGTGGCCCTTTAACTTGAAATTTTATGAGCACAAGCAGAAAATGTAGGGGCTTAAATCGACTTGCAGAGCAAATATTCACATAAAAATATAAAAAATATTCACATAAAAAATATTCACATTTCCTTTTCATTAATGATCCTCACACACATTGGCCTGACATCTGTAATGACAGATACCAGATTCTTTGAGTTGCCTCTTCCATTTTTTCACCAGTGTTGGGGGAAAAAAGAGGCAAATTTACTGGTTGCAGACAGGTAGATGAAATATTTACTTATACCGACTCAAATTTTAGGGGCAAAATGCCTCCATTTAGGGGCAGTCTGGAGACCCAGTGTAAGTCTGTCCGTTTTCTTACATCTGCACAGTGTATGAGAATAAGGCAACTGTTTGTTGTATCTCAGTGAGTTATTTCTGTTGGTGATGACAGACGACGCTCTGTATGATAAACATCCCTGTGTGTTGACAGTGGAGCGGACTGTGCAGCAGACTGTATAGAATGTCATTAACTAACATACAACACAGTCCCGGCTGTTTCCTGGGAGGAGCCACAACAACATCACCTCTTCCCCTCTCACCCACAGCTGTGTGCTGCACACTCCTCTATTTCCCCCTCCACACACAGCAGCATGTCAACACGTCCCCAAATTCATCTGCCCATTATTTAGTTTGTTGTTGTTTAGTAATTGTTTGGTAGAAAATGCTCATCATTACCTCCGCAAGGCCCAGGTGACATCATTAAACATCTTGCTTTGTCTGACCAACAATACACATGTCAAGTTTTTCAGCAAAGGGATACGGCAACATTTTTTTTCATGTCTTGCCTCACTCCAGAGTCCATGACCAGCAGATAGACACCATCCTTTCCACTGTGTGTGCAGTAACAAGGGAGATACAGGCAGAGCTGGCGCACCGCTAATTAGCTTAGCTCAAATGCTGGAAGTGTATAGGTAGTGTTAGCCTGCCTCCACCTAAAGTCATCAGAGAAACTCTTCAGCAACTCTAAACGGAAACCGGTGGGCTGATCTTCGTCTCAGAGCTGACAAAACTCTCCGGTAAGGCATCTTGAGCGGTCAAATGCCGCTAACGGGACGAGATCGGTCAAAACGGAGGGTTCAAGCAAAGACGCTTTATTTTGGTTCAAGCTAGCTACATTCAGGGTAGGTTAGCTTCCTATTTCAAAGTAAAAGCACAAATTCTATCGTCATGGTTTTCTGTATGTAAAGGGCAACGGTTGTTTTATTTTGTGAAAGTAACCGGAAGTACGTTGGTCACAACGGCTAGCTTGAGTAGCGCCGAATTCGTCCAAACAAAATTGCAAACAGCTGGTATTTAGACAAATTAACGACACACTGCTGATCTAAACGGCTACTTTCTCACCTAAACATGTTTGAAATGTGGATAAAGTGATATATTATATAGTGTGTATGTATATATATATATATATATATACATATATATATATATATATATATATATATACATACATATACATACATATACATCAGCTTCTGACTGCTGATTTCGGCTCAGGTAGGAGGCAGGCTAACACTACCTATACACTTCCAGTGTTTGAGCTAAGCTAATTAGCGGTGCACCAGCTCTGCCTGTATCTCCCTTGTTACTGCACACACAGTGGAAAGGATGGTGTCTATCTGCTGGTCATGGACTTGGGAGTGAGGCAAGACACAAAAAAAATGTTGGCGTATCCCTTTAAAGCACAGAAAAGCAGCTGGTTTTTCTTTCATTCAGGTTTGATGTATTTGTTTATTAATAGAGGCAGCAGCACCTCTAAATGAAATCCTACAGGATGAACTTCTAGAGTGCTGAACTGTCAGATACTGTGGTGGCATGACAAGGGTCCAGGATTTAAGAAGTGTTCATAATTAAGCAATATTACCCGAGAGGGTGTGCTTTAACGTCATTTGAGCACGACGGTGATGCGGTCAGCAATCCGCAAGCATCACCGAAGTGCTCAAATTACGTTTAAGCACACCCTCGAGGGTAATATTGCGATTATACAACAATTACCAACAAAATAAAGCGTATAATTAAATAAATATTCATGTTGATGGACGTTTTAATCTCAAAATTTAAAGTTTTTTGCAAGTGTGCTTCCCGTTTCCATGGAAATAAATGGGGTCTGACTAATAACTGAAACACAATCAGTCACGTCAGTAGACTCCTATGTGTAATGGAACCTAGTTCACCTTTACAGCAAATAGTCCGAACCTTAGTAACGACCTAGCAACAGAAAGCTTTTCTAGTCCCAGATGAGTGAACTCTGAGCTGACGTTCATGTTTTAACGCGGTCTCGGATTTTCCCGAACTAAATCAACACAGCACAAACTCGCTCCAGTTATAACAAAGATGCCGTTTTTTTCCTTTCACAGATGTAGCTTCTACAACCGCAAACTCTGCATGTAAATGAAGTTATAGCGCCGTGTCGCCGACACAGCTGATAGAGAAAGACAAACGATTACTCCAGATTATTTAAAAGCCCAAAAGGCGCAAGAGAGAGAAACATACAGGTAATCACCTCCGTTTTATCCAATGAAATATTCAGCTCCAGGCCATATTTTAAAAAAAACATATTCACCGCGATCACAACTCGTGTCTCTCCGACTTTGTAACGTTACACACATGGGAGGGAGACAATCCTCGGCTGTAACGGGGAAGTTTACAATATATTAACAAAAAATAAAATAACATAATTGTTCTATAAATGTGACTTTGGCAGCTGTCAGGAACAACCTACAGGAGGTCAATGTAGTTTGTGATTTATTTTCATGAGTAATAAATGACGTTTTTTAAAATAAAAGGGGGAAAAATCCATGTTGCCATGGAGATGTGTAAACAACATGACATGGCGAAGTAATATTTTCAGTGATGAGTCAGCCGTGCTGTAGTCTCGCCTGCCAGACCCTCCGTGCTGTAATGCTGATTTGAGCACGTTCTAAATGTCTTATTGACCAATCAGATTGCTTGGTCGGAACTACTTGTTGTATAATTAAGATTAATTAACGATTGTCCCGTGTTCATTTGTCTTCTATTTTTAGATTTTTTTTTTGTGTATTTATTTTTATTGCTTTTTTAACAGAAAAATAGATACATATTAGCAAGAGATGGTGGTGCTAAACAGAACAGTACAGGTTTTTTTGACAGAGTTTCTTCTGACATGAGACAAACAGGACATATTCATGGTTGCAGTGACGTCACGTCGAAGGGACCGCCGCCATATTTGTGTCCGATTTGACAGGTCTCCTCATATGACAGCATGCAAACCACAGGATGGAAATGACCGTTTCTTGACAAAATGACAGGGTTTCATACATCCTGTCTGGGTTTATATCTCTATAACAACAGACTAACTCTATATTATCACACTTATTACACAGTTTATTAATTAATTAATTAATTTGAGACGTAATGTTGATCAAAGCCCTTAGTCCGGTCACTTCTCCGCTGTTTGCTCCTCACCCTCCTCCTGTCGACTCGTGTGTAGTTGTTTTCAATGGGCTTTTGATAATCAATCAGTAGATTGATGAAGTATCATGTAAATGTTACGATGTGGACATTTATGTCGTCCTGTCTGTCATAAGAGATGACGGTTACGGGACACGTTTGTGTCACGGACTCGCGGTGGCACAGACACTCTGGTCACAGCTGTGACACTGCGCTGGCCCGTCCGCTCTGTCCGCTCTGATCGCAGGTTTGATTCCAGCAGCGGTGAGGGAGGCAGAGAGCCTCCACTCTCCCTCTAACGAGCTACAAGTCATTTTTCTAACATCACAATTAGTCTGAAGCTGGTAAAAATGAAACACAAGGTAAAAATCCTTGATAGCTCTTCTGCCCTGCTCCGCTGATCAGAGCGGCGTCCCTAGCAACGGCCCGTTTTACTTAGCAACGGTCTGTTATACAGAAATAAAAGACCCTAAATGCAGAATCAGTGAGTAATTAATAAGAAAGTAATCAAAATGCAGAATTCAATATTATTAAAAAAAAAAGTGAATCCCCTCTTTTTGTGAGACTTGTCACAGCCCACGCTGCACTGATAGACTGCCTGCAGTCAACTATTTATTCCGCCTATAACTTTACGTCTTTTGGGATGGAATAAAACTGCAGTCCGGGGTTTTTTTGGCGACTGCTATCACAGTCAACAGCACAATATAATCCTGGCATCTTTCAAATAACCTCAATTTTCGGTCTCTTGCTGATTTCCTCCTACTATTCCACTTGTTCTGGTAACGTGACGCTGTGATCTGTGCCCAGATTGCCCTGATTCAGACACAAATATGGCGGCGCAGAAACACAGTGACGTCATGTGAATCTAATGAATAGTATGTATAAAATAAATGGCACTAGAATAGAATACTAGAACTAGATAGAACTAGAATAGAGGGTATGCGTTTACGTCACGTTGCCCTCGGCAACGCCCCGTTCGATCGGACTGAGTGGCAAAACAAGCGTTCCTCAACGTGCTGGCGGATAGCGATGGACTCATAAACTGGATAAAATATCTTATATGAAAACAAATTGATGTCAAAAAGAATCGACAACCAGCTCCCCAAAACCGTCTGCTCCACGGACACTTCCTGTAACACACAGTGTGACCGCCGCACCTGCAGAGTGACTGACAGGCTCACTGTTAATGTGCAGAGGGACGAGATTACAGCTGTTACTGTCGTCCTGACAGTGACTCCCGACACTCAAACACGAGCTGCTTTTATTCTGAAAAACTCTGAGCAGTCAAACTGTAGGATGTGTTAGAGGACTAATTTATCTGTCTAAACATCAGAACTACGACACCTGAAACGGTAAACACAGCTGATCGATCGAAAAAAATGACCGCTCCAGTGAATTTACTTTCCGTCATTGAGAACAGGTTCTTGAATGTAACTCGGTCAAAGTGAGACGTATCCTCAAGATTTCTAGCAGCTCTGTTAGGTCATGCTGCTGCTTTACATGCTGGCAAAGCTAGACATGTCAGACTTGTGTGGGCTCGGAGAAAATCGCTTCGTTACTTGCTCGTTTTTTAACTTTGGCGGCTCTGCCACTCGTCTTTTTGCCACTCAGTGGACGTTCCACAGCGACTTCCGAGTACCGTGACGTCATGTGCATACCCTCTATAGCACTAATTCAGTTTTTAGACATTAAATCGAGAAAAGGTTGCCAGACTTTAAAAATATTTCCTCTTTGGCAGATATAATATACCTGATTTTCTCCAAGTGTAAGTGATCCTTAAAAAGGTTTAAAAGGCATTGAATTCATTAATCTAAAAACAAGGCCTTAATTGGCATTAAAATGTCTTAAATCAATTTTTCAAAAGTCTTAAAAATGTTAACACATGGTAAGTGGTATTTTATGGTTGTAATTAGTCTCAAATCTCTAAATAATTGGTAACATTTCGACATAGAGAAGTTAGTGGCGACCGTCAACGCTAAATTTCTCACCGCCTCCAGCTCCCGAGTCAGTGTTTTTTTTTCCCGGACTTTTTATGCATTTATTTTGAAAGGACAGCTGGAAAGAGACACAATCCAATGTTCATGTAGCAGTCACTTTACCTTGGATCACATAGGAAAGTGGGTAAAATTGTCCCTAACCCTATGTAATTGATGTGGTGTTTTTTTTTTTCTTTTTTCTGCATTTGTGTTTATTATGAAGTCGGTCTTAAATTTAATTTCAAGTGGCTTTAAAAAAGTCTTAAAAAGTCTTAAATTTAACTTGGCTTAAGCTGTAGGAACCCTGTGTAGGAGCACTTTCAGTTTTCCAAGACTGTAAAATTAGCTTTCTGGCTGACATGTTGAAAGGGAATTCTATTTTTAGATTTTAATTCTGAGATAAAATGTCCATGTTAGTTTCTAAAATATTCAGTAAACTTCAACTTAATTAACAAACATGTTTGGTCTAATCTTTGTCGGGACTAATCAAGTCAAGGACGGTGAAGTCTTGAAGTCCAGTCTAGTCTAATTCCTCCAATACAAGTCCATTAGAAAGTAACCCAAAGAGAAAACCCTTCACAGCCTCGTTACGTACAACAGCCTGCAACATATCTCATTCTACTGTGACATTTCAGTGAAGAGCAGAACAAAAGTTGAAACCTGGCAGTGTTGTTAAAGCTCAGCTCAGCTCAGAGCAGCAGAGCTGAGCTGCTGTGGATTGTCAACGTGTCAGGACTCAGTATTTCTGCTGACTCACCAGCCTCAGCATCGTTTCCTTGTTCCTTGTACTGAGCTCACTAAATGTATCTTGTACTCACTCATCATTTTATGTTTGAATGTGTTTTTTTTCTCTCACTTATTTGAGACAGCAGTGAAACTAGTTGTGAGTTACAGTAGTATACTACAATGTTGACAAAGCTCATTACTCATGTCTGAGCTCAAGAGTGTGAACAACGCTGCTCTTTTTTGCTCCTGATGTGCAGATTATGGTTTTATAAAGACATCAACTCACTTAAAAAAAACTCTGGTAACAAATCATCTTCCTCTTTAACAGGCTGCAATGAAGAATAAATCAGATCAGACCAGCATGCAGGGAGGACGTCTGCACCCGAAACAAGCCACCACCCTGCTGAAGAGATACCCCAACCTGCGCACTGAAGTCTAGGAGGACTGTGTGTGTGTGTGTGTGTGCATATTTCAGTTTGGACTGTGTGGCTGTTGGACTGGGTTTCTTCATGAAACCATGCTCTCAGCTACTGTACCAATGATACCATATAAAATCCTTAAATGAAGCGGACCACTGGAAAGACTGATTTCAGCGCACACCACAACATGTACCTATTTGCTGCCCAGTTGTGTGTTACAGCTTTTGTTTTCACAATACATTGTGTTTTATGATAGTAAATAAAATGTGACTTTCTCCTCGTGTCCTGAATTGGCTCTGGTGAAAGTGACGCCATCTTGTCTCAACCCAATTTAGCAGAGTGGTCTCATTCAGAGCAGAGATGTTATTAGTGAATGTGATGGAATTATTCTTCTTGGGTTTCATAGCTGCTCGCTGGGAAATTACCATTATCACTGACCACTGAAATGACTCATGGCTGCGGTGGAAGCTGAGATAGTCCATCAGACAGACAGGGTTACATGGACCACCTGTAGTGGAACTTCCTGAATGGATGTAAGTTCCACACTTTACACAGTCTGTGATGTAAAGTGACAACTTTTTAATAAACTAAATATATTTAGCATTAGCATTAGCACAATGCCATTTCTCCACAGAGCTATCGCATTCTGGCCCCCCTGAGCTCCGCCTCGTACTGATGGTGTTGGCACAGAGATCATTTCATGTCGATGTTGCCAACGTAACCAGATGTAAATATTTATATATTTATAAATACATATAATATATATATTATAAAACAATTATTTATATTCTATTTTTAAAAATTCTGTAAAATGAATCTTCTTCTGCTCCCCTCTAGATGTTCTGTGGATGTATTATTTTTGAAAAATGTATATAGTAAGTAAGTAAATCGTTATTTATATAGCACCCATCATAGTACGCGTACACAGAGTGCTTCACATTATGTAAAAAAGACATTCAATCACACAAACACTATAAAACACATTTGGAACTTAAACATTTTAGATATGTACAATGTACAGTGGTAAATCGGCAACTCTTGTTTTGTCTTGGCTTGTCTGTATAGATGTGTTTTTAATTGACCCTTGAAACTAACAACAGACTGGGCTGATCTCAGATCGGGTGGGAGCGCATTCCACAGCCTAGGGGCCACTGCCCCAAAAGACCGTTAATCGTTTTGATGAAAAAGTTGTAGCTATAACATTTAGGTTTGTTAGTTTTACATAATTTTGCCGATGTGATGCTTGACCACCTGACTTCTTCGACGTAAAGACACAAGCTGCATGTCTGTCTCTGGTTGACCCAGTGGAGGAGACCAAACTCCCCTAGAGCCATGGGAGGTCACTTTTACATCAACATCAATCAATCAAGCCCTTTTATCACAGCCTGGTTACTCTCCTCATGCTTGCCAGGCTGTATTCGAAACCGCCTATTGATATACTGCCTCCTACATAGTCTACTACATTTTGGTCAAATCAGTTCATACAACCAGGCAGTTTCGAATACAGCCAAAGATGCTGATTACGATACAGAATTGTTCGACACGTGAAGCTCAAGTGACCTCTGAGGATTGTGAGGGTCTGCAGCAGCTCTCTGTGACGATAACCACTGGAAAGCAGGATATGGTCTACAGTATAAGTGCATTATTTTTCATTTTTCAAATGAAGAGTTCATTTGCAAAAGCAGATAACTAAAAAATATTTGAAAATTTTTAATTATTATTTACACCAGGTGATATCAGTCAAACCAAAGTTGAGTGGCTTTGACCAAGGAGATGAGATGTACAAAAACAGATGTAACTCAAAAAAATAAAGCTTTATTGAAAACAACACTATGTAAAGAATAATTCAAAAGCATCAGCTCATTTTTTTCAAAATGGCACTTATCTGCTTTTGCAAATGAACTCATATAGGTTACTAAGAAATGTACCAACCCTTATTTTTCAGGCTATTGATACATATAAAAGCTAAATAATGAGCAAAATCAAAATAACAGGAAATTGTAATTAATTGAAATTGGGGAATTTCTGAGTAAAATAGTGAACCATTGTATTTCAACTGTTAATACTGGTCTAAGCCATGATGCGATGCTGTACTCAAATCAACCTGAGTCTCCACTGGGATTCAGCCATATACAGTAACCTCTCTATCATAGCATATCGTATCATATCATATATCACATATCACATCATCACCGACAGAAAATATATTTCACACTGACACCTATTCAGGTTGTTCCTGTGATGCCTCGTACTTTTTTATTGACCTACCTCCACTTCGATTCTTTCCCACGGGTCTTGTTTTTTTTTTTTTGCACTTGGTTTCTGTCAGAAATATTGACATTGTGCTGACAATGTGAGTGTGGATTCGGCTTCATGTTTTGTCTGAGGCACAGGAAGGATCTCGTGCTATGTTTGCACCCACCATTGTCAGAATGTGGAGTTTTTTTTTGCTGTGTCCTGGTTTATCTGCCCGTCATTACAGAGAGCCATTCCCCCGCCCTGCTTATCACTTCCTCCCAAACGTCTAGACTACAGAAGAAACTTCAAACATCAGCCTGCAGCACGCACTCACTCACTCACTCACTCATGTTCATCACACTAAACGTTATGTTCATTTCCACATCAGCAGCCCTCATGTGCAACAGATCATCAAGATGGACTGTGACAGCTCATTTCCAGATGTGTAACTGCTGGTGCTTGGCATATACACAGGAATGGAGAAGTTCCCTTTTTTTTATTATTTTTTTTATTATTTATTTATTCCACTTTGGTTCAGAGAATTCACCTTACAAATCAACAATACATAAGTGGGTTTTTCCCCCTCCCGTCCCACCCGATGTCTCCCCCACAAACAAAACTACCAAACAAATTTACAAAACAAAACAAAAAAAATTAAGTAAAAGTATTAATAGCAATCATAATAATAATAATGTATATATATATATATATATATATATATATATATATATATATATATATATATGTATAATAATACAATTTTAAAAAATAATTGAAGAAAAGAATTATAAATCATTTATCCAAAATCACATTATCAGCATGAGCACATACATAAAGCAGTTAGAAAAAAATACATATTTTAATCTAGTGATGTACAATTCATATTTTCAAAACGCGATATAAGAGGTTGCCAGTGTTCATAGAATTTATCTGTGGATCCCCGAAGTGTAAATTTGACCTTCTCTAGCTTCAAAATGTCATCAGGTCTTTCAGCCAGGAATCTTTTGAAGGTGGTAAAGGGTCTTTCCATTGTAAAAGAATTTGACGGCGAGCTATCAAAGATGAGAAGGAGAATACATTTTTCTGTACTGAGTTCAATTTAATCTTAATTCCTGGAGTGCCAAACATAGCTATCTCTGGTGATGGCTCAATGTTCAACTCCAGTACTTCTGTTAAAAATGTAAAAAAAAAAAAAAAGAAGTTCACATTTAACTTTATTGTCCACCTAAATGGCAATTACATTACACACAGACAACCCATACAAGTGGACAAGAAATAACAAATAGGTTGCAATAAAAACAAATAGAATAAACACAGAAAACCTACTTTTCACAGGATTTCACAAATTGCGATGGGAGCAGATCAAATTATAAATTCAATGGGTGTGAAGCATCCCCAGATATCTGCCTGGCCTTCCTTGTCAAATATCTCCCAGAGATGTTGTTGTGTCTTGCCAACCACCTTCCCTGCAACATTAAAGGGATAGTAGCATTTTTTTTTAAGTGGGGTTGTATGAACTACTAGAATTCAAGCCTATTTTTTAGGCCTTTTCTCGAAAATTGCATATCCATAATAAAATGAGTATATCTCTGCAACCACAAGGTCTATTTGAATACTTTTGGTGTCATAGTAAAGGGGAAAAAATGAGGAATTGCTGAGATGTGTAAATTTCAGTATATCTGTTACTGGTGAAGAGTAAATGAAGATGACACACAGAAAAAGAATTAATAAAATTAATATTCGCCTAAAAAAAAATCATATTTTTGATGAGTGCCCTTTAGAATAATGCTGATGAAGCTCAAACTCTCTATAAAATCATTGTACAACATGTGAACATTGTCTCTGCAGTGGTTGATTCTGATTAATTGAAGCAGGACAAAATTATTGAGATTTTACTACAAAATATCCAGGCGAACTTTCCAAAATGTCCATTTTTGGCACAGCTTGGAACCACCTGCTACTATAAACTATTGTTTAATCTTTATTTTCACACAATTTGGATAAACTAACTGAAAATAAATCTACTGGAACCGATTGTAAATAACTAACATAGTGGATTCAGTGTCTCTGCGTACTGCTGCACTCAGAGCAGCTTGTTTGGGTGGGTTTGGCTTTCAGCCTCTATCTCTGCAGCGGAGTGGTCGATTCGAGTGAGTGGCGGCTCATTTTAACCAATAGAGAGAGAGGAATGACGCTAGACCCAGGTCGATGTGATTGGCCGCACTGGCAGCCATGTGACAGCCATGAACCAATCAGATCAGCAGATCCACGTGCAGGCCAACGTGGGGTTGTATGCGCGCGCACCAGGCTTCCGTGTAGGGTCCTAGAGCCGTCGTGTTTCGGCCCGGCTGATTCAGATGTACACACTAGGCAGAGTTCAACTGAAAATATTGTGGATTTACCCATAACACAACCTTTTCACGGCAAAACAGCAAAGGTAAGAGCAAATGTACGACCATGTTTTGGCCACGCAGTGTCTGTTTTTGCTCGACTTTGCTGGTTGTTGTCTTCTCCCTCTGCCGTGCTGCTGCTAGCTGCTGTGTTAGCTGCTGTTGTTGGGGGACGCCCCGATGTTCACGTTCAGATGAGCGGTCGCTGATGTGTTTTGCATAATGTACAGTAGTATACGAGCCAGAAATGTGGCGACTGGGTCCACACAGAGGTGCTTTATGAAGTTTGATGTCTAGTTGTTTGTTTGAGTAAGTTAGTGTTTGGGCTGTGTTTGGGTCATATGGTTTTTACACGTTGTAGCCCAGCTTCTGCTGTTTAATTTGACATATAATATGACCATATCCTTTCATAATCAGTGCACTGGGGGCTCTGTTATTGTTATGCATGTCTTCAAGTCCCCCAAATGGGGGACTCTGGATTTTATTGCAGTAGAAGACTCTCTGCACTCCTCCCGTTAGCAACGCCAGCCCATAGCCCTGCCCAGAGATTTACAACATACAGTGTTGTGAACAGACCCAAAGACACGGCCTATTTTCGCGGCCTAAAAGAGGTTTTACCTGAAAAAAATACACAGTTCCATTGTTCACTATAATATAATTTTTTCCAGCCCCTCAAAGTGCAGGAAAAATGCAGTTTTTATTTGGACCTAACCAACTCACGTATCCCTCCGCCCGGGGTTAGCGCCCGCCGATCAGCAGTTGGTTAGGTCCAAATAAAAACTGTGTTTTTCCTGCACTTTGAAGGGCTGGAAAAAAATATATTATAGCGAACAATGGAACTGTGTTTGTTCGTTTTTTCAGGTAAAACCTCTTTTAGGCCACAAAAATAGGCCGTTTCTTTGGGTCTGTTCACAACACTGTATGTTGTAAATCTCTGGGCAGGACTATGGGCTGGCGTTGCTAACGGGAGGAGTGCAGAGAGTCTTCTACTGCAATTAAAGTACGTAGAGGCTATTTGTAGAACATACAACCCCACTTTAAAAAAAAAATGCTACTATCCCTTTAATGACTGTGGAGAGCTTTTTGTTGTTGTTCTTCACTGTTAAACTGCTGTACCAGGCAGCTATGTTAAATTGTAAAATGCTTTCAACATGGCTTCTGTATGCCATTTCAAGTATATGTCGACGAACACTAAAGCTCTTCAATTTCCTGATTAAAAACAGGAGGGGATGGGAGGCTCTACAGCGGCTGATTTTGAGGAAGTTATTTAACTGTGGATTTAATGAACAAATAAATAAATGTAACTTAGAGCGGAAAGCAACAATTGTTGCTTATGCCCACTGATGATGTGGAGAGTGATGGTCTGCTGCAGTGCTTTGTTTGAGAGCCACATGTCTCATCAGCTACTGGTGCACTTCCAAATGATTGAGGCTTTGCGTGTGTAGAGTAAACTGACACTGTAACAGGTCAGACAACAGAAAACTCTGGCTGAGAAAGCTGCAGGTCTAATAAATGAGGCCACATTTTAATGACACGTCTAATCCAACCCTAACACTCATTTTTTGTGCTTAAATAGAAAAGAATTCTGCTGTAGCTTCCACCTATAACATGATCAGGGTTTCCCCCAGTGTATTATAAGCCTGGCGGCCCGCCAGGCCTTACTTGCCCCCCCGCCAGGCTAAGCATAGTTTATTAATTTTTTTAATCAGTTTTTATACTCAATAAACACGTGATCAGGTGTCTTTTTCATCACCTGACAACGTTACAACTTCGTCGCACATAACGAGACACGTCACGGACATCATGCTCATCAGACAATAGACAGCATCAGACCGCTGCTTCACCAGCTGACCGAGAGGAACGCACCGAGTCCACGTTAACGTGAGCGGAGCCACGGCTCCAGAGGCTCAATCAGCTGCTGTAGCAGCTGTTAGCTGTTAGCTGGTAGCTGTTAGCTGTTAGCTGTTAGCACGTCGTCCCCTGCAGCGCCAGAGCTCCAGACTCCTGTGAGCCGCGGGGCTTTGACCTGATGTGAAAATGATCCATTGTTTCATTTTTCAGCTCGTAAAGTTCGCGATCACACACGTTTGTTCTAGTAGATCCGTGAGTGTCACGTTTCCATGACGACTGACCGGAAAAAGAGCGTGGTACGTCATGTGCACGTGACCCCAGAAAAAACAAAACAAAACATGGACGATGGATCTATAATACAGCCATGGAAATAAGGCTAGACTTTAACAATGGAGACACCAGGCAGTTGTTTTTTTAGTTTTTAATGGAAACAGTTGATGTTATTTATTTAAATATTTTTTTATAATTATAATTATTAGGCCTACTTTTTTTTGTGGTTGATTGAACAGCATTTCAAGAGTGCCTTTCTGTAAGACTCTGCTATAGCTAGTGTTTAAGTTACATAAATGTCTTATAATAACAGATGTTTATGATAATATTTTCAAATTTCTAGTCAACTTATAACATGGATCTTATGGCCTTATGGAATCACACCTTCTAAATGCTACTGCTCCATTAATGAATCTGTTCCCTACAGGGCCCTGCCATCGGTCAGGGTCAGGCCCCTGTCACAAAAAAACACGCTTGGGCACCGGTGGCCCACCGATGGGCCGCTGGTGCCACCCTACCACCGGGCTTAACAAGTTTTCTGGGGGAAACCCTGACATGACAGCACAAGATGGCGACACTTTTATATTCATGGGTATATTCAGATTTTGCCAATAAACCTTGTCAATTATTACACACTGGACCTTTAACTGGACCTTCTCTAAACGTTTGAATGCTCATGTCCAACTGTTCAATGTTTCAGTCCTTATAACATAAAATGTTGTTCTCTAACAAGGTGATTAACCACAAACATCACAAGTGTCTGATCCATGAATCCACCACTAAATGTTCTGCTTCAGTGACAGTTTTCCTCTCCATCCTGCTGTTCACATTCTGACATCATCAGACAAGACCACACCTAACAGTCCAGAGAAGTGGACGTCCTTTGGCCACATGACAACTTATTGACACATTGACATGTTTTCTTGTGGTATACCCACCACTGTTGTTAGCTTTTGTTTCATTCAATACATTACCAGTCCATACTTCTACTTAATTGCCCTACTTTCATGATATAATATCACTGTACCATGAACTTTACTTATCCTTCTCAAATATCCTCAACTTTCTGTGAGTAGTATGATTGCAGGTATAGGCACAAGATAAACCCTTTCAGAGATGGAGGGTTACTCGACCCCAGTACTTGAGTACGAGTACAAATACTACTGGTCAAAATTTACTCCGTTACAAGTAAAAGTAACTCAGTCGACATGTTACTCGAGTAAGAGTAAAAAAGTACTTGCTTTTAAAGGTATTTAAGTATCCAAAAGTACATGCATTTAAATTCACTTTAAGTAAAAGTAAGAGTAAGAGTACATTTCTTATTTTTCACATCAGTGAATGACTATAATTTTTTTCTAAATTACTTTAAGGAGCTTTTAACTCTTGTTAGTGAGAATGAACTCTTTGAAAGCAGCTGCACTGATGTGCTGCTTTTAGGGGTTAGGGTTTCCTTCACAGACAAACACAGCTTGTGTCCAATAGGATTTTAGAGAGAAAAAAAAAGAGCAGACCTGAAAGTAACGAGTACTTTTCAGCCTTCCTAGAAATTAACTTGAGTAAAAGTAAAAGTATTTGTCTTGGAAATGTATTCAAGTAAGAGTAATACGTACCAAAGAAATCTAATACTCAAGTAAAGTACAAATTCCCTGGATGTAGCCTACTTAAGTACTCAAGTAGATTTACTCTGTTACTGTCCACCACTGCACTCTTTCATAATATTATTTCCCGCTATGAATGTTGGGTATAAATCGTGATGTGTGTAACTATCCAATGTGGGCATCATTTGATTTGAAGTGCTGAATGTTGCCACAATAAACCCATTACACTATTAATCACAGAATCATATTGTCTCAACAGGCAGTCCTTTGTGTCCCCTCTGTGTCTCCTTGCAGCATTAGCATTGCATTGGTTTCACAGCCAGATTTATCAGTAATGTGGAGAACAATTCAGCCAATCAGAACTGACACTGAACTGATCATCATCTCAGAGAAATGTATAGTGTGTCACTCCTGTAATCGCTACAGCTTTAGAGTCTGTATTACGAACTGGAGGTGTTGGTATTTAAAAGGCATGTAATGACATGCTATCAAGTTGCATTATGGAGAATATATGATCCAGTGTTTTCTTGACTCTGAGGATTAAAACCCAGGATGTTTCCCACTAATGCTTTAATTTTGAGTCTGACAACTTTACACTTAATCATGAAATGACTCTTATATCCATCCTTACACAAGAGGGGACATAGGTCTAAACTTGGCACTGCACATGTGAAATGTGAGCCCACTCCTGGTGAGGACAAATACAGACACAAACCCCAAGAACGCAACACCACCGCTCTGTTGTCGGCTCTGCTGTAAACATGTTGGGTTGCAGATAGGGCTGGGTAAAAATATCGATTCAGTAATGCATTGCAATTCTTTTCTCTGCAATTCAATATCGATTCAGCAATCTTCTGAATCGATTCAAGCCCCTGGCCAGTGGGGGCGCTGCGAGCAACACCCTCGTGTGATTCGCACTGTACGGACGGGGGCCGCACTAGACCAAACCATAACAATATGGGAGTGAGTAGCAGCAGCAGCGTTAAGCCAGCACCTTCAAACCTGAAAGCAGATGTGTGGATTCATTTTGTATTTATAGGCGCCGATTCCGTGGGTGCTCCGGTGCTCAAGCACCCACTGACCAGGTTGAGCCACCAGATGCGCATTTCTCCGTGCCGCGAAAAAGCTAAAGCTGACGCAATTGCAATTGCAATTGTGTGCGGGGGTAGAAACTATCGGTTGAGACCAAAAAACGTAATGGTACCAGGCTTTGATCATGTTTATTGAGGACGTAAAGTCGGCGATTTTAACATGGGGGTCTATGGAGAATGCTGCTTTCTGACACCAGCCCCCAGAGGAATTCGAGGGGATTGCAGTTTTTTGAACGCGGAAGTGAGCTTCACTTCTCAGACCGACAACTGCCCCCTTGTGATAAGCACACGTTGTTATTGATATTGTAGCGTCAGACCCGACGACAAGTCAACAACATAACACAAACTTATCTGACAGCTGCTCTCACTTCTTCCTCTGCTCCTCCTCACTCACTCACCTACACACAGACAGGACTCTGTCTTCCTCACACTCACCCCAGCCCCTCAGTTTCTCATCCCACCTGCCCGTACCATACACATTGACAGTCAGTCAGAAATCACAGAACTTAAACATCATAACAAGAACATTACTGCGGGGTCGCTACAATACTTTCAGTTGTGCAGTCAACTATTATTAATAATATTGTTTTGTATTGTTTTATTACTCAAAATGTTATGAGTTATTTTCCAAGAGGAAAGTATCACATAGCCTAATTTAAATTTAGCTGCACTGTAGTTCAGTGTTAAAGCAGTGTCATATTTTGTTATGCTATGAGTTATACTATGGCTGTTCATAAGTCATGAAACTAAACAAATAATTATTAAAAAAAAAAAATCTGGTACTCTTATTTGTGTATTTCTGCTTGATACTGAATCGATATCGAAGCATTTCAATCAATATCGAATCGAATCGATCTCGAATCGAATCGTGACCTAATGAATCGAAATCGAATCGAATCGTGAGATTCTCAACAATACCCAGCCCTAGTTGCAGACATTCACTCCAAGTACTGACCTACAGATCCACACAAAACAGCCATTATTCCCTAACATTACCACACCTTTTTTTGAATGCGAGTATGTTGTACAATTTTGGACTTCATTTCAAAACTGGCTGTTATCTAAACACATTATTTTGCCCCCAAACATTTCATCAACAGATGTAAGTACCTCAAAGTGAAACCCCACTTCAATGGATGGATAAATGAACTCAGAATGTATAAAAAATCTTTGCATTAGGCCTACATGAAAAGCAAAAATGCCCTAAGGTTATTTTCTTTGCTGGACTTATTTACTATTGTGGACTGAGACCCTCATGTTCTCTTTTCTTTTTCTTTTTGTTCTTGATTGATCAAGATAGCTGATTCAGCACTGTGAATTTATCTATTACCAATGTCCCTTTAATGTTTGTATTTTGAAGATACTTCAATAAAATTAAATTTAAAAAAAAATACCACACCTCATCTACATCTACCCAGCATTATCCAAGATAGATTCTCTGACTCCTGTTGTTCAGTGACTGTTTATTTGATTTTTCCTCCAAACTGTTCAGTAAACAAGACATGAAGCTAATCACTGTTGGCCTTTCAAAAAAAAAAAAAAAAAACCATGTCAGGGCCCGGAGCTATGCTGTGTTTTTGTAGGGCCCCTGCAGAGGCCTTGTCCAGATTGAGTCTCAGAAAAAATTCTCAGCTGTTTGTGCGGGATCTGTGAAAATGTCACTATCTCTGACGTCCATCTCTCTGAGTCGAGCAAGCATCTGAGAGCTGTAGCCCCAAGAGGCTCTCTGAAAGGCTCTAATAATACAATCGAGATGGAGCTTTATGATCATCTGTGTTTAGATTGAGATTAGCAGAGAAAACAATCTCTCTTTCAGAAGTGACCTGTCAGAGCGCAAAAGATCGGGCCTTATTGTCCGGACAGAAGCCATGGCTCTGCTCTGGTTGTCTCCACTAGACCTTCAGTGTTGAGACATTATGTTGGTGTAGGATTATTCATTATTTATTAACCTTCGTCTTGTGTTAGCTTTCTGCTACCATCTATCTATTTTTTGCTATGGGCCTCTGGGCCTTTTTTTGTCAGTATACCCCTTTAATGTAACCTTCCTCTTGTCAGCTTTCTGCTTCCATCTCTTGTGTTAGGGTCGGTTTTGACCCGAGTCTTAAATCAGCTGTAAAACACACTAAAACAATTATTTATCATCCCATTTGTTTCTCATCTCTTGGTTACATTGTTATGCTTCCTTATCCAAGGTTAGTTTTGCACTTGTGATTTCAGTTTTAACTCTCATTATTGTTCTTATCGTTATAACCGGGTCAGAATTGACCCTAACACCACAAATGTCAGAATTTTAACTGTTTTAGGGTTAATTTTAATTTTGTGGCAAAAAAAGGTTTTATTTTGTTTAAATAGAGGTTCCTGACAAAGTCAAAAAGCCTTGATGCTATAAACAAATCTATGTGGTACTTTTATGCATTTAAAACCTGAAAACGGGTCACTGGTGACCTGAACACAAAAGAAGGGTTAAAAGGATACTCGATAATTGACCAATTAAGCATGGAGGTATTTGGATGTTTCATAGTGTGTGTTTTGGACGATTCAAAAGTGAGCTCTATCCGTTGCCATTATATGAAAAGTCGTTGTCAGCCCCCTGGAACTTCTAAAGCGTTTTGATAACTGATGAGTAGATGATTGGTGAATTGTCGATTTTGGGTGAAGTATCCCTTTAATTAATTATCCAGCAGTAGAACATCCTAGTGAGGAGAGCACTAAGGAGGATTTATCACATTCATTTCTACAGGTGTACCTGAGCAAACCACAGACCACAGACATCTGAAGAAACATACAAATAAACATTCAGAGGCCATGCAACCAATGAACTGCTATATCATTATCCATATAATACAGCAGAAGGTTTGAAAAGGACATTGTTCCTTCTCATTGCTTCTCTTTGTGCTCAGAGGTTTCGAGGGCTATTCAGACAGAAGGGTGGAGTTATACAGCTTTCTGGGTGTTGTTAATGGGATGGCAGGCGATATCAGGTGAGGCAGGGCATCAGACTTGTGATAACAGCAACGAACACACTGGACTCTACGTCGTTTGTCAGAATCATGAAGAGCTGTTTGACATGTTTAGCCTGAGGAGGAATCAGATCTGTCCAATTAAAGTCATGACTCACCAGTGTTTTTAAGTCAGAGTCAAGTTGAGAGCTGTTGTTGTGGTTGAACATGCTGTGTGTGTGTG